>NC_084617.1:71477992-71587992 GCF_033978795.1 Nerophis ophidion
AGGAATCTACAATGTACACATTACATGTAAATATAAATATTCTCATGCATTTTTGGAGGGATTTGCAATGTTTAGTCTATGCTTTTTTTGTGTATGATGGATTCTTCCACTTGACTCCCAACATTTAGCAGGAGTCTCAAAATGATGCATGCACTTGAGCACAATAAACAATAAGTACTGTAGATGTCCAAACCAAAAACATGAGACGCTGTTCTTGTTTTTGTATTATTTCGTTATTTCCAGCACATTACTTTTAGGCAAGATGACTGCCTAAAAGTAATCCAACCAACCCACATTACATGAAAATGAGAATGGGCCTGTTTGTCACTTTTTCAAAACAAAAGTTTTCCCATCCCTGGTTTTCATGCCTCAGCCCCGTGGGACTTCCCAAGTTAAAAAAAAAAAAAAAAAAAAAAAAAGTATTTTTTTTGTTTTTTTAATCTGTCCTTTACAAAAGAGAAGTTTGGAACTCTTCTCTTGTTGCCTTATTTGTATTTGACTTTATTAAATGTCGGGATATTTTTAGTGTGTAGCTCTGGAGGGGATAGAGAGTGAAATTTTGGGGACAAGACACTACCAACAACAACAAAATTATATACGTATATATATATATACTGTATATATATACATACATACATACACACACATTCATATATATATCCATCCATCCATGTTCTACCGCTTATTCCCTTTCCGGGTCGCGGGGGGCGCTGGCGCCTATCTCAGCTACAATCGGGCGGAAGGCGGGGTACACCCTGGACAAGTCGCCACTTCATCGCAGTATGTATATATATATATATATATATATATATATATATATATATATATATATCCATCCATTTCCTACCGCTTATTCCCTTTTGGGGTCGCGGGGGGCGCTGGCGCCTATCTCAGCTACAATCGGGCAAAAGGCGGGGTACACCATGGACAAGTCGCCACCTCATCGCAGTATATATATATATATATATATATATATATATATATGTATACACACACATACATACATAGCTATACATATACATAAATACATACATATACTGTATAGCTATATACATACATATATACATACAAATAAATACATACATATATATATATATATATATATATATATATACATATACATATGTATGTGTATATGTATATATATATATATATATATATATATATACATACATACATATATATAAAGGGACAAAAGTTTGAAAATGGATGGATTGATGGATATATATTATTATTAAATTTTTTGTCTACACTTAAATCATGATAAAGCACAGTTCATGAGTGAACTGTGTTCATTTAACTGAACCAACACATTTAAATTAGTTGGTTTTCTGACATGAACTTGTTTCTTCAGCATTGTCCACACATTTTAAGTCAAGGCTTTGGGAAGGCCATTCCAAAACCTTAATTCTAGCCTGATTTAGCCATTCCTTTACCACTTTTAAAGTGTGTTTGGGGTCATTTTCCTGTTTGAACACTCAACTGCGCCCAAGACCTGATGATTTTTGGTTGTCCTGGAGAATTTGGAGGTAATCTTCCTTTTTCATTGTCACATGTACTCTCTGTAAAGCACCAGTTCCATTCGCATCGATAAAGATAAGACCAAAGATAAGATAAGACTTTCTGGAGGAAAGTCTTATTGAAATTGAGCTGTTTGGCCACAATACCCAGCAAGGTGGGGCCTTTAATCCCAGGAACACCATCCCTACCGTCAAGCATGGTGGTGGTAGTATTATGCTCTGGTCCTGTTTTGCTGCCAATGGAACTGGTGCTTTAAATGGAACAATGAAAAATGAGGATTACCTCCAATTTTTTCAAGACAACCTAAAATCATCAGTCCGGAGGTTGGGTCTTGGGCACAGTTGGGTGTTCCAACAGGACAATGACCCCAAACACATGTGAAAAGTGGTAAAGGAATGGCTAAATCAGGCAAGAATGGCCTTCCCAAAGTCCTGACTTAAACGTGTGGACAATGCTGAAGAAACAAGTCCATGTCAGGAAAGCAACACATTTAGCTGAACTGCACCAATTTTGTCAAGAGGAGTGGTCCAAAATTCAACCAGAAGCTTGTGTACCAAAAGCGCCTTATTGCGGTAAAACTTGCCAAGGGACATGTAAGCAAATATCAACATTGCTGTATGTATACTTTTGACCCAGCAGATTTGCTCACATTTTCAGTCGACCCTGTCAAGCTTGCCACTGACAGTTTGTTTGTGTTTTAGTGTTTCCTGTCTTTAGTTCCTGTCTAGTGCTCTTATTTTGTCTGTTTCCTGTTTTTTTCCCCCTGTGCGCCGTTTTCCCCCTCCGCTGCGACTGATTGGCACCTGGCCCCACCTGGTGTCAATCAGCCCGCTCCTATTTTAAACCTGTCCTCCCGTCCAGTCAGCGCCGGATTATTGTCTTGTCGATGTCGCTCCTGTCGTGTCTTGTATTTGTATCCGTAGCGGTAAGCTGCATCCGTTAGATGTTTGTTTTTTGTTCCCTGCTTCCAGTTTGTTTTGTACTACACGTTACGACTTCCGTTTTCCTGCTCGCTAACCGCTAGCTTCCACGCTAGACCCCTTTTCGTTTTTGCTAGCTTCCATGTTAAGCTCCTTTTTTTTTCTCTCGCTCCCATGCTAGCTCCCTTAGTTTGTTGTCCGCCTCGTGCGCGCTTTTGGTTGTACCCCTTTGGTTTGTTCTTGTTTGAAGTATTTTAAGATTAAATTATGTTTTCTCACTCAATACCTGCCTCCTTCTCTGCATCTTGGGGTTCGTCAACAACTAACTGACAGACCCATAATAAATTCAGAAAAGAACCAAACTTCATGAATGTTTGTTGTGACCAACAAGTATGTGCTCCCATCACTCTATCACAAAAAAAACAAGAGTTGTAGAAATGATCGGGAAACTCTAGACAGCCATGACATTATGTTCTTTCCAAGTGTGTGTCAACTTTTGACCACGACTATGTTTGTTATTGCAGCTTCGGAACTTGATGAGTTTATGTTTCATAAGAAATTAAATGATTTTTTTTTCGTAATTGCCCCTGACTCAAGTTCGTGTTCCCCATCAGGGTCCCTTGGCTGTACTGCAACATCCACCAGGAGCACCACCGGCACCACAAACCCTTCGCCCTGCAGGCCCAAGATGCCAGCACCCCGGAGCTGCTCTCCCTGCTGCTCCTCGGCCTGGCCAGCGCCTGGTTGGTGGACTGCCACCCTTTGAGTCAAGTCCTCTTCCACCTTCTTAACACCTGGTTGGCGGTGGAGGACCACAGCGGCTACAGTCTGCCTTGGGGTCTGCACAAGCTGCTTCCTCTCCTGGGAGGATCCCCCCACCACCACACCCACCACGCCCGGCACCATGGCAACTACGCCCCCTATTTCACGCACTGGGACCGCCTTTTTGGCACATACTCTGGCGACTGATTGTTTTTTCCCTCTCCAACATAAGGCATTATTATTTAATATTTGTACAGACCCCGTTTCCATATGAGTTGGGAAATTGTGTTAGATGTAAATATAAACAGAATACAATGATCCTTTTCAACCCATATTCAGTTGAATATGCTACAAAGACAACATATTTGATGTTCAAACTGATAAACATTCCTTTATTTTTGCAAATAATCATTAACTTTAGAATTTGATGCCAGCAACACGTGACAAAGAAGTTGGGAAAGGTGGCAATAAATACTGATAAAGTTGAGGAATGCTCATCAAACACTTGTTTGGAACATCCCACAGGTGTGCAGGCTAATTGGGAACAGGTGGGTGCCATGATTGGGTATAAAAACAAGCTTCCCCCCAAAAAATGCTCAGTCTTTCACAAGAAAGGACGGGGCGAGGTACACCCCTTTGTCCACAACTTTGTCAAACAGTTTAAGAACAACGTTTCTCAAAGTGCAATTGCAAGAAATTTAAGGATTTCAACATCTACGGTCCATAATATCATCAAAAGGTTCAGAGAATCTGGAGAAACCAATATTAAATGACCGTGACCTTCCACTGTATCAAAAACCGACATCAATCTCTAAAGGATATCACCACATGGGCTCAGGAACACTTCAAAAAACCATTGTCACTAAATACAGTTGGTCGCTACATCTGTAAGTGCAAGTTAAAGCTCTACTATGCAAAGCGAAAGCCATTTATCAACAACATCCAGAAACGCCGCCGGCTTCTCTGGGCCCGAGATCATCTAAGATGGACTGATGCAAAGTGGAAAAGTGTTCTGTGGTCTGACGAGTCCACATTTCAAATTGTTTTTGGAAATATTCGACATTGTGTCATCCGGACCAAAGGGGAAGCGAACCATCCAGACTGTTATTGACGCAAAGTTCAAAACTCAGCATCTGTGATGGTATGGAGGTGCATTAGTGCCAAAGGCATGGGTAACTTACACATCTGTGAAGGCACCATTAATGCTGAAAGGTACATACAGGTTTCGGAACAACATATGCTGCCTTCTAAGCGCCGTCTTTTTCATGGGCGCCCCTGCTTATTTCAGCAAGACAATGCCAAGCCACATTCAGCACGTGTTACAACAGCGTGGCTTCGTAAAGAAAAGAGTGCGGGTACTTTCCTGGCCCGCCTGCAGTCCAGACCTGTCTCCCATCGAAAGTGTGTGGCGCATTATGAAACGTAAAATGTGACAGCGGAGACCCCGGACTGTTGAAGGACTGAAGCTCTACATAAAACAAGAATGGGAAAGAATTCCACTTTCAAAGCTTCAACAATTAGTTTCCTCAGTTCCCAAACGTTTATTGAGTGTTGTTAAAAGAAAAGGTGATGTAACACAGTGGTGAACATGCCCTTTCCCAACTACTTTGGCACGTGTTGCAGCCATGAAGTTCAAAGTTAATGATTATTTGCAAAAAAAAAATAATGTTTATGAGTTTGAACATCAAATATCTTGTCTTTTTAGTGCATTCAACTGAATATGGGTAGAAAAGGATTTGCAAATCATTGTATTGTGTTTATATTTACATTTAACACCATTTCCCAACTCATATGGAAAAAGTGGTTTGTAATTATGTAAGAATGAAAGTGTTTCCATGCTGGATGCTGGTTATTTTCCATACTTAACCACAGTTCTGTTTTGAAAATAGGGAAATTGGGAAGGTCCCCGCAATGTCACATGCTGTTTTTTTGGAGAATGAAAGTTAAAAACAGGATAGTACTGCGGCAGGAAAGAAGGACTGACTGATCACATACATTTTCTGTGAACCGGAAAGTTTTGTATGCATTCAGTAAAATAAAGTCTAAGATTATTTCAAGTCCGTTCATGTTGTTTTCCACAGCTGTTTTCACTTTTCTGCTGCCACTTGATAAGCCTGCCAGCAGAACACAGACATGTCTGCATGGAGCTCATGTTTCCATGTTTTCTGTCCCCCGGTTAAAGACCTCAGTGCCTCCAAGGTCCTCCTGAGATGGACCCGGGGGGACCAGATGAAGAAACCAAAACCAAATGGTCTGGAGATGAGAAACCTCCCGGTCGGTTGTACCCGCTGACAATGTTTTCACAACAGACTTGCTGTCTTACACAAGCTTTTAAAAAAAACGAAACCGCCGGTTTTTAAAAGGTCCCTGCTGGAGTCACGCCAAGTGATTTGTGGGACTACTTTTTTAGAGGTCTGCTTTGTAGTTGTGTAAACAAAGTGCAATTTAACTCTCTAGATCAGGGGTCCCCAAACTACGGCCCACGGGCCAGATATGGCCGCCAGCGTCCAAAATCAGGGGTCCCCAAACTACGGCCCACGGGCCAGATATGGCCCGCCAGCGTCCAAAATCAGGGGTCCCCAAACTACGGCCCACGGGCCCGCCACTGTCCAAAATCAGGGGTCCCAAACTACGGGCCAGATATGGCCCGCCAGCATCCAAAATCAGGGGTCCCCAAACTACGGCCCACAGGCCAGATATGGCCCGCCAGCGTCCAAAATCAGGGGTTCCCAAACTATGGGCCAGATATGGCCCGCCAGCGTCCAAAATCAGGGGTCCCCAAACTACGGCCCACGGGCCCGATATGGCCCGCCAGCGTCCAAAATCAGGGGTCCCCAAACTACGGATCCACGGGCCAGATTTGGCCCGCCAGCGTCCAAAATCAGGGGTCCCCAAACTACGGCCCACGGGCCAGATATGGCCCGCCAGCGTCCAAAATCAGGGGTCCCCAAACTACGGCCCACGGGCCAGATATGGCCCGCCAGCGTCCAAAATCAGGGGTCCCCAAACTACGGCCCACGGGCCCGCCACTGTCCAAAATCAGGGGTCCCCAAACTACAGCCCACGGGCCAGATATGGCCCGCCAGCGTCCAAAATCAGGGGTCCCCAAACTATGGGCCAGATATGGCCCGCCAGCGTCCAAAATCAGGGGTCCCCAAACTACTGGCCAGATATGGCCCGCCAGCGTCCAAAATCAGGGGTCCCCAAACTACGGCCCACGGGCCAGATGTGGCCCGCCACTGTCCAAAATCAGGGGTCCCCAAACTACGGCCCACGGGCCAGATATGGCCCGCCAGCGTCCAAAATCAGGGGTCCCCAAACTACGGGCCAGATATGGCCCGCCAGCGTCCAAAATCAGGGATCCCCAAACTACGGCCCACAGGCCAGATATGGCCCGCCAGCGTCCAAAATCAGGGGTCCCCAAACTATGGGCCAGATATGGCCCGCCAGCGTCCAAAATCAGGGGTCCCCGAACTACGGCCCACAGGCCAGATATGGCCAGCCAGCGTCCAAAATCAGGGGTCCCCAAACTATGGGCCAGATATGGGCCGCCAGCATCCAAAATCAGGGATCCCCAAACTACGGCCCACGGGCCAGATACGGCCCGCCGGCGTCCAAAATAAGGGGTCCCCAAACTACGGCCCACCATTATCCAAAATCAGGGGTCCCCAAACTACGGCCCACAGGCCAGATATGGCCCGCCAGTGTCCAAAATCAGGGGTCCCCAAACTACGGCCCACAGGCCAGATATGGCCCGCCAGCGTCCAAAATCAGGGGTCCCCAAACTATGGGCCAGATATGGCCCGCCAGCGTCCAAAATCAGGGGTCCCCAAACTACGGCCCACGGGCCAGATACGGCCCGCCGGCGTCCAAAATAAGGGGTCCCCAAACTACGGCCCACGGGCCAGATATGGCCCGCCAGCGTCCAAAATCAGGGGTCCCCAAACTACGGCCCACGGGCCAGATACGGCCCGCCAGCGTCCAAAATAAGGGGTCCCCAAACTACGGCCCACGGGCCAGATATGGCCCGCCAGCGTCCAAAATCAGGGGTCCCCAAACTACGGCCCACGGGCCAGATACGGCCCGCCAGCGTCCAAAATAAGGGGTCCCCAAACTACGGCCCACAGGCCAGATATGGCCCGCCAGCGTCCAAAATCAGGGGTCCCCAAACTATGGGCCAGATATGGCCCGCCAGCGTCCAAAATCAGGGGTCCCCAAACTACGGCCCACGGGCCAGATACGGCCCGCCGGCGTCCAAAATAAGGGGTCCCCAAACTACGGCCCACGGGCCAGATATGGCCCGCCAGCGTCCAAAATCAGGGGTCCCCAAACTACGGCCCACGGGCCAGATACGGCCCGCCAGCGTCCAAAATAAGGGGTCCCCAAACTACGGCCCACGGGCCAGATATGGCCCGCCAGCGTCCAAAATCAGGGGTCCCCAAACTACGGCCCACGGGCCAGATATGGCCCGCCAGCGTCCAAAATCAGGGGTCCCCAAACTACGGCCCACGGGCCGGATATGGCCCGCCAGCGTCCAAAATCAGGGGTCCCCAAACTACGGGCCAGATATGGCCCGCCAGCGTCCAAAATCAGGGGTCCCCAAACTACGGCCCACGGGCCGGATATGGCCCACCATTATCCAAAATCAGGGGTCCCCAAACTACGGCCCACAGGCCAGATATGGCCCGCCAGCGTCCAAAATCAGGGGTCCCCAAACTACGGCCCACGGGCCGGATATGGCCCGCCAGCGTCCAAAATCAGGGTTCCCCAAACTACGGCCCACGGGCCAGATATGGCCCGCCGGCGTCCAAAATCAGGGGTCCCCAAACTACGGCCCATGGGCCAGATATGGCCAGCAAGTAGTCCTGGCTAAAAAGTAAATAAAAATAGTATTTATTTTTTTTAATCTGACCTTTTTCGCCCATCCTTCGACCGACTCCCGCCTGCTCTGCCGTTGAGGTCTTCACCGTATCCCTGGCTAGAGGCCAGTCAGGTACTAGGCCTTTGCCAAGGCCCACCTGGGGTAACAGTAGTAAAGGGGGTTAACCTCCTAGTACCCCGAGACACCATAGAGGAGCCTCCACTGCCACAGTCACTATAACTCAAATACAGAGTGGGCCAAAATTCTAAACATGAACAAAGCCGTGGGCCAAATTTAAACAACTTAACCTTTTAATAGGGACCTAAACAAGTTTTGCATTGAATATTGAACAAGCAAGGCATACAACTTTATAGTGACATGCAAAATCGAGTTGTGTTGGTAGCGGGGGGGTGTATATTGTAGCGTCCCGTTAGTGCTGCAAGGGGTTCTGGGTATTTGTTCTGTTGTGTTACGGTGCGGATGTTCTCCCGAAATGTGTTTGTCATTCTTGTTTGGTGTGGGTTCACAGTGTGGCGCATATTTGTAACAGTGTTAAAGTTGTTTATACGGCCACCCTCAGTGTGACCTGTATGGCTGTTGACCAAGTATGCCTTGCATTCACTTGTGTGTGTGTGTGTGTGTGTGTGTGTGTGTGTGTGTGTGTGTGTGTGTGTGTGTGTGTGTGTGTGTGTGTGTGTGTGTGTGTGTGTGTGTGTGTGTGTGTGTGTGTGTGTGTGTGTGTGTGTGTGTGTGTGTGTGTGTGTGTAGAAGCCGCATATATTACGTCAAATGAAATTACACGGCGGGCCAAAGTTTGACACCCATGCACTATAACATCATGCCCAGGACATATGTGGAAACAAACATCCTTAGCAAAGCACATATACATATAACAACATACATCTCGAGACTTGCAACAGAGGGGAGGGAGTGGGGGCCACGGTGAAAGGCTGCAGCTCTTCAGGCGCTGCCCAGCTGTCCATCACCCATTAGGGATTTGTATCCAGGGTGTTGAATGGGGAGCTGGGGTGTGTGTGTGTGGCGTATACATTTTTTTGGATGCATGCATGTGTGTGTGTGTAAGCATGCATGTCTCTATTCCGCGGCCTTGGTGTCGTGCAGTCGCTCGTCAGTTCAAAGTCAACAACAACAGGTGTGTGTGGGGAGGATGAGTAAAAAAATACAATCTAGACTGGGGGGCTTAAAGGAGCCCAGACGGGAGTGGGAAAAATTATCCATAGCAAAGACTATATACATATTAAAACATAGATCTCGAGACTTGCAACAGAGGGGGTAGGTGCCAAATAAAGTCCTGGTTTTGATTCGACGTCAAATCAACCTGTGCCATCATTTTCCATGGCTTTGTTGCATTGGGTGGAGTAAAGAAGCATTTAACCATTGTTTGGTGTTCGGGTCCGTGGGACCCGTTTAAATTTTTTATTAAAAGAAAAATTATATAATTAATCAATTTTTCAAACTGAGACTCACTGACTTTGGCTCATTTTCTGTGAAGAACATATATCAGAATACATATTTAATGACCACGCACCATACACCCCCACTACCCCTTTCTATTACATATAAGATGTCCGGGTCCACTGGACTAATAGAAGTGTGGAAATTGATGTTCTGTGTACAACACACACATACACAGCAGGCCTAGACAGGAGGAGGACACAGTGTAGGTACACAGAACATCAGAGGGTCAAATGTGCGAGAAAATGAGAGCAGACAGTGTTAACAAACAATGTTGCAACCTTGTGTGGGAACCGCAGATGCAGAAACACAAAAGAAGAATCCCTGTGGGATGCAGGAACTGGCTGAGAAATTTTCAGAGGAGGACAGAGTGTACGTACACAGAACATCTGAGGGTCAAATGTGCGAGAAAATGAGAGCAGACAGTGTTGACAAACAACGTTGCAACCTTGTGTGGGAACCGCAGATGCAGAAACACAAAAGAAGAATCCCTGTGGGATGCAGAAACTGGCAGAGAAATTTTCCGAGGAGGACAGAGTGTACGTACACAGAACATCTGAGGGTCAAATGTGCGAGAAAACGAGAGCAGACAGTGTTGACAAACAATGTTGCATCCTTGTGTGGGAACCGCGGATGCAGAAACACAAAAGAAGAATCCCTGTGGGATGCAGAAACTGGCAGAGAAATTTTCCGAGGAGGACAGAGTGTACGTACACAGAACATCTGAGGGTCAAATGTGCGAGAAAATGAGAGCAGAGTGTTGACAAACAATGTTGCATCCTTGTGTGGGAACACAAAAGAAGAATCCCTGTGGGATGCAGAAACTGGCAGAGAAATTTTCCGAGGAGGACAGAGTGTACGTACACAGAACATCTGAGGGTCAAATGTGCGAGAAAATGAGAGCAGAGAGTGTTGACAAAAAATGTTGCAACCTTGTGTGGGAACCGCAGGTGCAGAAACACAAAAGAAGAATCCCTGTGTGATGCAGAAACTGGCAGAGAACATTTCCGAGGAGGACAGAGTGTAGGTACACAGAACATCTGAGGGTCAAATGTGCGAGAAAATGAGAGCAGAGAGTGTTGACAAACAACGTTGCAACCTTGTGTGGGAACCGCAGATGCAGAAACACAAAAGAAGAATCCCTGTGGGATGCGGAAACTGGCAGAGAAGTTTTCCGTGCAACGTTCATATTGTTGTTACTCAGCCAGCGTTTTTGGGTCTGATGGACCCGTTGCATTTTGTGGCTTTTAATGCCTCACAATCAAACACTTTTATGTTAAAATACTGAACAGATGCTTATTGGGATATGTGAAGGTTTCCCTCATCCGGGTTCCTCGGACCACCAAACATATTGACAGGATTCTGGCTCAGGGTTACAACAGTGCTATATTTTCCAATAAAGTTGCCCTTTGTGTGCTTTTTAGTAATTGTCCCTTTCGTCTCATACGTGTGCTCCAACTCCAACTACTTCTGCTTCCCGACTGCTGCCTTTAACAGAGCGACAGGTGATTTAGACAAACATTTTCAGCTGCGTCATCCACTCAGCTGTCACCAACCTCGAAGCCGGTCCTGCCCCCAACCTCGAAGCCGGTCCTGCCACCAACCTCGAAGCCGGTCCTGCCATCAACCTCGAAGCCGGTCCTGCCACCAACCTCGAAGCCGGTCCTGCCACCAACCTCGAAGCCGGTCCTGCCACACCCTGCTTCGCTGCAGGTGCGCAGGCCACGGCCATTACAGTAAACATCTGTTCAGACCCACAAACGCTGGCTGAATAACAACAATATGAACATTACACAAGGGTTATGCACTCTTGGCTCTATTAGTCAGTCAATTAAATGTTGTTGAAATGGCACTTGCTGTGCACAGGCAAGTTGAAACAAAAAATTGCTTCACACTAGTAAAACCTGAAAGATAAAACGCACGCACTGCACTATTGACAATAACAAAACATGGCTCTAGCACAGGGGTCACCAACGCGGTCGCCCGTAAGGACCAGATGAGTCGCCCGCTGGCCTGTTCTAAAAAATAGCTCAAATAGCAGCACTTACCAGTGAGCTGCCTCTATTTTTTAAATGGTATTTATTTACTAGCAAGCTGGTCTCGCTTTGCTCGACATTTTTAATCCTAAGAGAGACAAAACTCAAATAGAATTTAAAAATCCAAGAAAATATTTTAAAGACTTGGTCTTCACTTGTTTGAATAAATTCATTTATTTTTTTTACTTTGCTTCTTATAACTTTCAGAAAGAGAATTTTAGAGAAAAAACTACAACCTTGAAAATGATTTTAGGATTTTTAAACACGTATACCTTTTTACCTTTTAAATTCCTTCCTCTTCTTTCCTGACGATTTAAATCAATGTTCAAGTATTTTTTTAATTTTTATTGTAAATAATAATAAATACATTTCAATTTAAGTCATAATTTTAGCTTCTGTTTTTTCCACGAAGAATATTCGTGAAATATTCATTCAAACTTATTATGGTTAAAATTCAAAAAATATATTCTGGCAAATCTAGAAAATCTTTAGAATCAAATTTAAATCTTATTTCCAAGTCTTTTGAATTTCTTTTAAAATTGTTCTGGAAAATGTAGAAGAAATAATGATTTGTCTTTGTTAGAAATATAGCTTGGTCCAATTTGTTATATATTCTAACAAAATGCAGATTGGATTTTAACCTATTTAAAACATGTCATCAAAATTCTAAAATTAATCTTAATCAGGAAAAATGACTAATGATGTTCCATAAATTATTTTCTTAATTTTTTCAAAAATATTCAAATTAGCTAGTTTTTCTCTTCTTTTTTTCGACTGAATTTTGAATTTTAAAGAGTCAAAATTGAAGATAAACTATGTTTCAAAATTTAATTTTAATTTTTTTTCCTGTTTTCTCCTTTTTTTAAACCGTTCAATTAAGTGTTTTTTTCATAATTTATTCTCTACAAAAAACTTTCCGTAAAAGGAAAAAAATGTACGACGGAATGACGGACAAAAATACCCTTTTTTTAAAAATATATATATATATATATATTTATTCATTAAAGGTAAATTAAGAAACTTGGCTATTTCTGGCAATTTATTTAAGTGTGTATCAAACTGGTAGCCCTTCACACTAATCAGTACCCAAGAAGAAGCTCTTGGTTTCAAAAAAGGTTGGTGACACCTGCTCTAGAGGAACCCTTCCGAAAATCTCCCGGGGCAACCATTCTACGGAATTTCTCCGGATTTCCCCCCCGGACAACAATTTTGGGGGCGTGCCTTAAAGGCACTACCTTTAGCGTATATATACGCATTTCAGCCCTCGATCGTATTTTTTTAGCCCAATGCGGCCCCCAAGTCAAACAGTTCGGACACCCTTGCTCTAGATAACATTACAATTTTAAATTTCCCAAAGGAAGTAAGCACCCAAAAATACAGCAAGGCTATACTTTTTAAAATATGCTAACCTGATGCTAATTTACACTACATTTGCCATTGATATGCTACCGATTAGCATTAGCCATTTTACGTGGCTACTTCCAACGCCTCCAAATTGGGTCATCAAACCTAAGATGTGCGTTCCAATCAAACAGCGATGTGGTAAGTACAATACTTACTGTTTAAACACTTTGTAGGTCGCAACAAAAAAAAAGACAGATCCCATTAAAATTAATAGGAAACAGTACTTGGGGCGGCATAGCTCGGCCGTGGCAGCAGCTTGAAGGTTCCAGGTTTGATTCCTGCTTCCACCATCCTAGTCGCTGCCGTTGTGTCGTTGGGCAAGACACTTTACCCACCTGCTCCCGGTGCCACCCACACTGGTTTAAATGTAACTTAGATATTGGGTTTCACCAAGTAAAGCGCAATATATAGATTGCTCGATGCAAAGTTGACTATATGAAAAAAAGACCGGAAATCTAAGTATTAAATGTTAAAAATAATTTTTTAAAGATTTTTTAAGAATATTGTGACGGACTCTCGCCGGCGTGCGGGTTCCATGGACCATCAAGGAAGGACATGATTGAGCAGGTTTGACTTTTGTTTATTTTCCGATCAAACTTTTTTACAGCGGTCGGGTCGCTCTTTCGCTGCGCCTCCCTCTGCCGCTCGCTCCGCCGTCTGCTTTTCAGCGGCACGTCGTGTCAGTCTGCCTCTTGCTCTCTGTTGCTCCCGCTCTTCATTCACTGCTGCAGGTGCTGCGTGCTCTCCAACTCCTTCTGCCCCGTTCTCTCCTCCTTCTCCCCTTTTATACATCGTGAGGAGATATGTCAATCGTGTCCAGGTGCGCGATCCACACACCTGTGGCTCTGCCTCGCCGCTCGCCTGGATTCTCCGCCTCCTCGCCGCCATCTTGGGCCGGGCTCCAGCATGCCCTGCCTTGCTGCGGGAATTGGTATTGATTCAAATGTTAAAGGTTTCCATACATCCATTCCGTCCCTCTCGGGGTCGCTGGGGTGGCTGGAGCCTATTCCCAGCTACATTCAGGTGGAAGGCCACGTACACCCTGGACAAGTTGCCACCTCATCGCAGAGCCAGACAGACAACGTTCACATTCAAACTCTCGGGCCAATCCCAGGTGCATGTCTTTGAAGGTGGGAGGAGGTCGGAGTTTCCTGGGACAGAGCATGCAAACTCCACACTTTCTGAAGACCCAGGATCTTCCTACTGTGAGGTACCAGCACCAACCCCTGTGCCACCGTGCTGCCCGTGTGAAAGGTACACATGTCCAAATTGCAGGCAGTTTGGGTGCAGAGGGAGAACGGGAAGGTTAAGCTAACACTGTCATCAAGTGGCCGACGTTTGCAAAGACACTTGCCGTGGATCTGAGAAGTCCTGTCCTACTCAGTCCTGACACTTCAATGACATTATGTGACGCTTTTTTTTGAGGTGGACAAAAAGTGTGGATGTCTTAGTTGTAGCAAAGTTCAAGGTAAATAGTAAAACAAAATACATATTTTAAAGGCCTACTGAAATGAGATGTTCTTATTGAAACAAGGATAGCAGGTCCATTCTATGTGTCATACTTGAACATTTCGCGATATTGCCATATTTTTTCTGAAAGGATTTAGTAGAAAACATCGATGATAAATTTTGCAACTTTTGGTCGCTAATAAAAAAGCCTTGCCTGTACCGGAAGTAGCAGACGATGTGCGCGTGACGTCACGGGTTGTGGAGCTCCTCACATCTGGACATTGTTTACAATCATGGCCACCAGCAGCGAGAGCGATTCGGACCGAGAAAGCGACGATTTCCCCATTAATTTGAGCGAGGATGAAAGATTCGTGGATGAGGAAAGTGAGAGTGAAGGACTAGAAAAAAAATATACGGCAGAGCGATTCAAATGTTAACAGACTAATTTTCTAGGATCCATTCATCCATTTTCTACCGCTTATTCCCTTTTGGGGTCGCGGGGGGTGCTGGCGCCTATCTCAGCTACAATCGGACGGAAGGCGGCGTACACCCTGGACACGTCGCCACCTCATCACAGGGCCAACACAGATAGACAGACAACATTCACACTCACATTCAAACACTAGGGCCAATTTAGTGTTGCCAATCAACCTATCTGGAAAATCCCTTATCTGCTTATTGTCTTACTAGTGTTTTAGTGAGATTATATGGTTTTACCTGTACAACCTGAAGGTCGGAGGGGTGTGGCCACGGGTGAGGTGACCGCCAGTGTCTGCGAGGGAAGCGCCGTTTCTCGACCAGGCGAAGGTAGCCGTTGGGGCCGGGCTGAGATTTTTTTTCCCCCTCTTCCACGGTGGAAGTATCCGACGGTGAAGTGAAGTGAATTATATTTGTATAGCGCTTTTTCTCTAGTGACTCAAAGCGCTTTCCATAGTGTGGACGTATTAGTTGTAGCAAAGTTCAAGGTAAATAGTAAAACAAAATACATATTTTAAAGGCCTACTGAAATGAGATTTTCTTATTTAAAAAGTTCAAGGTAAATAGTAAAACAAAATAAACCAGCAGCGAGAGCGATTCGGACCGAGAAAGCGTCGATTTCCCCATTAACTTGAGCGAGGATGAAAGATTTGTGGATGAGGAAAGTGAGAGTGAAGGACTAGAAAGAAAAAAAAAAGACTATATGTCACACCTATGGATTTTGTTTTGTCATGTTATGTTTTTGATTTTGGACAATCAGTCACGTTTTGCACTTCCTGGTTTTGTTTGTTTCCATGCCAACCTCATTAGATTTCACCTGTCACGTCCCTGTTCTCAGCCTCACCTGTTTTCACTAATCATCACAGCTATTTAAGTCACTCTTTTTCTTGTCTTCGTCCTGGGATCCTCACACTCACACGCACCCTACCCATGCTGTCCAAACCTTCACGTCCTCGCCCACAGTCTCATGCCGAGTAAGTTTATGTATTTATGCCACAGTGCTATATTTGTTTTGTATGTTCATAGTTCATTCATGCCAATCGAGCAAGTGTTTTTGTTTCCTGTTTATATTTTGTAGCCAAGTTTTATACCTCCTTGTGAGTGCCCTTAGTTTGATTATTTTTTATTATAGTGTTTGTTTATTTAATAAATCATGTACCTGAATTCATGCCTGACATCCACAGCCCAAGCCTGACACTATACAGTGGGAGCGATTCAGATATTATTAGACAAATTTATTAGGATAAATGTGGAAAATATCTTATCTGCGTATTGTGTTACTAGTGTTTTAGTGAGATTATATGGTCGTACCTGTACAACCTGAAGGCCAGCCCCGCACCTTTCTTCAACACCAGTCAACAGGTGGTGGCGATGCCCATCTCTGCCCTTCGCAAGGGACCCTCTTCGAAACACGATCTTTCGAAATGATCGCTGCATAATACAGTGTACTTTGTGTGTGTGGTCCAATCCAACCGTGTTCGCTCGACCGCTCTGTTCCATAGTAAAACTTCACCGGTATAGCTCGGTTGGTAGAGTGGCCGTGTCAGCAACTTGAGGGTTGCAGGTTCAATTCCCGCTTGTGCCATCCTAGTTACTGCCGTTGTGTCCTTGGGCAAGACACTTTACCCACCTGCTCCCAGTGCCACCCACACTGGTTTAAATGTAACTTAGATATTGGGTTTCACTATGTAAAGCGCTTTGAGTCACTTGAGAAAAGCGCTATATAAATATCATTCACTTCATCTTTCGGGAATGTAAACAATGAAACACCGGCTGTGTTTGTGTTGCTAAAGGCGGCCGCAATACACCGCTTCCCACCTACAGCTTTCTTCTTTGACGTCTCCATTATTCATCGAACAAATTGCAAAAGATTCAGCAACACAGATGTCCAGAATACTGGGGAATTATGCGATGAAAACAGACGACTTATAGCTGCAATGTTAATATTTCATCATTGATATATAAACTATCAGACTGCGTGGTCGGTAGTAGTGGCTTTCAGTAGGACTTTAAATCATTGGACGCATATCCCCAGCATATCCCCAGCCTTCATGTTCAGCACTCCTGGATGGATTCTTCTGGGAACGGTCACGGACATCTTGATGTAATCCTTCTCTTCAAAATGAGTCTCTTTAGCTTGGACGAGATGTAAAATCACACGAAGCAGGTAAAATTGTCTGAAATTTCGACTTGCTGGGTTCTGTCCAGGTATTCCGGCTTCCTCCCACCTCCAGAGACATGCACCTGGGGATAGGCTTGATTGGCAACTCGGAATAGACCCTACTATGTGAGTGTTGGCCCGTTGATGAGGTGGTGACTTGTCCAGGGTGTATCCTGCCTTCCGCCTGAGTGCAGCTAGCTCTTTTAGCTCTTTTAGCCCATTACCACTCATGGAGGTCCCATTCGAAAGGATTGGTATTAACCTCATCGGACCATTCCACCTGAGCACACCTGTTAATTATTAAAAAAATTAATTACGGAACATCATTAGTAATTTTTCCTGATTAAGATTATTTTTTTGAATTTTGATGACATGTTTTAAATGGGTTGAAATCCAATCTGCATTTTGTTGAAATATATAACAAATTGGACCAAGCTATAATTCTAACAAAGACAAGTCATTATTTCTTCTAGATTTTCCAGGACAAAAATACAAATAAAAATTCGAAAGTCTTTGAAAAAAGATTTAAATTTTAATCTAAAGATTTTCTAGATTTGCCAGATTTTTTATTTTTTTTATTTTAATCATAATAAGTTTGAAGAAATATTTCACAAATATTTTTTGTCGAAAAAACAGAAGCTAAAATGAAGAATTTAATTAAAATGTATTTATTAATCTTTACAATAAAAAAAAGGACTTGAACATTGATTTAAATTGTCAGGAAAAAAGAGGAAGGAATTTAAAATTTAAAAAAGGAAAAGGGGTTTAAAAATCCTAAAATCCTTTTTAAGGTTGTATTTTTCTCTAAAATTCTCTTTCTGAAAGTTATAAGAAGCAAAGTAAAAAAAAAAAAAAATGAATTTATCCAAACAAGTGAATACCAAGTCTTTAAAATATGTTCTTGGATTTTTAAATTCTATTTGAGTTTTGTCTCTCTTAGAATTAAAAATGTGGAGCAAAGCGAGACCAGCTTGCTAGTGAATAAATAAAATATAAAAAAATAGAGGCAGCTCACTGGTAAGTGCTGCTATTTGAGCTATTTTTAGAACAGGCCAGCGGGCGACTCATCTGGTCCTTACGGGCGACCTGGTGACCCCTGAGTTAAAATATATATATATATCTCGGACCTCATCCAAATTTACATCCCTGCGCGCGCTCTGAGGTCCGAGAACCAGTTCCAGCTCGTGGTGCCCAAGACCAGACTTAAGACCAGGGGAGACAGGACAGGGCCTTCTCTGTGGTCGGCCCTAAGCTCTGGAACACTCTGCCCCTCCATGTTCAAACTGCTTCCACAGTGGACTGTTTTAAGTCTCGTCTTAAGACCCGCTTTTATTCTTTGGCTTTTAACACTACGTGAGTTCTGTGGTCCTCTGTCCTCTGTTTATTTTTATTTTACTGTTTTAATTGATTTTACCCTTTAAAATAGTTTTTAATCATATTTGTTTTTATATTGTTTTTATTGGTTTTATTTGTATTCATTTTTTGTTTTATTCAGTCATTGGTGGAGCATAATATTGTTTTTAACACGGCTGTGCAGCACTTTGGAAACGTTATTGTTGTTTAAATCAATCAATCAATCAATCAATGTTTATTTATATAGCCCCAAATCACAAATGTCTCAAAGGACTGCACAAATCATTACGACTACAACATCCTCGGAAGAACCCACAAAAGGGCAAGGAAAACTCACACCCAGTGGGCAGGGAGAATTCACATCCAGTGGGACGCCAGTGACAATGCTGACTATGAGAAACCTTGGAGAGGACCTCAGATGTGGGCAACCCCCCCCACTCTAGGGGACCGAAAGCAATGAATGTCGAGCGGGTCTAACATGATACTGTGAAAGTTCAATCCATAGTGGCTCCAAGACAGCAGCGAGAGTCCCGTCCACAGGAAACCATCTCAAGCGGATCAGCAGCGTAGAGATGTCCCCAACCGATACAGGCGAGCGGTCCATCCTGGGTCCCGACGAGCGGTCCATCCTGGGTCTCGACTCTGGACAGCCAGTACTTCATCCATGGTCATCGGACCGGACCCCCTTCACAAGGGAGGGGGGGACATAGGAGAAAGAAAAGAAGCGGCAGATCAACTGGTCTAAAAAGGAGGTCTATTTAAAGGCTAGAGTATACAGATGAGTTTTAAGGTGAGACTTAAATGCTTCTACTGAGGTAGCATCTGGAACTGTTACCGGGAGGGCATTCCAGAGTACTGGAGCCCGAACGGAAAACGCTCTATAGCCCGCAGACTTTTTTTGGGCTCTAGGAATCACTAATAAGCCGGAGTCTTTTGAACGCAGATTTCTTGCCGGGACATACGGTACAATACAATCGGCAAGATAGGCTGGAGCTAGACCGTGTAGTATTTTATACGTAAGTAGTAAAACCTTAAAGTCACATCTTAAGTGCACAGGAAGCCAGTACAGGCGTAATGTGATCAAACTTTCTTGTTCTTGTCAAAAGTCTAGCAGCCGCGTTTTGTACCAACTGTAATCTTTTAATGCTATATATAAATGTGCTATATAAATAAAGTGGATTGGATTGGATTGGAAAATAATCCAGCACATGCAAAAAAAAAGTCAGCCTGCAGGTTATATTTCACATCATGCCTCGAAAAAAAATCATCATCTGCTTCTCATTTGTGACTTTTGGAACAAGTCTTCAAGTATTACACAACGCTTGAGTCATTAGAAAGTGTTTCAAGATGAGCCGGTCTGCAGGAGCCTACATTTGGCGCTCCGTGCAGTCTTTTCCCTGGGAACGGAGGAGAAAGCGAGGAGTGGAGCGGTGGATGGGTGGTGTTGCCAAAAGATGGGATGATAAAAACGTGACCCAAACCGGAAAAGGGTCATTACAGGCCCGACGTCAGAGTCAGGGCGAGTCGTGTACTGGAGCTCAAGCCGCATGCACGTCGGCAACGTCTGTGATGTCGGTTTCTCCGTCCCTACCGGACTCCTCCCTGCGTTTACTGGCCCTGAAGGTGCACTCCTACTTGGACCACGTAGGACTAGAACTCTCCTGCGGCAGAGTGAGGTTTGATGTGTCAAAACAAAGGAAGAGAAAAGCCACAGAGCACCCTTTCAGGATTTCTTATCATTTAAGTAAATACGAAACACTTCCCATTTCATCATATTTCCTGAACGTTGGCTTTCCACTGACAAAGGCCAGAGTCTACTTCACCCCCCGTTGTGTAAATATTCAATTAGTGAGCATTACATAGCCCTGCTAGAAACCATTGCCCTCTGCTCCGCTTCTAAATGTACAACCCTCATCTTACATTACAATATGAATAAAATAAAATAAAAAAAAAGGTTTTGTGACAATAAAAAATATCGATGTAATCATAGTAATATTGTTCTGTTACAACTAAAAGTTGTAAACTCTTGTTGTTAAAGTTTGTTGTGCTTATTTGCTTGTTATTTAATGAACATTATTACATGTGTATTTGTCGCCATCATGTGGTCAGGGCAGTTACTACTTTGAATCAAACTTTATTGACAGGAAGCATTTAAAACTCATCTGTATACTCTAGCCTTTAAATAGACCTCCTTTTTAGACCAGTTGATCTGCCGCTTCTTTTCTTTCTCCTATGTCCCCCCCCTCCCTTGTGGAGGGGGTCCGGTCCGATGACCATGGATGAAGTACTGGCTGTCCAGAGTCGAGACCCAGGATGGACCGCTCGCCTGTATCGGTTGGGGACATCTCTACGCTGCTGATCCGCTTGAGATGGTTTCCTGTGGACGGGACTCTCGCTGCTGTCTTGGATCCGCTTTGAACTGAACTCTCGCGGCTGTGTTGGAGCCACTATGGATTGGACTTTCACAGTATCATGTTAGACCCGCTCGACATCCATTGCTTTCGGTCCTCTCCAAGGTTTCTCATAGTCAGCATTGTCACTGGCGTCCCACTGGATGTGAATTTACAACTAAAAGTTGTAAACTCTTGTTGTTAAGGTTTGTTGTGCTTATTTGCTTGTTATTTAATGAACATTATTACATGTGTATTTGTCGCCATCATGTGGTCAGGGCAGTTACTACTTTGAATCAAACTTTATTGACAGGAAGCATTTAAGTCTCACCTTAAAACTCATCTGTATACTTTAGCCTTTAAATAGACCTCCTTTTTAGACCAGTTGATCTGCCGCTTCTTTTCTTTCTCCTATGTCCCCCCCTCCCTTGTGGAGGGGGTCCGGTCCGATGACCATGAATGAAGTACTGGCTGTCCAGAGTCAAGACCCAGGATGGACCGCTCGCCTGTATCGGTTGGGGACATCTCTACACTGCTGATCCGCTTGAGATGGTTTCCTGTGGACGGGACTCTCGCTGCTGTCTTGGATCCGCTTTGAACTGAACTCTCGCGGCTGTGTTGGAGCCACTATGGATTGAACTTTCACAGTATCATGTTAGACCCGCTCGACATCCATTGCTTCCGGTCCCCTAGAGGGGGGGGGGGGGGGGGTCCCCATATCTGAGGTCCTCTCCAAGGTTTCTCATTGTCAGCATTGTCACTGGCGTCCCACTGGATGTGAATTCAGCCCTAGTGTGTTAATGTGAGTGTGAATGTTGTCTGTCTATCTGTGTTGGCCCTGTCATGAGGTGCCGACTTGTCCAGGGTGTACAACGCCTTCCGCCCGAATGCAGCTGAGATAGGCTTCAGCAACCCCCCGCGACCCCAAACAGGACAAGCGGTAGAAAATGGATGGATGGTATTACTGCTTCCAAAGCACATCATTTCACAGTAAAGTTCACTTCAGTGGAATTCAAGATCCTGTTTGCAGCCCCTAAACATTCACTCACTGTCATTTTGTTGGTTTTTTTTCACATAAAAAAAGCAAAACCTCTGTCATTGTCACTGATGTGTTGAAATTGAAGTTTACTTTTTCGATATCATATCTGGTGCTTGCTTCATAAAAAAAGTAATTTTTAGAGGAGGAAGGGAAGGTGTACAGTAAGGTAAAAAACACACCTTGACTGAGATATATTTACCAACTTTTTATTTTTATTTTGTAAGTTTTTGACTTCTACCTCTTAAATAGGCCTGGATCTGTTGCCAGATAGTACCTTTTTTCTTCCAAGTAATCTAAGTTGTGGTTGGATTACAAAACGCAAAACTAAATATAAATATATAAAACAAAATTAAATGTTCCCTTGATTTAAATGATTTTGAATGAAATATGTTGAATTTTGCAAATAGGGATCACTTAGCTCTGTTGGTAGAGCGGGCGTGCCAGCAACTTGAGGGTTGCAGGTTCAATTCCCGCTCCACCGTCCTAGTCACTGCCGTTGTGTCCTTGGGCAAGACACTTTACCCACCTGCTCCCAGTGCCACCCACACTGGTTTAAATGTAACTTAGATATTGGGTTTCACTTTGTAAAGCGCTTTGAGTCACTAGAGAAAAGCGCTATATAAATATAATTCACTTCACACTTCACAATTCTCCCTGCCCACTGGGTGTGAGTTTTCCTTGCCCTTTTGTGGGTTCTTCCGAGGATGTTGTAGTCGTAATGATTTGTGCAGTCCTTTGAGACGTTTGGGGCTATATAAATAAACATTGATTGATTGATTGAAGTTGCATAAACCAAGCAGAGAAATCTACGCCGCCAGCAAGTACTTTATGGTGGTTAACTTTGAAGAAATACGGCATATATCTTTTGTTTAAGGTTGCATCGCCGGTATGTATCATCAGTTGAACTTTGAAACTTGGTGTGGACAGCCGCAGCCGGCGAACGAGCAGCGGGGCAGGACACGCTTGAGCCCGGCCCAAGATGGCGGCAAGGAGGCGGAGAATGCAGCCGAGTGGAGAGGCGACGCCACAATCGAGTTCAGGTGCGTGGATCGCGCACATACACACAATCAATTAATCTCCCCTGGCTGTATAAAAGGCCAGCAACGGAGGAGGGTGAGGAGAAGGAGGAGGAGAGCCCGCCTGAAGAGTGAGAGCAACAGAGAGCGAGCCGCAGACGACGACGACGACGGGGGCGGCTGAAAGCGACCGAGGAGCGAGCAGCGGAGAAGGAGCTGAAAAGTGACAACACCTGAAGACAGCTTGTTATTGAAAAATAAACAAGAGTCAAACCTGCTCAAAGATGTACTTCCTTGGTGGTCCTGGGAACCCGCACGACGGCGGCAGGAGTCTGTCACACTTGGTTTTTGTCTAAAAATAGTGCTGCGAGTATCCTGATGAGAGTGCGGAAACATGACCACGTCACACCAACTCTCAAATCCCTTTACTGTCTTCCTGTTCCATTCAGGATTGAATTCAAAATCTCCCTACGAACTCACCAGTGCCTCCATGGAAATGCCCCCCCTCTACCTCAAGGAACTGCTCACCCCGAAATCCTCCACATGACACTTCCGCTCCATACAGGCTAACCTCCTCCAACCTCCACGGACAAATCTTCGAAAATCTCCGCTGCTCCCAGTCTGTGGAACGCTCTCCCTGACCACCTGAGGGCACCTCAGACTGTGGATGCTTTTAAAAAAAGGCTTAAAAACCCATCTTTTAAAAAAAGCCTTTCTATAGACATGCATGCTGGTTGTAGCCTTTGGGCTGTTTCTAGTTTTATATTTTATTTATTTTTATTATTACTATTTTTTACACTGTGGCACTTTGAGGTTGTTTGCCCAACGTAAAGTGCTTTTTACAAATAAAATCTATTATTATTATTATTATTATAAAACATTTCGAGCTAAATTTACGATTTGTGATGTAATAATGAGATCTTTGTCATGCTCATTGGCGATCATTTTTGCTATGTCATCTAAGATGGCGCCATAGTACAAATTTAATTTTTTGTTTACCTTCTCTAGGCTGACCATATTGTGCAATCCCAAAAAGAGGACACTCCATTTACGTTACTCGCTACCGATTTTTATCGATCTGTTAATGCACGCTTTGTTTGTCGGACAGACCTTCAAGTAGGATCTATCACATGCCTGCGTTTCACCAATCAAATGCAGTCTCTGGTGACGTTTGACTCCGTTTCACCAATCAAATGCAGTCACTGGTGACGTTTGACTCCGTTTCACCAATCGAATGCAGTCTTTGGTGACGTTGGACTCCGTTTCACCAATCAAATGCAGTCCCTGGTGACGTTTGACTCCGTTTCACCAATCAAATACAGTCACTGGTGACGTTTGACTCCGTTTCACCAATCAAATGCAGTCACTGGTGATTTTGGACTCCGTTTCACCAATCAAATGCAGTCACTGGTGACGTTTGACTCCGTTTCCCCAATCAAATGCAGTCACTGGTGATGTTGGACTCCGTTTCACCAATCAAATGCAGTCACTGGTGACGTTTGACTCCGTTTCACCAATCAAATGCAGTCACTGGTGACGGTTGACTCTTTTCACCAATCAAATGCAGTCACTGGTGACGTTTGACTCCGTTTCACCAATCAAACCGAGCCAGGCGGTCACATGATTAACTGCACACTTTTCTTTTTTTACAAACAGTTGAAAATAATAATCAAAGTAAGTACAAAAACAGTACAAAACAGTATAAAAGCCGTACAAAACAGCGCCATGTCCTTTTTTTTTTTTTTTTGTCATGAAAAAGGGAGGTTTTTGTGGTTGGTGCACTAATTGTAAGTGCATATTGTGTTTTTTATGTTGGTTTAATAAAATAAATAAATTTAAAAAAAGTTTTTTATTTGATTTTATTTTTTTAATGAAAATTAATAAAAAATTATTCTGCGGCCCGGTGGTTGGGGACCACTGCCCTAGACCAACCCAGCTCTTCATCCATGGCCAACGAACCTGTGCCCCCCTCTTTCCACAAGGGAGAGGGGGGCAGAGTAGAAAATAAAAGTAACGGCAGATCAACTGGACTAAAAAGGGAGTCTATTTAAAGGCTAGAGTATACAAATGAGTTTTAAGTTGGGACTTAAATGCTTCTGCTGAGGTAGCATATCTAACTGTTACCGGGAGGGCATTCCAGAGTACTGGAGCCCAGGGGGGCAGAGCATAAAAGAGACGGCAGATCAACTGGTCTAAAAAGGGGGTTTATTTAAAGGCTTGAGTATACAAATGAGTTTTAAGATGGGACCTAAATGCTTCTACTGAGGAAGTATCTCTAACTGTTATCGGGAGGGCATTCCAGAGTACTGGAGCCCCAGTAGAAAATGCTCTCTAGGCCACAGACTGTTTAAAGGGGAACATTATCACCAGACCTATGTAAGCGTCAATATATACCTTGATGGTGCAGAAAAAAGACCATATATTTTTTTAACTGTTTTCCAAACTCTAAATGGGTGAATTTTGGCGAATTAAACGGCCTTCCATTTATCGCTCTTTTTGCGATGACGTCAGAACGTGACGTCTCCGAGGTAACACACCCACCATTTTCATTTTCAACACATTACAAACACCGGGTCTCAGTTCTGTTATTTTCCGTTTTTTCGACTATTTTTTGGAACCTTGGAGACATCATGCCTCGTCGGTGTGTTGTCGGAGGGTGTAACAACACTAACAGGGAGGGATTCAAGTTGCACCACTGGCCCAAAGATGCCAAAGTGTCTCCACATTTGACCGGCAATGACAGACATGGCACAGAGATGTATGGATAACCTGTAGATGCATTTGCAACGATAAATTCAACGAAATCACAAAGGTGAGTTTTGTTGATGTTGACTTATGTGCTAATCAGACATATTTGGTTGCGGCGTGACTGCTAGCTAATCGATGCTAACATGCTACGCTAACCGACGCTAACATGCTATTTACTGGCGATGCTAAAGCAGACATGGCACAGAGATGTATGGATAACCTGCAGATGCATTTGCAACTAAAAAGTCAACTACATCACAAAGGTGAGTTTTGTTGACGTTGACTGCCAGCTAATCGATGCTAACATACTATGCTAATCGATGCTAACATGCTATTTACCTGCGATGCTAAAGCAGACATGGCACAGAGATGTATGGATAACCTGCAGATGCATTTGCAACTATATTACGTTTCCTTCCACCCACATTTAATGCGAAACAAACACTTACCAATCGACGGATTTAAGTTGCTCCAGTGTCACAAGATGCGAAAGTCCTGATCGTTTGGTCCGCACATTTTACTGGCGATGCTAACGCAGCTATTCGGCCATGCTATGGCTATGAATAGTGTCAATAGCTATTCGCTCAATAGCTTCAGTTTCTTCTTCAATACTTTCATACTCCAACCATCCGTTTCAATACATGCGTAATCTGTTGAATCGCTTAAGTCGCTGAAATCCGAGTCTGAATCCGAGCTAATGTCGCCATATCTTGTTTGTTTACATTGGCAGCACTGTGTGACGTCACAGGGAAATGGATAGTGGCATCGCAAATAGCGAAAATCAAGCACTTTAAAGCTTTTTTTAGGGATATTCGGGGACCGGTAAAATTTTGAAAAAAACTTCAAAAATTACAACAAGCCACTGGGAACTGATTTTTATTGTTTTTAACCCTTTTGAAATTGTGATAATGTTCCCCCTTTAATTTTCTCTATTTATAAAGCGTAACATTCTGTTACTTCGGACTACCAATCAGAACAGGTCCTATACACTTTATTTCAATCTTCCATAAAACATTTATTTAGATAAACTATCACAGATCACTGATTACATTATTAAACATCTTTGACAAAGAATGATCGTAATGTAAGACGACGTTTAATTGTTTTGGTAGTCTAGCACTAATATCGTGGAGCCGGTGACTGTTATCAAAAGTGGTGTGTTGCGAAGTTTTGATGAAAGTCTCCGATAAAACTGACCACAGACTTCCTCTCTACCGTTTTGCAGAGCTTTTATTCCATCTGACTAAAGCAGTTAGAGTAACCATCGACATCTCATGCTATCAATGCACTCAACTGTAATGTAAACAAAGATGTGAAAGCTCCAACTCTCTGCAAGGGACAAAACGCACCAGCAGGCTTTTTACTCGAATGATGACATCATACGATGGTCAAAGATAAAAAAAAAAAAAAAATGGTCTTGCTTCTTCGGAAGAATGACTTGCAATGGCTTTGGATCCGAGATTCCCATAATGTCCCCCTTTCTTAGTGCATTACTGCTATATGTTATTGCAAATTACATTTCCCGGAGCTACGGAATGGACCGAGGGTCAAAAAGGAGGCAGGAAGCCTGCAGGTTAAAAAAAATGAACGCCGTTAAAACTCATCTGTATACTCTAGCCTTTAAATAGACCTCCTTTTTAGACCAGTTGATCTGCCGCTTCTTTTCTTTTCTCCCTTGTGGAGGGGGTCCGGTCCGATGACCATGGATGAAGTACTGGCTGTCCAGAGTCGAGACCCAGGATGGACCGGTTGGGGACATCTCTACGCTGCTGATCCGCCTCCGCTTGGGATGGTTTCCTGTGGACGGGACTCTCGCTGCTGTCTTGGATCCGCTTTGAACTGAACTCTCGCGGCTGTGTTGGAGCCACTATGGGTTTAACTTTCACAGTATCATGTTAGACCCGCTCGACAACCATTGCTTTCGGTCCCCTAGAGGGGGGGGGGTTGCCCACATCTGAGGTCCTCTCCAAGGTTTCTCATAGTCAGCATTGTCACTGGCGTCCCACTGGGTGTGAATTCTCCCTACCCACTGGGTGTGAGTTTTCCTTGCCCTTTTGTGGGTTCTTCCGAGGATGTTGTAGTCGTAATGATTTGTGCAGTCCTTTGAGACATTTGTGATTTGGGGCTATATAAATAAACATTGATTGATTGATTGATTGATTGATTGAACGTGTAATTGTTACGTTAACTTTGACAGCCCTAATACAAACACAAGTGTACGTTCCCAGCTCTACACCTTGAAGTATCACATACCTGTTTCTCCAGGAATTTCGCAGGTTCTTTTTAAAATTGCTGCCACCTAAAGTACTTGAATTCGCGGCAACTTTTTCAGAAAGTTGTAGCCAAGTTGCAGTGTTATAAGGACTGAAATGAAATGTTCTTATTTAAACGGGGATAGCAGGTCCATTCTATGTGTCATACTTGATCATTTCGCGATATTGCCATATTTTTGCTGAAAGGATTTAGTAGAGAACATCGACGATAAAGTTCGCAACTTTTGGTCGCTAATAAAAAAGCCTTGCCTGTACCGGAAGTAGCAGACGATGTGCGCGTGACGTCACGGGTTGTGGAGCTCCTCACATCTGAACATTGTTTATAATCATAGCCTCCAGCAGCAAGAGCTATTCTGGCCGAGAAAGCGACAATTTCCCCATTAATTTGAGCGAGGATGAAAGATTCGTGGATGAGGAAAGTTAGAGTGAAGCACACAAAAAAAAAAAAAAAAAAGCGACGGCTCCGGGCGGCGGCAGTGTGAGCGATTCAGATGTAATTAAACACATTTGCTAGGATAATTCTGGAAAATCCCTTATCTGCTTATTGTATTAATAGTGTTTTACAGGTTTAAGTTTACAAGTTTATTCTCAATACCATATAACATTTACAATAGTGGTGAATATCATCATTTAAAGATGTTGGTATGTGAAAGGGTCCCCCAAATAACCTAGAAGAAGCTTTTGACAGGGGGTCCAAAGGACAATATATACATGGAAAGATCAAATATGGTAGCAAACACAATAACAAAAAACCAAAACAAAACAACAACTACGCTGTATGATAAACACAAGATAATAGTACTAAAGCAAGCATACACATATGTACATACATACATACATACATTCCACCATGCAAAACCCAACAGTAGTCTACCCCACATGAGGCATTAAAGATATGTGGTTAATAGGTATTTTTTCAGTTTCTTTTTGAAGTTTAGTTAGATTCTAAAGTCATACCTGAAAGTCGGACGGCTGCGGTGAATGCCAATGTCTCCAAGAGAAGCCGAGGAGCCAAGATCCCAGCTGCCTTTTTGACAGCTACAGGAGGAGGTGGCATAATCCACTCAAGTCTCCAATAAGAGCCGACTTAATATCACAATCTTCCCATCCAAAAACATGCTGGTTGATGTAAAAAAAATATGTTTACTTGACCGCTCCGTGTTAAAGCTTCACAACAAACAAAGAAACACCGGCTGTGTTTCGGTTGCTAAAGGCAGCTGCAATCCACCGCTTTCCACCAACAGCATTCTTCTTTGACGTCTCCATTATTAATTGAACAAATTGCAAAAGATTCAGCAACACAGATGTCCAGATTACTGTGTAATTATGCGATGAAAAGAGACGACTTTTAGCCGTAAGTGGTGCTGGGCTAATATGTCCGCTACAACCCGAGACGTCACAAACACCCATCATCATACCGCGACGTTTTAGCATGAAATTTCTGCGCAAAATTTAAAATTGCAATTTAGTAAACTAAAAAGGCCGTATTGGAATGTGTTTCAATGTTAATATTTCATCATTGATATATAAACTATCAGACTGCGTGGTTGGTAGTAGTGGCTTTCAGTAGGCCTTTAATATTTGGTTACATGTCCCTTGGCAAGTTTCACCGCAATAAGGCACTTTTGGTAGCCATCCAAAAATACCGGCTGTGTTTTGGTGCTAAAGGCAGCTGCAATCCACCGCTTTCCACCAACAGCATTCTTCTTTGACGTCTCCATTATTAATTTAACTAATTGCAAAAGATTCAGCAACACAGATGTCCAAATTACTGTGTAATTATGCAATGAAAAGAGACTACTTTTAGCCGTGTGTGTGGTGCTGGGCTAATATGTCCGCTACAACCCGAGACATCACAAACACGCGTCATCATTCCACGATGTTTTAGCATGAAACTTCTGCACAAAATTTAAAATTGCAATTTAGTAAACTAAAAAGGCCGTATTGGCATGTGTTGCAATGTTAATATTTCATCATTGATATATAAACTATCAGACAGCGTGGTCAGTGGTAGTGGCTTTCAGTAGGCCTTTAATATTTGGTTACATGTCCCTTGGCAAGTTTCACCGCAATAAGGCACTTTTGGTAGCCATCCAAAAACACCGGCTGTGTTTTGGTGCTAAAGGCAACTGCAATCCACCGCTTTCCACCAACAGCATTCTTCTTTGACGTCTCCATTATTAATTGAACAAATTGTAAAAAATTAAGCAACACAGATGTCCAGAATACTGTGTAATTATGCAATGAAAAGAGACGACTTTTAGCCATGTGTGGTGCTGGGCTAATATGTCCGCTACAACCCGAGACGTGTCATCATTCCGCGACGTTTTCAACAAGAAACTCCGCAGGAAATTTAAAATTGTAATTTATTAAACTAAAAAGGCCGTATTGGCATGTGTTGCAATGTTAATATTTCATCATTGATATAAAAAACTATCCTACTGCGTGGTCAGTATTAGTGGGATTCACTAGGCCTTTAAAGTAAAGTATATTTATATAGCGCTTTTCTCTCGTGACTCAAAGCGCTTAACATAGTGAAACCCAATATCTCAGATACATTTACACCAGTGTTGGTGGCACCGGGAGCTGGTGGGTAAAGTGTCTTGCCCAAGGACACACTGGCAGTGACAAGGATGGCAGAAGCTGGGATCAAACCTGGAACCCTCAAGTGGCCGAGCCCATGCTCACATTAAGGACAATCCCCTACTCTCCCTTCGGCATTGAACCGATCCCTTCCAAGGTTTCTCATTGTTCCCATTGTGTTGAGTTTTTCTTGCCCTGATGTTGGATCACAGCCGAGAATTGATTGATTAATTGATTGATTGATTGATTGATTGAAACTTTTATTACTAGATTGCACAGTTCAGTACATATTCCGCAAATTGACCACTAAATGGTAACACCTGAATACGTTGTTCAAGTTGTTTAAGTCGGGGTCCACGTAAATCAATTCATGGTAATGTTGATGTTTGTCAAAAGCTTTTGACGCATTAGTGATAAAATTTGATTGGTTAAATCCTACTAATTGTAAAACCATGTAGCATAGAGTCAGCAAATATAGACTGTCAATACGTACCTTAGAGTTACACTTACCCACAAATTACAAAACGGACTTTCCCACTATAAACACATTTTGATTCCTAATAATATTGGAATGTTGAATCGGAACTCTGAACAATATTACAGTCATTGGTCGAAAATGAGTGAATATCCCTGCTTTCTGTTACACATTCAATTTTTTATGTTGCGGTTTTTGTGTGCACTCCAAACTCCCGTCATCGAAATTCCTTGACATGATCAAGGGGAGAAAGTCTAAGTCAGAACATGTGGGGAAACGGAGAAAGAAGAGTAAAGAAAATGTTATTTCAAAATGAGCTGCTGTGCAATCAAAAACTACCAGTTGGTATTCCTGTTTAAATAACGATGATGAAAACAAGATATATAGGCTATCGTTGTTTGCCTCAATGTGAATTTTCCTTACGCTGTAAATGTCTACATGCTTACTGGTCAGAAGACACAATGAAGAAAATGTATAGCATAAAATATAAACCCAGTTTCCATATGAGTTGGGAAATTGTGTTTGATGTAAATAGAAACCGAATACAATGATTTGCAAATCATTTTCAACCCAGTTGAATGCACCACAAAGACAACATTTGATGTTCAAACGCACAAACTGTATTTTTTTTTTGCAAATAATAATTAGAATTTCATGGCTGCAACACGTGCCAAAGTAGTTGGGAAAGGGCATGTTCACCACTGTGTTACATCACCTTTTCTTTTAACAACACTCAATAAACGTTTGGGAACTGAGGAAACTAATTGTTGAAGCTTTGAAAGTGGAATTCTTTCCCATTCTTGTTTTATGTAGAGCTTCAGTCGTTCAACAGTCCGGGGTCTCCGCTGTCGTATTTTACGCTTCATAATGCGCCACACATTTTCCATGGGAGACAGGTCTGGACTGTAGGCGGGCCAGGAAAGTACCCGCATTCTTTTTTCACGAAGCCACGCTGTTGTAACATGTGCTGATTGTGGCTTGGCATTGTCTTATTGAAATAAGCAGGGGCGTCCATGAAAAACACGGCGCTTAGATGGCAGCATTTGTTGTTCCAAAACCTGTATGTACCTTTCAGAATTAATGGTGCCTTCACAGATGTGTAAGTTACCCATGCCTTGGGCACTAATGCACCCCCATACCATCACAGATGCTGGCTTTTGAACTTTGCGTCGATAACAGTCCTGATGGTTCGCTTTCCCTTTAGTCCGGATGACACGATGTCGAATATTTCCAAAAACAATTTGAAATGTGGACTCGTCAGACCACAGAACACTTTTCCACTTTGCATCAGTCCATCTTAGATGAGTTCTGGATGTTGTTGATGAATGGCTTTCGCTTTGCATAGTAGTGCTTTAACTTGCACTTACAGATATGGCGACAAACTGTATTTAGTGACAGTGGTTTTCTGAAGTGTTCCTGAGCCCATGTGGTAATATCCCTTAGAGATTGATGTCGGTTTTTGATACAGTGCCGTCTGAGGGATCGAAGATCACGGTCATTCAATGTTGGATTCCAGCCATGCCGCTTTGTGGAGTGATTTCTCCAGACCTTTTGATGATATTATGGACCGTAGATGTTGAAATCCCTAAATTTCTTGCAATTGCACTTTGAGAAACGTTGTTCTTAAACTGTTTGACTATTTGCTCACGCAGTTGTGGACAAAGGGGTGTACCTCGCCCCATCCTTTCTTGGGAAAGACTGAGCATTTTTCGGGAAGCTGTTTTTATACCCAATCATGGCACCCACCTGTTCCCAATTAGCCTGCACACCTGTCGGATGTTCCAAATAAGTGTTTGATGAGCATTCCTCAACTTTCTCAGTATTTATGGCCACCTTTCCCAACTTCTTTGTCACGTGTTGCTGGCATTAAATTCTAAAGTTAATGATTATTTGCACAAAAAAAAAAAAAAAAGTTTATCAGTTTGAAGATCAAATATGTTGTCTTTGTAGCATATTCCACTGAATATGGGTTGAAAATAATTTGCAAATCATTGTATTCTGTTTATATTTACATTTAACACAATTTCCCAACTCATATGGAAACGGGGTTTCCATATGAGAATAGCTCTTATTCAGTTGGAATAAGAGCTATTCAGTAGGATTCAAGGTCCAAGCTATTGAATTTGCTAAAAAGAACAGTAAGCAGCTATGTTTTATTAATATACCGTAGCTGCGTGTGTCAAATATGAGTCATTAAATGACTCCCGCCTCCTGGTGGTAGAGGGCGCTAGTGATCCTTCTTGCGACTACTCGGCTGCAGAAGAAGTGACAACAAGCAGCACTTTTAACATGGAGGATTACATATCTAAAATAAAATAGTTTTCTAAACTGGACTTTCAATCGAAGCGGGAAGATCTCCATCGAGACGGATGGAAAAAACTGAAGAAAGATAAGGAAGACTTCTATAAACAAGTTATCGATCCTTTTGATCAGAAGGACCTGCGCATGGACTTCATTTATAAGTAAAGGTAAGACCATAATGACGTATTTTTTATTAAATGTACTTTTCATGATGTTATCTTTACATCACACTCAAATTTGTGTAAATGCCTTTGGTAAATGAAGAGGTTTAAAATAAATTAGCTCCCTGGCGGCAATTCAAGGAAATACGGTAGTCCTTTTCTCACGTATCATACCACGGACTTTAGTGGATGACTCAGTGTCACTGCTTTTATTATTGTGTACCACTGCATATTAATCCACCTTGGAGCTAAAGAAAACTGCAAGTGCAATCAACCACCAACAAAAGTGTTTAATAAAGGTCTTCAATTAAAGTCAAACATGCTTACAATTTATTCTGACCTCTGATTTTCTTTCATGTCGTATTACTTTTTTGTCAGTATGGATAAGAAATGCTCTAACAAATTTTTTTGTTATGGTCTTAAAGGGGAACATTATCACGTCAATATATACCTTGATGTTGCAGAAAAAAGTCCATATAGTTTTTTTTAACCGATTTCCAAACACTAAATTTTGGCGAATTAAACGCCTTTCTATTATTCGCTCTCGGAGCGGGTAGTCAATCCGCCATTTTCTCAAACACGTTACAAACACCAAGTCAAATCAACTCTGTTATTTTCCGTTTTTTTCGACTGTTTCGACTGCTAATCAGACATATTTGGTCGCGGCACGACTGCCAGCTAATCGATGCTAACATGCTATTTAGGCTAGCTGTATGTACATTTGTAGCTATATTTGCATCCAGCCTTTCCCTCCACCCACATTTAATGCCAAACAAACACTTACCAATCCTGCAGATTTTACCGGCGATGCTAAGGCAGACATGGCACCGAGATGTATGGCTATCCTGCACATGCAGATGCATTTCCAACGATAAAGTCAACGAAATCCCAAAGGTGAGTTTTGTTGATGTTATTGACTTGTGTGCTAATCAGACATATTTGGTCACGGCATGACTGCCAGCTAATCGATGCTAACATGCAATTTAGGCTAGCTGTATGTACATTTGTAGCTATATTTGCATCCAGCGTTTCCCTCCACCCACATTTAATGCCAACAAACACTTACCAATCGACGGATTTAAGTTGCTCTCGTGTCACAAGATGCGAAAGTCCCAATCGTTTGGTCTGCACATTTTACCGGCGATGTTAAGGCAGACATGGCACCGAGATTTATGGAAATCCTGCAGATGCATTTCCAACGATAAAGTCAACAAAATCACAAAGGTGAGTTTTCTTGATGTTATTAACTTGTGTGCTATCAGACATATTTGGTCGCAGCATGGCTGCCAGCTAATCGATGCTAAAATGCTATTTAGGCTAGCTGTATGTACATTTGTAGCTATATTTGCATCCAGCCTTTCCCTCCACCCACATTTAATGCCCAACAAACACTTACCAATCGACGGATTTAAGTTGCTCCAGTGTCACAAGATGCGCAAGTCCCGATCGTCTGGTCTGCACATTTTACCAGTGATGCTAAGGCAGACATGGCACCGAGATGTATGGGTATCCTGCACATGCATTTCCAACGATAAAATCAACGAAATCCCAAAGGTGAGTTTTGTTGATGTTATTAACTTGTGTGCTAATCAGACATATTTGGTCGCGGCATGACTGCCAGCTAATCGATGGTAACATGCTATTTAGGCTAGCTGTATGTACATTTGTAGCTATATTTGCATCCAGCCTTTCCCTCCACCCACATTTAATGCCAAACAAACACCTACCAATCGACGGATTTAAGTTGCTCCAGTGTCACAAGATGCGAAAGTCCCGATTGTTTGGTCTGCACATTTTACCGCCGATGCTAAGACAGACATGGCACCGAGATGTATGGATATCCTGCAGATGCATTCCCAACGATAAAGTCAAGGAAATCACAAAGGTGAGTGTTGTTGATTTTATTGACTTATGTGCTAATCAGACATATTTGGTCGCCGCATGAATGCCAGCTAATCGATGCTAACATGCTATTTAGGCTAGCTGTATGTACATTTGTAGCCATATTTGCATCCAGCCTTTCCCTCCACCCACATTTAATGCCAAACAAACACTTACCAATCGACGGATTTAAGTTGCTCCTGCACATTTTACCGGCGATGCTAAGGCAGACATGGCACAGAGATGTATGGATATCCTGCGACACTCAATCGTTGGTTGGAAGGCGATCGCCGAATAGCGTCAATAGCTATTCGCTCAATAGCTTCAGTTTCTTCTTCAAGTTCGTTTTCGCTATCTGCCTCCATACTCTAACCATCCGTTTCAATACATGTGTAATCTGTTGAATCGCTTAAGCGGCTGAAATCCGAGTCTGAATCCGAGCTAATTCCGCTATATCTTGCTGAGTCCTAAATTTTACTTGTTGAAACCCGCAGAAACCCTGTGTCTACAGCAGGGGTCGGGAACCTTTTTGGCCGAGAGAGCCATGAAAGCCAAATATTTCAAAATGTATTTCCGTGAGAGCCATATAATATTTTTTAACACTGAATACAACTAAATGTGTGCATTTTTAAGTAAGACCAACATGTTTAGAGTATAATAAATCCCTTATTCGTTTTAATAACATTATTATTCTGAAGTTAACCAATAATAAATCGAATACTTCTTACCATTAATGCGACTTCTTGAACAAGTCTGGTAGAAAACGGATGGATGGATAAAATGCATGAGAATGTTTTGTATTTTGAACGTTATTTTTAGCTCTGTGCTTACTAGCGGAATTATTCATAATTATCGTGTTAAGCCAGGGGTGTCCACCGCACACTGAAAAATCAGAGCAAGCGGGAGCCATTTTCATAATTTTTATTTTAAAAACCAATGTATAAAAAATATACATTTAGGCCTCCTCTCAGTTATGATCCCGGGCACCCCAAAGGGTTTTGGTCAAAAAAAAAAAAAAAAATTGTCATTATTCGTTATTATAATTTTTATTATTATGCAAGTTTTAAATCTCTAGATCAGGGGTGCCCACACTTTTTCTGCAGGCGAGCTACTTTTCAATTGACCAACTCGAGGGGATCTATCTCATTCATATATATAATTTATATTTATTTATTTATGAAAGAGACATTTTTGTAAACAAGTTAAATGTGTTTAATGATAATACAAGCATGTGTAACACATATAGATGTCTTTCTTTCACAAAGACAAGAATATAAGTTGGTGTATTACCTGATTCTGATGACTTGCATTGATTGGAATCAGACAGTAATGATGATAACGCCCACATTTTCAAATGGAGGAGAAAAAAAGTTGTCCTTTCTGTACAATACCACATGAAAGTGGTTGGTTTTTGGCATCTAATTCATCCAGCTTCCATACACTTTACAAGAAAAACATTGGCGGCAAATTCCGTAGCTTGCTTGATTGACATTCACGGCACCCGAGGGTCTTGTGAGATGACGCTGGCTGCTGCCAGTTCATTATTATGAAAAAATGACAGAGAGGAAGGCGAGAAACACTTTTTATTTCAACAGACTTTCGCGCCGTCCCTTCCGTCAAAACTCTAAAGGCCGACTGCACATTTCCTATCTTCACAATAAAAGCCCTGCTTCATGCTGCCTGCGCTAACAAAATAAGAGTCTCAGAAAGCTGGCGTGCACAAGTGATGTGCACGACGCCAGCTTTCTGAGGGATCGCTTGTGCACGTCAGTTTTCCGAGACTCTGTATTTAGTTAGCGCAGGCAGCATGAAGCAGGGCTTTTATTGTGAAGATAAGAAATGTGCAGTCGGCCTTTAGAGTTTTGACGGAAGGTACGGCGCGAGAGTCTGTTGAAATAAGACACAAGACCCTCCGGTACCGTGAATGTCATTTAAGTGACGTCTTGGTGAAGATTGATGATCATTAATTTTTAGGTCTATTTTTTTTAAAAGCCTGGCTGGAGATCGACTGAAACACCCCCCGCGGTCGACTGGTAGCTCGCGATCGACGTAACGGGCACCCCTGCACTAGATCAACATCAGAAAAAAAAAAATGGAAAAAACACTAAATATGCAATATTTTCACCCAATAACTTTTTTAGGTGGGATGTTTGAGATTATATAATAATTGGAGCCTTAATTTTGGATTTTGATTCATTATTATTTTTCGAGCAATGACACATCACAAATCACACTAAAATAATTGGGGGTCCAAAATTGTCCTATTTATTAAAGTGTTCAAAAATAAATTATACAATTTTTTTACTGTTTACTTTTAGCACAATAATCTCAACATCAACTTCAGATATATCCGTCAATTTTAAGTTTTATTGTTGTTTATGTTTTGTTTGTTTTAGGCCCTTCTTTTAAAAAAAAAAACAGCTCAGATTTTAAATGGTAAAACACAAAATATGCAACAATTTCCCCCCAAAAAATATCTCAAAGTGGAATATTTGATGTGACGTAATCGAAGCCTTGTATAGGTCAATAATTCAAAATGACATTGATTTTGATTCATTATTATTTTTTAAAGAAAGAAACAGCCTGCATGGCCGCTTTGTGTTATAAGAGTAAGCATTGCAACAATTTCTTGTTACATTTCACCTGTTTGCTCTTTTATACCACTTTTTATGTTTTTTATTCTTTTTTTAATTGTATTCCTAAAATGTGCCGTGGGGCCGTTAAAAAATGACCCGCGGGCCGCACTTTGGACACCCCTGTGTTAAGCAATGTCAGCTAAGATGTATCTGAGAGCCAGATGAAGTCATCAAAACAGCCACGTCTGGCTCTAGAGCCATAGGTTCCCTACCCTTGGTCTACAGTCTTGAGATTTTCTTAGACTGCTTTAGAGAGTCACACCAAGGAATGGATGACAGGATTGGCAAAAACATTTCAGATCATGAAAAGAATAACCTCCTTTATTTACAGCTTTCTTGCATGTTGTTGCTACATCCAAAGAGCAACATGATAATACAACATGTGGTCTGATCCTATCATTGAGATTATGTTTGTAAAAATTGACACTTGGCTCCTCGTGTGCAGGTTTTCCGTCACAGCAGACGATCCGTTTTCTTCATTAAAGCCCCCACTAAGTCACTTTCCCATGGGTCTTTGTTTAGAAGACATGTACGAACTTTGACCTGTGTGCTGATACCGTTGGTTGACGGAAGCAAATCCAAATGATCGTTAACGATGGAGCAAATATGTCCGGCATTCATGATTGTGAATAGAAAAATGGCTTGCTGAGATTTTAAACTTAAACAATGAGATTCAACTTTGTACAAACCACATTTCCATATGAGTTGGGAAATTGTGTTAGATGTAAATATAAACAGAATACAATGATTTGCAAATCCTTTTCAACCCATATTCAGTTGAATATGCTACAAAGACAACATATTTGATGTTCAAACTCATAAACTTAATTTTTTTTTGCAAATAATAATTAACTTAGAATTTCATGGCTGCAACACTTGCCAAAGTAGTTGGGAAAGGGCATGTTCACCACGGTGTTACATCACCTGTTCTTTTAAAAACACTCAATAAACGTTTTGGGAACTAATTGTTGAGGCTTTGAAAGTGGAATTCTTTACCATTCTTGTTTTATGTACAGCTTAAGTCGTTCAACAGTCTGGGGTCTTGTTGTCGTGTTTTACACTTCATAATGCGCCACACATTTTCCATGGGAGACAGGTCTGGACTGCAGGCGGGCCAGGAAAGTACCCGCACTCTTTTACTAACACATGGCTTGGCATTGTTTTGCTGAAATAAGCAGGGGCGTCCATGATAACGTTGCTTGGATGACGACATATGTTGCTCCAAAACCTGTATGGACCTTTCAGCATTAATGGTGCCTTCACAGATGTGTAAGTTACCCATGCCTTGGGCTCTAATACACCCTCATACCATCACAGATGATGGCTTTTGAACTTTGCGCCTACAACAATCCGGATGGTTATTTTTTCTCTTTGTTCCGAAAGACACTATGTCCACAGTTTCCAAATATAATTTGAAATGTGGACTCGTCAGACCACAGAACACTTTTCCACTTTGCATCAGTCCATCTTAGATGAGCTCGGGCCCAGCCAAGCCATTCGGTGTTCCTGGGTGTTGTTGATAAATGGTTTTCGCTTTGCATAGTAGAGTTTTAACTTGCACTTACAGATGTAGCGACCAACTGTAGTTACTCACAGTGGTTTTATGAGGTGTCCCTGAGCCCATGTGGTGATATCCTTTACACACTGATGTCGGTTTTTGATGCAGTACCGCCTGAGGGGTCAAAAGTCCGTAATATCATCGCTTACGTGCAGTGATTTCTCCAGATTCTCTGAACCCTTTGATGATTTTACGGACCGTAGATGGTAAAATCCCTAAATTCCTTGCAATAGCTCATCGAGAAATGTTGTTCTAAAACTGTTGGACAATTTTCTTAAAAATTGGTGACCCTCACCCCTTCCTTGTTTGTGAATTACTTAGCATTTCATGGAAGCTGCTTTTATACCCAATCATGGCACCCACCTGTTCCCAATTAGCCTGCACACCTGTGGGATGTTCCAAATAAGTATTTGATGAGTATTTCTCAACTTTATTAGTATTTATTGTCCCATTTCCCAACTTATTTGTCACGTGTTGCTGGCATCAAATTGTAAAGTTAATGATTATTTGCAACAAAAAAAATGTTCATCAGTTTGAACATCAAATATGTTGTCTTTGTAGCGTATTCAACTGAATATGGGTTGAAAAGGATTTGCAAATCATTGTATTCTGTTTATATTTACATCTAACACAACTTCCCAACTCACAGTAGAAGCATTTAAGTCTCGCCTTTAAACTCATTTTTATACTCTAGCCTTTAAATAGACCTCCTTTTTAGACCAGTTGATCTGCCGCTTCTTTTCTGTTTCTCCTATGTCCCCCCCCCCTTGTGGAGGGGGTCCGGTCCGATGACCATGGATGAAGTACTGGCTGTCCAGAGTCGAGACCCAGGATGGACCGCTCGCCTGTGTATCGGTTGGGGACATCTCTACGCTGCTGATCCGCCTCCGCTTGGGATGGTTTCCTGTGGACGGGACTCTGGCTGCTGTCTTGGATCCGCTTTGAACTGAACTCTCGCGGCTGTGTTGGAGCCACTATGGATTGAACTTTCACAGTATCATGTTAGACCCGCTCGACATCCATTGCTTTCGGTCCCCTAGAGGGGTGAGTGGTTGCCCACATTTGAGGTCCTCTCCAAGGTTTCTCATAGTCAGCATTGTCACTGGCGTCCCACTGGGTGTGAGTTTTCCTTGCCCTTTTGTGGGTTCTTCCGAGGACGTCGTAGTCGTAGTGGTTTGTACAGTCCTTTGAGACATTTGTGATTTAGGGCTATATAAATAAACATTGATTGATATGGAAACGGGGTTTGTAGTCTTACTGGATGCTCAACATTGGGTAACATAGAACATTTACATATATAGTCATCTGTTTTATCAAAAAAAAAATAATAAATTAGAACAATAAATAGTCGGTCTTTTATTCCAAGCAGCAGAGCTATCGAGAGCCTTCTTACAAAAGACTGGGCCAACTCAACACTGCTGTTCTTTTTCTGCTCCACGGCTGACAAGGTCCCCAAATAGTGATGGATGACCCAAACTCAGGAGCTTGAAACGCACTGGAAGAACAGCGAAGTTAAGACTCCCCAGGAATGTGGTCCTTGTTCCGATCCCGCCACCTCAAACCTTGCCTGGAATGGCGTCCATGTCTGATGGGTGGAATACATGTTTCTCAGCCGCAAACACCTTGCTATCACTGTAGCTTTGGCATGACGGAGGCAGGGGGGAGGGGGGCCGGGGGGGAAACCGGGTTTGGATAGATAACCCTCGCCAGTCGGACTCCTTGCGTGGTGCCTACGTATCAGGAGGCCACAGGAGGCGGGCTTGGAGAGTTCAGGTTGCCTTAAGGAGGTCATTTCACTGAAGTGCTGATTAGTGTTTGCATCAAGTGATAAGTGGAGGGAAACACATGTCATGGGGGGTGAAGCGGGGGTGGGGGGGGGGACTGGCCCACTAGTTCCCACAGAATCCTGAAGAATGTGTTTCGTTCCGAACAACATTTTAGTTGTGAGACCTCATCTCCACTGTGTTGGAAACTTGGCAACTATTATTCGTAATAAATACAATGTACAAGAATCCTTCGGACCACACCTGACACAACGGTCGAAGCACATTGTTCGTCTCTTTCCAAGACCATCGACTATCTGCAGCCGCACTCGGCAACAGCCATGCCCTCGTACTTGTGCTTGTACGTCACCACGCCTGTGTCGTCCAGGTAGAGAAGCGAGATTGGATCCAGCTTGGTGGGCACGCAGCAGGCCCTCGCCGCCCTCTGAGGACTGTTGATGTTCACCAGCGTCTGCACGATGGCATGTTTAGTAGGCGTGACGTGTTTGGTCAGCGGAAACGAGCACGTCCCCGAGCACTCGTAGGCGTCGTAGCTGCCGGGCGCCAGGATCCAACTGTCCCAGCCGATGTCTTTGAACTCCACATGTAGAGGTTGTCTCCTGCAGTGGTTGCCCTTGGCGTTGCGGCGGATACGCGAGGTCGTATCGTAGATCAGATTGGAGCGCATTTGTATCAGGTCCGCCTCGTCCGGCTCGGACTCGTCGTACCCGCCCCACAGGTCGTTCTCCAGGTCGTTTTGGGGGATGACGTTGGCTTCGTGGTCGATCATTTCACTCAGCTCACGCTTGTTATCTCGATGGTCGCTGCTTTGGTCGTCGGAGAAAACAATCAGCAGAGGTTTGTGCTTTTCCTTGCTGCCGGTGTCGATCTTCATGTTTCCTGCCGCCGTGTTCTCAATTTCGTTTTCCTCCCTGAACCCCCGAGCCTCGACCTCAAGCGCCATGCTGTCAATGTGCACCTCCAATCGATGCGTGGTGCCGCGCTCGGATTCCCGCCACCGCAGGACGGAAGAGGTGAGGTCAAACGCTTCCCAGCCGTCGTCCGTGCCGAAAACTTGCCGTGACGCCAACTCCACCAGCGCCACGGCCTCCTCCGCCCCTAACTCTACGAGAACATTCTCATGGGTGGTGTTGTCGTCCCCGTCACCAGGTACCACCTCATAGATGGTGACCCTGCGGTCCACACCGGCGTACAGACGGCGGTCAGTCTGGATGAGGGTATAGAGGCGGAGCTCGGCCGCCGTGATGCGCTCGTGGTGGGGGACGGACACGTTGAAGAGAAGTGGGTGGCGCCTTACGCCTCCGGCGCCTACGGCACTTGAAGAAAAATCTGGGGGATCAAGAAAAAAAATTCAGACTTTAAAGGCCTACTGAAAGCCACTACTACCGACCACGCAGTCTGATAGTTTATATATCAATGATGAAATATTAACATTGCAACACATGCTTTAGTTTACTAAATTACAATTTTTAATTTCCCGCAGAGTTTCTTGTTGAAAACGCGTGTTTGTGACGTTATTAGTTGGAGGGGGACATATTAGCCCAGCACCACTCACAACTAAAAGTCGTCTCTTCTCATCGCATAATTACACAGTAATATAGACATCTGTGTTGCTGAATCTTTTGCAATTTCTTCAATTAATAATGGAGACGTCAAAGAAGAATGCTGTCGGTGGAAAGCGGTGGATTGCAGCTGCCTTTAGCAACCGAAACACAGCCGGTGTTTCTTTGTTGGTTGTGAAGCTTTAACACAGAGCGGTCAAGCGAACATGTTTCTCTACGTTAGAGATGCGCGGATAGGCAATTATATCATCCGCAACCGCATCACTAAAGTCGTCATCCACCCGCCATCCACCCGCCATCCACCCGAACCAAAATTTTATCAACACCGCAACTGCCCGCCCGTTGTTATATATCAGGGGTCGGCAGCATTTACCACTCAAAGATCTAATATGACCCGTTCCACAGAGTGTAGAGGATAATGGGAGCCGCAAACATTCTCGCGACTGTTTGCTGGTGCTTATCCAGATAACTAGATTAAGGGGGGTCCTATGAATTCGTTGCCTTTGACACCTTCAACAACATCAGCAACATGTTGTGTGCAGCTTCCGCAGAAACACGTACAAGATTGAAAGGCAATACTGGGTGACACAGAGTACACTGATGGTTGTGATACAAACAATTTGAACACTCTTGCTAATATGCGCCACACTGTGAAGCCACACCAAACAAGAATGACAAACACATTTCGGGAGAACATCCTCACAGTAACACAACATAAACGCAACAGAACAAATACCCAGAATCCTTTGCATCCATGAGTCTTCCTGGCTGTATTATACACCCCGCTAGCCCCCAACCCCACCCACCTTACCAATGCACGGGGGGGGGGGGGGGGGGGGGGGGTTGTGCTGGACTGGCAAGCAGTTTATACATTTTGTAGAAGGCGTCAAAGGCAATGGCTTTATAGCACGTCTTAATTCTTGCTAACTGGGTAACCGCCAGCAGATATTCGCGAGAATGTTTGCGGCTCCTGTCGTTTATTTACTTTGTGACACGGGTCAAAATAGCCTTTTGAGTGGTAAAGGTTGCCGATCCCTGAACCATGTATGTCAAATAATTCCAAATGGTTCAACTGCCACCTGCCCGAATCTATTTAAAATCTAATTTTTCGTCATGTCCCCCGCCCGACCCGCGGTTTATCCGCGGACTACGCGGATGAGACCGCAAACCGCTCATCTCTAATCCACGTCAACTGGCAAGTTTTTGGATGGGAAAATTGTGATATTAAGTCGGCTCTTACCGGAGACTTCAGTGGATTATGGGACGTTCTCCTGTAGCTGTCAAAAAGGCAGCTGTGATCTTGGCTCCTCATCGGCTTCTCTCTGAGACACTGCCGTTCACCGCAGCCATCAGACTTTCAGGTATGACTTTCCTTATCTAATCTCACTAAAAGACTATTAACACAATAAGCAGATAAGGGATTTTCCAGAATTATCCTAGCAAATGTGTTTAATTACATCTGAAACGCTACCACTGCCGCCGCCTGTAGCCGTCGCCTTTTCTATTTTTCTTTTATTTATTTCTTTTATTTTAGTGCTTCACTCTAACTTTCCTTATCCACGAATCATTCATGCTCGCTCAAATTAATGGGGAAATCGTTGCTTTTTCGGTCCGAATAGGTCTTGCTGCTGGTGGCTAGGATTATAAACAATGTTCAGATGTGAGGAGCACCACAACCCGTGACGTCTGCTACTTCCGATAAAGGCAAGGCTTTTTTATTAGCGACCAAAAGTTGCGAACTTTATCGTCGATGTTCTCTACTAAATCCTTTCAGCAAAAATATGGCAATATCGCGAAATGATCAAGTATGACACATAGAATGGACCTGCTATCCCCGTTTAAATAAGAAAATCTCATTTCAGTGGGCCTTTAAGTATCATTATTAACCTTCCTCTTGTGTTAGCTTTCTGTTACCATCTCTTATGTTAACGGGTCGGTTTTAACCCATGTCTTAAATCAGCTGTAAAATACACTAAAAACAATTATCTATCATCCAATTTGTTTCTCATCTCTTGGTTACGTCGTTAGGTTTCCTTATCCATGAAAATATTGGTTTTAATATTTTTGGTGTGGGCCATTGGGCCTTTTTTTTGTCAGTATACCCCTCGATTTCAATTGAAAAAAATGGTAAAACGAACCTCAAGAGAATCGTATAAATAAAAAAAAGTTTGTTGTGTTACCTGACCATTACTGAGGGCTATTAGAACACATCTCTTGAATAAATTTGTTTTATTTATTTTTTCATTTTAATAATTTTATCATAGTAACAACTCTATACTGAATTGACCTCAAATGTCTGGACATTTTAGTTTTTAAATGCATAAAAGAACCACATGAATTTTGTTTGTTTTTGTACTGGATAACAAGGTAAAATGAGGATCCACTAAAGCTCACATGATTGGTAGAGGAGCTGGCCGTCAGTGTGTTCAGTTTTGGCTCTACTTAGTGCTTTATAGACTTATTTTTTATAACTGGGTCAAAACCGACCCTAACAACACCAACGTCATAATTTCAACCAGAGCATTTTATAATTTAGCGAAACAAAAAAAACTAGTTTTATTTTGTTGAAATAGAGGTTGCTGACAAAGTCAAAAAGCCTTGATGCATAAAAATACATTTATGTGGTTCTTTTATGTATTTAAAAACTAAAACGGGTCGGTGCCGACCCTAACAACACCAATGTCATAATTTCAACCAGAGCATTTTATAATTTAGCGAAACAAAAAAAAATTGTTTTATTTTGTTGAAATAGAGGTTCCTGACAAAGTCAAAAATAAATGTATGTGGTTCTTTTATGCATTTAAAAACTAAAACGGGTCCCTAACACAAGACGAAGGTTAAGTATCACTGGCACTGGGGGGATAAGGCTGAACATTTTACACACAGAGAAAGAGAATAAGGAAAAAGTTAAAATATTATGTGGATATCGTTAAACTGAAGAGAAATGTAAATGTAATACACATGATTAGTATCGGCATTGATCCCACTCTTGAATGATCAGAATCGGAAGCGTAAAACCCTGATGGGAACATCCCTAGTTCAATTCTACCCAACATTGCTAAAGTTTTGTGAGTAGTGTACACAATATATGATGTATAATTGTCCCAAATTGAAACCACACTCAATTTAACTAAAGTATTTCTCAATATTGGTAAAAAAAAAAACAGTTGTGAAATAAAAAATTAACCAGACTCAGTAGAGAGACTCACCCTCGTTTTTGAAGCTGCGGATGATGCTGGCAACGGGCTGGGAAGTGCGGTCGTTGGCGAAGCGGTTGTAGAGCTCCATCATGTACTCCGGTGGCTCCTCTCGTATGCTTCCAGGCGGCAGCGGAGGCGGACCCAGGCCGGACAGGTTGAACGTCTGCAAAAACTGCTCTTTCAAGCTCTCTAGGACCCCCTGCCTGTTCGGGTTGCCCTCCTGCTCCGAACGGGACGGGTTGTCCGCCCCTCCCAGAACGTCCCGTGTCCCCGTAGCTGGTCGGGGCCTCCGGTCCGTATTGGAGATGGGGCTGCTCTGTCCGCAGAGAGGCCCGTGGAGCAACAGGAGTGCCCAGAGCAAGAGGAAAGTTTTGGTGCTGCAGATAGTTCCCCATAAATACAACAAAATGCTCGCCATGGAGATGAAAAAACCCGCAGTTTGCTTTCTGCAGTCCCTGTCGATAAAAAGTGTTGTTGACCTTTGCTGTGTTCTCTGCGGCAGTGTGCCAGTCACACGCCACCTTGCAGTGCTCACCGAGCACACCTTTTCAGGTACGGCGCCGCAGGTCCGAAGGCAGTGACGGCTTCTTAGCGGCGTCCATTGACTCATCTCCGTGGTGTCTGATGCTCTTTCTGTGCTTTGCTCTGTCCACCCAGCTTTTTCTCGCAGTCTCTTATCTACGACATGGTGGGCTCTGCTCTCTGCTTGTAGTGTGTGTGTGTGTGTGTGTGTGTGTGTGTGTGTGCGTGCCCTCAACTGTCTGTGATGCACACAAGTGTGTATCCCACAACTTCCTTAATGAGGATTTTGTAAACACGGTCCTGTAGCTTCTTCCTTGTGGAAGTGCTGTTTTGTTTGGGTGGGTGCACCAGAGTTGATTCCCTTGGTTTGTTTATTTGCTTTGCAAACGGCAGGCTTCTGCTGGCCGTTGTCGTGTTGGATCGGATTTAACAGCAATATGAATCACTTGTCCAAACGAAATTGAAATGTAATGAGCTGTGAGGCCTAATGACAAAGAACGAAGCGCACCAATCTCTCCTCACATTTCCTGGAGCCCAGGAGCGTCCAAACTTTATTCAGAAGGCGTCGTTAGGATTCTAATCTAAGGATAAGGGACCACTTTGATGCATTTTGTACATTTAAAGGCCTACTGAAACCCACTACTACCAAACCACGCAGTCTGATTAGTTTATATATCAATGATGAAATATTAACATTGCAACACATGCCAATACGGCCGGTTTAGTTTACTAAATTGCAATTTTAAATTTCCCGCGAGGTATCCTGTTGAAAAATGATGACGCGTGTTTGTGACGTCATAATAGCCCAGCACCACTTACGGCTAAAAGTCATCTCTTTTCATCGCATAATTACACAGTAATTTGGACACCTGTGTTGCTGAATCTTTTGCAATTTCTTCAATGAATAATGGAGACGTCAAAGAAGAATGCTGTTGGTGGAAAGCGGTGTATTACAGCTGCCTTTAGCAACCGAAACACAGCCGGCGTTTCTTTGTTTGTTGTGAAGCGTTAATATGGAACAGAGCGGTCAAGCAAACATGTTTCTCTACCACATGCCAACCAGCAAGTTTTTGGATGAGAAAATCGTGATATTAAGTCGGCTCTTACCGGAAACTTGAGCGGAGTTTGCGTCCTCCTGCAGCAGGTGTGACTTTCTTGGTTCCTCCATATGGCTTCCCTCAGAGACACTGGTGGTCACCGAAGCCCTCCGACTTTCAGGTATGACTTTATAATCTCTAGTAACACAATAAGAAGATAAAGGATTTTCCAGAATTATCCTAGTAAATGTGTCTAGTAACATCTTTTTAGTTTACTAAATTGCAATTTTAAATTTCCCGCGAGGTATCCTGTTGAAAACGTCGCGGAATGATGACGCGTGTTTGTGACGTCTCGGGTTGTAGCGGACATATTAGCCCACCACCACTTACGGCTAAAAGTCATCTCTTTTCATCGCATAATTACACGGTAATTTGGACATCTGTGTTGCTGAATCTTTTGCAATTTCTTCAATGAATAATGGAGACGTCAAAGAAGAATGCTGTTGGTGGAAAGCGGTGTATTACAGCTGCTTTTAGCAACCGAAACACAGCCGGCGTTTCTTTGTTTGTTGTGAAGCTTTAATATGGAACAGAGCGGTCAAGCGAACATGTTTCTCTACGTCAACCAGCAAGTTTTTGGATGAGAAAATCGGGATAATAAGTCGGCTCTTACCGGAGACTTGAGCGGAGTTTGTGTCCTCCTGCAGCAGCTGTGACTTTCTTGGTTCCTCCATATGGCTTCCCTCAGAGACACTGGTGGTCACCGCAGCCCTCCGACTTTCAGGTATGACTTTATAATCTCTAGTAACACAATAAGAAGATAAAGGATTTTCCAGAATTATCCTAGTAAATGTGTCTAATAACATCTTTTTAGTTTACTAAATTGCAATTTTAAATTTCCCGCGAGGTATCCTGTTGAAAACGTCGCGGAATGATGACGCGTGTTTGTGACGTCTCGGGTTGTAGCGGACATATTAGCCCAGCACCACTTACGGCTAAAAGTCATCTCTTTTCATCGCATAATTACACAGTAATTTGGACACCTGTGTTGCTGAATCTTTTGCAATTTCTTCAATTAATAATGGAGACGTCAAAGAAGAATGCTGTTGGTGGAAAGCGGTGGATTACAGCTGCCTTTAGCAACCGAAACACAGCCGGCGTTTCTTTGTTTGTTGTGAAGCGTTAATATGGAACAGAGCGGTCAAGCGAACATGTTTCTCTACCACATGTCAACCAGCAAGTTTTTGGATGAGAAAATCGCAATAATAAGTCGGCTCTTACCGGAGACTTGAGCGGAGTTTGCGTCCTCCTGCCGCAGCTGTGACTTTCTTGGTTCCTCCATATGGCTTCCCTCAGAGACACTGGTGGTCACCGCAGCCCTCCGACTTTCAGGTATGACTTTATAATCTCTAGTAACACAATAAGAAGATAAAGGATTTTCCAGAATTATCCTAGTAAATGTGTCTAATAACATATTTTTAGTTTACTAAATTGCAATTTTAAATTTCCCGCGAGGTATCCTGTTGAAAACGTCGCGGAATGATGACGCGTGTTTGTGACGTCTCGGGTTGTAGCGGACATATTAGCCCAGCACCACTCCCGGCTAAAAGTCATCTCTTTTCATCGCATAATTACACAGTAATTTGGACACCTGTGTTGCTGAATCTTTTGCAATTTCTTCAATGAATAATGGAGACGTCAAAGAAAAATGCTGTTGGTGGAAAGCGGTGTATTACAGCTGCCTTTAGCAACCGAAACACAGCCGGCGTTTCTTTGTTTGTTGTGAAGCTTTAATATGGAACAGAGCGGTCAAGCGAACATGTTTCTCTACCACATGTCAACCAGCAAGTTTTTGGATGAGAAAATCGTGATATTAAGTCGGCTCTTACCAAAGACTTGAGCGGAGTTTGCGTCCTCATGCAGCAGGTGTGACTTTCTTGGTTCCTCTATATGGCTTCCCTCAGAGACACTGGTGGTCACCGCAGCCCTCCGACTTTCAGGTATGACTTAATAATCTCTAGTAACACAATAAGAAGATAAAGGATTTTCCAGAATTATCCTAGTAAATGTGTCTAATAACATATTTTTAGTTTACTAAATTGCAATTTTAAATTTCCCGCGAGGTATCCTGTTGAAAACGTCGCGGAATGATGACGCGTGTTTGTGACGTCTCGGGTTGTAGCGGACATATTAGCCCAGCACCACTTACGGCTAAAAGTCATCTCTTTTCATCGCATAATTACACAGTAATTTGGACACCTGTGTTGCTGAATCTTTTGCAATTTCTTCAATTAATAATGGAGACGTCAAAGAAGAATGCTGTTGGTGGAAAGCGGTGGATTGCAGCTGCCTTTAGCAACCGAAACACAGCCGGCGTTTCTTTGTTTGTTGTGTAGCTTTAATATGGAACAGAGCGGTCAAGCGAACATGTTTCTCTACCACATGTCAACCAGCAAGTTTTTGGATGAGAAAATCGTAAGCAATAAGTCGGCTCTTACCGGAGACTTGAGCGGAGTTTGCGTCCTCCAGCAGCAGCTGTGACTTTCTTGGTTCCTCCATATGGCTTCCCTCAGAGACACTGGTGGTCACCGCAGCCCTCCGACTTTCAGGTATGACTTTATAATCTCTAGTAACACAATAAGAAGATAAGGGATTTTCCAGAATTATCCTAGTAAATGTGTCTAATAACATCTTTTTAGTTTACTAAATTGCAATTTTAAATTTTGCGCGAGGTATCCTGTTGAAAACGTCGCGGAATGATGACGCGTGTTTGTGACGTCTCGGGTTGTAGCGGACAGATTAGCCCAGCACCACTCCCGGCTAAAAGTCATCTCTTTTCATCGCATAATTACACAGTAATTTGAACATCTGTGTTGCTGAATCTTTTGCAATTTGTTCAATGAATAATGGAGACGTCAAAGAAGAATGCTGTTGGTGGAAAGCGGTGTATTGCAGCTGCCTTTAGAAACCGAAACACAGCCGGTGTTTCTTTGTTTGTTGTGAAGCTTTAATATGGAACAGAGCGGTCAAGCGAACATGTTTCTCTACCACATGTCAACCAGCAAGTTTTTGGATGAGAAAATTGTGATATTAAGTCTGAGACTTGAGCGGAGTTTGCGTCCTCCTGCAGTAGCTGTGACTTTCTTGGTTCCTCCATATGGCTTCTCTCAGAGACACTGGTGGTCACCGCAACCCTCCGACTTTCAGGTATGACTTTATAATCTCTAATAACACAATAAGCAGATAAGGGATTTTCCAGAATTATCCTAGTAAATGTGCCTAATAACATCTGAATTGCTCCCACTGCCGTCGCCTTTTTTTTTGTTTTAGTCCTTCACTCTCACTTTCCTCATCCACGAATCTTTCATCCTCGCTCAAATTAATGGAGAAACCGTCGCTTTCTCGGTCCAAATCGCTCTCGCTGCTGGTGGCCATGATTGTAAACAATGTGAGGATGTGAGGAGCTCCACAACCCGTGACGTCGCACGCACGTCGTCTGCTACTTCCGGTACAGGCAAGGCTTTTTTATTAGCGACCAAAAGTTGCTAACTTTATCGTCGATGTTCTCTACTAAATCCTTTCGGCAAAAATATGGCAATATCGCGAAATGATCAAGTATGACACATAGAATGGACCTGCTATCCCCGTTTGAATAAGAAAATCTCATTTCAGTAGGCCTTTAAGTTGTGGTGTTTTTTTACGTGAGTCATATTGCAGTCTACACGTATCTCTTATGTGTGTCTGCCATCTACTGCTCACACCTATCATTTTACAAATAGCTTCGAGGTCGGTAAGCAAAACCAGAATTATTCCGTACATTAGGCGCACCGGGTTATAAGGCGCGCTATCGAGTTTCGAGACAAAAGAAAGATTTTAAGTGCGCCTTATAGTCCGGTAAAAAAGGTAAGTAAATATAAGTAAACACCTTGCTACACTACACACCTCCGGTGATGATACAACCACTAACCTACTCAGTGGTTAGAGTCTCCGCCCTGAGATCGCTAGGTCGTGAGTTCAAACCCCGGCCAAGTAGTCCCAAACGCTAATAAAATCGGGGGACCCGATACCTTCCTGCTGGGTTGGAATTGGGGGTTGAATCAAAATGATCAAGTATGACACATAGAATGGACCTGCTATCCCCGTTTAAATAAGACGATCTCATTTCAGTAGGCCTTTAAGTTGTGGTGTTTTTTTTACGTGAGTCATATTGCAGTCTACACGTATCTCTTATGTGTGTCTGCCATCTACTGCTCACACCTATCATTTCACAAATAACTTCGAGGTCGGTAAGCAAAACCAGAATTATTCCGTACATTAGACATAAATCAATCAATCAATCAATCAATGTTTATTTATATAGCCCCAAATCACAAATGTCTCAAAGGACTGCACAAATCATTACGACTACAACATCCTCGGAAGAACCCACAAAAGGGCAAGGAAAACTCACACCCAGTGGGCAGGGAGAATTCACATCCAATGCTGACTATGAGAAACCTTGGAGACGACCTCAGATGTGGGCAACCCCCACCCCCCTCTAGGGGACCGAAAGCAATGGATGTCGAGCGGGTCTAACATGATACTGTGAAAGTTCAATCCATAGTGGCTCCAACACAGCCGCGAGAGTTCAGTTCAAGCGGATCCAAGACAGCAGCGAGAGTCCCGTCCACAGGAAACCATCTCAAGCGGAGACGGATCAGCAGCGTAGAGATGTCCCCAACCGATACAGGCGACACATAAATCAAAATGATCAAGTATGACACATAGAATGGACCTGCTATCCCCGTTTGAATAAGACAATCTCATTTCAGTAGGCCTTTAAACACATGCATATACATACACATGCGGTCCTCTCCAAGGTTTCTAATAGTCATTGTCACCGACGTCCCACTGGGGTGAGTTTTTCCTTGCCCTTATGTGGGCTCTGTACCGCGGATGTCGTTGTGACTTGCGCAGCCCTTTGAGACACTTGTGATTTAGGGCTATGTAAATAAACATTGATTGATCAATGCGTCATAGGGTTGATAACAGGATGTACTATACTGTACTATACTGTACTAAATGGTACTGGACATTATGTCGACATGCTAGACTGTTCTCGTCACAACGCTGCTCAGATGTTTCCTGATGTGATAAAAAAAAAGCCCTTTTCCCGATGGGAAGAACATTCCTGCCCAACACCTAAACTCACATGCCACCCTGGGATAGTTTTGTCATTCCGCAGCTTCTTGGTGCGACCCCGCAGATACACTCGTGACTGCAATGCGTCACCGAGCCGGGAAGGAATACGTTTTTCCCGCCTCCGCCACACATCTGCCAGGCTGACACTTGACAGGCGTGCTCTTATCTGCTGCATTGTTACACTGACGTCGTCAGAGACCATCGCATCTTCCTGATGACCCAACCGAGGTTTGGTAATGGCCTACAGCGCACACACACACACACACACACACACACAAACACACACTTGCAGGCTTGCAAACGAGAAACGTTCCATCAGAAATGTGGCTACGGGATTTTGGAGATATTCCATAGTTGAAAACATGTTGCATGTTCTTCCGATGGCCAACGTTAAACAGAAATATAATTGACATATTCTGAAAGGGATGCACCGAAATGAAAATTTGTGGCCGAATGCCGAATACCGAATAATGAATGCAGTTTTTCACAATTTTTTTTATATTGCATAAATAGCCTAGAATAAATATTCAGACATGTTTTTCAAATAAAGTAATTTTTTTATTGAATACTGACATTTTTTTAAATATTCCAGTAGCCTTTGCTTTTCAAAAAAAGCACAAAGTTTCTCATTTATATTAGGCCTTCAAACAAAACATGCATTCCCCCAAAAAAAAAAAAAGTGCATTAAAGTGGATAAACCCACAACAAATGAATTATTGTCCTTTTGGCAAAAAGTCTGCTTAGCCACAGTAGATATGCTAATAATGTAAACAGAAGGCTCAAGTAAATCTTAATTAAGTGTGTGCTTGTAACCTCATACACTTATACAGGTAGCCTACACAACAGGCTAATAATGTAAACAGAGGCCCCACTAAATCTCAATAAGTGTGTGCTTGTAACCTCATACACTTATACAGGTACACAACATATCCCAACGTCACGGCACGTTGGTTGATTGCGTCACCGCGTCAAAAAATTGCGTCAAAAAATTGCGTCAAAAAATTGCGTCGGCCTTGTTCTTAACTCGTTCCACCGAAGGCCGAATGTGGCTTTTTTTGCCATATTCGGCCGAATATATTCGGTTACCGATTAATCGGTGCATCCCTAGACTGCACGGTAGTTTAGTAGTTAGCATGTCAGCCTTATACAAACCCCGTTTCCATATGAGTTGGGAAATTGTGTTTGATGTAAATATAAACGGAATACAATGACTTGCAAATCCTTTTCAACCCATATTCAGTTGAATATGCTACAAAGACAACATATTTGATGTTCAAACTCCATCCATCATCTTCCGCTTATCCGAGGTCGGGTCGCGGGGGCAGCAGCCTAAGCAGGGAAGCCCAGACTTCCCTCTCCCCAGCCACTTCGTCTAGCTCTTCCCGGGGGATCCCGAGGCGTTCCCAGGCCAGCCAGGAGACATAGTCTTCCCAACGTGTCCTGGGTCTTCCCCGTGGCCTCCTACCAGCTGGATGTGCCCTAAACACCTCCCTAGGGAGGCGTTCGGGTGGCATCCTGACCAGATGCCCGAACCACCTCATCTGGCTCATCTCGATGTGGAGGAGCAGCGGATTTACTTTGAGTTCCTCCCGGATGACAGAGCTTCTCACCCTATCTCTAAGGGAGAGACCCGCCACACGGCGAAGGAAACTCATTTCGGCCGCTTTTACCCGTGATCTTATCCTTTCGGTCATGACCCAAAGCTCATGACCATAGGTGAGGATGGGAACGTAGATCGACCGGTAAATTGAGAGCTTTGCCTTCCGGCTCAGCTCCTTCTTCACCACAACGGATCGATACAACGTCCGCATTACTGAAGACGCCGCACCAATCCGCCTGTCGATCTCACCATCCACTCGTGAACAAGACTCCTAGGTACTTGAACTCCTCCACTTGGGGCAGGGTCTCCTCCCCAACCCGGAGATGGCACTACACCCTTTTCCGGGCGAGAACCATGGACTCGGACCTGGAGGTGCTGATTCTCATTCCGGTCGATTCACACTCGGCTGTGAACCGATCCGGTGAGAGCTGAAGATCCCGGTCAGATGAAGCCATCAGGACCACATCATCTGCAAAAAGCAGAGACCTAATCCCGCGGCCACCAAACCGGAACCCCTCAACGTCTTGACTGCGCCTAGAAATTCTGTCCATAAAAGTTATGAACAGAATCGGTGACAAAGGGCAGCTTCGGCTGGGTTCAAACTCATAAACTTCTTTTTTTTTTGTGCAAATAATCATTAACTTAGAATTTCATGGCTGAAACATGTGCCAAAGTAGTTGGGAAAGGGCATGTTCACCACTGTGTTACATCACCTTTTCTTTTAACAACACTGAATACACGATTTAACCCCCAATTCCCCTAGATGCTGAGTGCCAAGCAGGCAGGTAATGGGTCCAGTTTTTATAGTCTTTGGTACGACCCGGCCGGGGTTTGAACTCACGACCTACTGATCTCAGGACAGACCTCTAACCACAAAGCCACTGAGCAGGTTTATTTAGGTGAATTTAATAAATGTGGGATTTAATTGAACTGTTTCTTATTCCAAGTGCACTGTTTTTTGTTTTTTTTAAGTTGTAAGTGATGAACGCTTATTTAGTGAAATTATGTATTAAATGAAAGAAACATTAATCATTTTTAATCGATTTGTAGCTCCTAAATTGTAATCGAATCAGTTGTGTTTTTAGTGTTTTCCTGCCTTCTCCTTTTTGTCTGCACCTGTTTATTTAGTGATTCGTCCTCGGCGAGGGGCGGACCTTGAGGCACACCTGCTCGCAATTAGCACACCAGTTTTTAGGCTCCTCACTGTCACCTTGGCCTTGCCGGTTATTGTTTCCTAGAACTCCTCTCGTGCATGCACCTGCTTCACCAGACCTGGTATGTTTTCGCTACTCTGTCCTGAATCCCCTAACCTCTTGAATGTTTATTTCCTAATCCCCCTGAGGTAAAAGGATTTCTTTTGTTGGACTCTTGCCCTGCTCTGTGTGCCCTGGCCCATTCTCCTGCCGACCTTCGAGGAACCTATTTTGTCAAGATTTCATGGTGTGCGTTTCTGCCTCATCAGCTTTACTTATCCCTTTTTGTCTAAATTTTTTCATTTTTGGTAATTCCACCTTGTCTCCCATCTCTGCATCCTGGGGTCACCCCCACTTGACCAAGACCTTAACACGAATCGTGAGATTCCCACCTCTACTAAATACATCTAAATGGTTGAAAGTGTAAGTTTAAGAAAGCTTCAGTCATCTTAAGTAAGCATGAGAGGTCCCAAACACATAAGGACAGGATATGTCTTACTTTGTATTTTATTCTTTATCTCTACACATGGTTCTTACTATTTTACAGGTTTTATTATTTTTTTTTCCAACGTTCCTCAGATGAGCCATCAGACTCAGGGGTTATCGGCCGTGCTTTTGTGTCAGCATCCTGGTTGCCATGGTCTGAAGACCTCCTGGTGCAAATGGCTACTGTGATAGTGTTTACTCACATGTCTCCTCTGTACTCAGTAATGCAATCATTTGTCCATATAGTTGCATGTGTGTGTTTTTGTTTGGTATCTGTGTCCGTGCGTACGTATGTGATGGGACATGTGGCCGTGCCAGCAACCTGAGGGTTCCTGGTTCGATCCCCACCTTCTACCAACCTCGTCACGTCCTTCATGTCCTTGAGCAAGACACTTCACCCTTGCTCCTGATGGGTCGTGGTTAGCGCCTTGCGTGGCAACTCCCGCCGTCGATGTGTGTGTGTGTGAATGGGTGAATGTGGAAATAGTGTCAAAGCCCTTTGAGTACCTTGAAGGTAGAAAAGCGCTATACAAGTATAACCCATTTGCATTGAATTTCTTTTATGGTTGTGTGACAGACTCTCGCTGTCGTGCGGGTTCCATTGACCCCCAAGGAAGGACATTCTTGAGCAGGTTTCAATCAATCAATCAATGTTTACTTATATAGCCCTAAATCACTAGTGTCTCAAAGGGCTGCACAAACCACTATGGGGCGGCATAGCTCGGTTGGTAGAGTGGCCGTGTCAGCAACTTGAGGGTTGCAGGTTCGATTCCCGCTTGTGCCATCCTAGTTACTGCCGTTGTGTCCTTGGGCAAGACACTTTACCCACCTGCTCCCAGTGCCACCCACACTGGTTCAAATGTAACTTAGATATTGGGTTCCACTATGTAAAGCGCTTTGAGTCACTTGAGAAAAGCGCTATATAAATATAATTCACTTCACTTCACTTCACTACGACATCCTCGGTAGGCCCACATAAGGGCAAGGAAAACTCACACCCAGTGGGACGTCGGTGACAATGATGACTATGAGAACCTTGGAGAGGAGGAAAGCAATGGATGTCGAGCGGGTCTAACATGATACTGTGAAAGTTCAATCCATAATGGATCCAACACAGTCGCGAGAGTCCAGTCCAAAGCGGATCCAACACAGCAGCGAGAGTCCCGTTCACAGCGGAGCCAGCAGGAAACTATCCCAAGTGGAGGCGGATCAGCAACGCAGAGATGTCCCCAGCCGATACACAGGCAAGCAGTACATGGCCACCGGATCGGACCGGACCCCCTCCACAAGGGAGAGTGGGACATAGAAGAAAAAGAAAAGAAACGGTAGATCAACTGGTCTAAAAAGGGAGTCTATTTTCCTTAGCGTAGGTCGGGTGGATTTTCAGCTCCTTCCTTCTCCACTGCTTGCTCTTCTGTCTGCTCTTCAGTCGGCCGCGTCTTCGTCTGCCTCTTGCTCCCCGTCTCTGGTGATGCGGGTTCTCCAACTCCTTCTGCCTCGATCTCTCCTCCTTCTCCCCTTTTATGCATTGATAGGTGTCAGGTTCAAACACTGGTGACATCTATTAAACAGACAAGAACCAAGGAACCAAGCAGACACAGGGTTAAATAGAACTCATGAGGAGACACGTATTTTTGGGCTGTGCTCTAGTTACAGACCCAAGCAACGTTCTAAAGCACAGCCCGCGTGCCTCCTGTATTTATTAAGGAAATCCCTATTACATCATTGTGACTAAGGGAAAAGGGGGAGTGGACTCGACAAGATATGATAATACAAAATTGCAAATATGTTGACACTTGGTGCTATTGCCCAGTCTGTTCTTGTGCTGGTCCCAGAACACAAAGTTTGGCCTTGGCAGTCAGCATCTGAACAGAACACTCATGGAAAAGAAAGGCAAGCTAGCTCTGCACAAATACAGAAAAAACCCTTCAACACAAATTGACAATACTTTATAGTAACGGCCCTTAAGCATATAGTTATGATGATAATATATACATAATTATTCTAACATAGGAGATACATTAATTGTGATCAGGTGCACGATCCACGGACCTGATCTGGCTTGTGGCGTCGCTCCCGGCACGCCCCGTCTCGCTGCTCGCTCGCATTCTCCGCCTCCTCGCCGCCATATTTGGGCCGGGCTCCAGCGTGCCCTGCTGCTCTGTCGGACCGACGGCTCCGCCTCTCCACAGTATGAAAAGCACTTTATGAATAAAGTTTGATTTCAATCAATCAATCAATGTTTATTTATATAGCCCCAAATCACAAATGTCTCAAAGGACTGCACAAATCATTACGACTACGACATCCTCGGAAGAACCCACAAAAGGGCAAGGAAAACTCACATCCAGTGGGACGCCAGTGACAATGCTGACTATGAGAAACCTTGGAGAGGACCTCAAATGTGGGCAACCCCCCCCCCTCTAGGGGACCGAAAGCAATGGATGTCGAGCGGGTCTAACATGATACTGTGAAAGTTCAATCCATAGTGGCTCCAACACAGCCGCGAAAGTTCAGTTCAAAGCGGATCCAAGACAGCAGCGAGAGTCCCGTCCACAGGAAACCATCCCAAGCGGAGGCGGATCAGCAGCGTAGAGATGTCCCCAACCGATACACAGGCGAGCGGTCCATCCTGGGTCCCGACGAGCGGTCCATCCTGGGTCTCGACTCTGGACAGCCAGTACTTCATCCATGGTCATTGGACCGGACCCCCTCCACAAGGGACGGGGGGACATAGGAGAAAGGAAAGAAGCGGCAGATCAACTGGTCTAAAAAGGGAGTCTATTTAAAGGCTAGAGTATACAACTGAGTTTTAAGGTGAGACTTAAATGCTTCTACTGAGGTAGCATCTCGAACTGTTACCGGGAGGGCATTCCAGAGTACTGGAGCCCGAACGGAAAACGCTCTATAGCCCGCAGACTATTTTTGGGCTCTAGGAATCACTAATAAGCCGGAGTCTTTTGAACGCAGATTTCTTGCCGGGACATATGGTACAATACAATCGGCAAGATAGGATGGAGCTAGACCGTGTAGTATTTTATACGTAATTAGTAAAACCTTAAAGTCTCATCTTAAGTGCACAGGAAGCCAGTGCAGGTGTAATGTGATCAAACTTTCTTGTTCTTGTCAAAAGTCCAGCAGCCGCATTTTGTACCAACTGTAATCTTTTAATGCTAGACATGGGGAGACCCGAAAATAATACGTTACAGTAATCGAGACGAGGCGTAACAAACGCATGGATAATGATCTCGGCGTCTTTAGTGGACAAAATGGAGCGAATTTTAGCGATATTACGGAGATGAAAGAAGGCCGTTTTAGTAACGCTTTTAATGTGATTTGATTTGATGTCTTTGTTAAGGTAACATTGAAAACCTTGACTGGATTTTTAGTACAGTAATGCGGGCGCAACTGACGGAACGGATTGGATTGGATAATAAGTGCAGACAGAGAGGGTCTTCTAATGATTTATAATCACAATGAATAATGATAGGTTATGTTATTATTTATCTTAACTCATATTGTTGCATATTTATATTGAATATTTTAGTTAAAAAATTTAGGAATAAAAACTCACCCCAAATTATTTAGGGGGGCTTAGCAATGGTGTCAAAGCTAACAACACCCAGAGTGCGTTGGCTTGGTAGATGTTGGCAGACGCTGCTCTTGACGATGACGCCAACAACGATTGGTGGTCACCTGACCGTGTTAGCTTGTTGGCCAGGATCCCTGTTGACTTTGCTACAATGCACTTTTTTTTTTTTACTTTATCTTCTCAGTCCTGTTATCTGTTGTTTCGTCCCTGGCAGGACGTTGCCTCATTGTTTTCCTTTTTGCTCTAAATTCTCAGTCTTCTGCTCAACACTCATAGGACACACTTGTGTCTGTTTGCAAGAAAATGGAATTTACTAGAAGAGTTGAACCATTTGGAGTGCAATTGCATTTGAGATCAAACCATACAAATAATAATCAGCTGTGCAAGCGTTGACTCTGAGTACAAACCACGTTTCCACATGAGTTGGGAAATTGTGTTAGATGTAAATATAAACGGAATACAATGATTTGCAAATCATTTTCAACCCATATTCAGTTGAATGCACTACAAAGACAACATATTTGATGTTCAAACTCATAAACTTTTTTTTTTTTTTGCAAATAATAATTAACTTGGAATTTCATGGCTGCAACACGTGCCAAAGTAGTTGGGAAAGGGCATGTTCACCACTGTGTTACATCACCTTTTCTTTTAACAACACTCAATAAACGTTTGGGAACTGAGGAAACTAATTGTTGAAGCTTTGAAAGTGGAATTCTTTCCCATTCTTGTTTTATGTAGAGCTTCAGTACTTCAACAGTCCGCTGTTGTATTTTACGCTTCATAACGTGCCACACATTTTTGATGGGAGACAGGTCTGGACTGCAGGCGGGCCAGGAAAGAACCCGCACTTTTTTTTTTTACCAAGCCATGCTGTTGTAACACGTGCTGAATGTGGCCTGGTATTGTCTTGCTGAAATAAGCAGGGGCGTCCATGAAAAAGACGGTGCTTAGATGGCAGCAAAACCTGTATGTACCTTTTAGCATTAATGGTGCCTTCACAGATGTGTAAGTTACCCATGCCTTGGGCACTAATGCACCCCCATACCATCACAGATGCTGGCTTTTGAACTTTGCCTCGATAACAGTCTGGATGGTTCGCTTCCCCTTTGGTCCGGATGACACCATGTCGAATATTTCCAAAAAACAATTTGAAATGTGGACTTGTCAGACCACAGAACACTTTTCCACTTTGCATCAGTCCATCTTAGATGATCTCGGGCCAAGAGAAGCCGGCGGCGTTTCTGGATGTTGTTGATAAATGGCTTTCGCTTTGCATAGTAGAGCTTTAACTTGCACTTACAGATGTAGCGACCAACTGTATTTAGTGACAGTAGTTTTCTGAAGTGTTCCTGAGCCCATGTGGTGATATCCTTTAGCGATTGATGTCGGTTTTTGATACAGTGCCGTCTGAGGGGATCGAAGGTCACGGTTGGTTTCCGGCCATGCCGCTTACTTGGCGTGATTACTCCAGATTCTCTGAACCTTTTGATGATATTATGGACCGTAGATGTTGAAATCCCTAAATTCCTTGTAATTGCATTTTGAGAAACGTTGTTCTTAAACTGTTTGACTATTTGCTCACACAGTTGTGGACAAAGGGGTGTACCTCGCCCCATCCTTTCTTGTGAGAGACTGAACATTTATTAGGAAGCTGTTTTTATTCCCAATCATGGCACCCACCTGTTCCCAATTAGCCTGCACACCTGTGGGATGTTCCAAATAAGTGTTTGATGAGCATTCTTCAACTTTAGCAGTATTTATTGCCACCTTCCCTAGACCGTTTTCTATTGGGGCTCCAGTACTCGGGAATGCCCTCCCGGTAAAAGTTAGAGATGCTACCTCAGTAGAAGCATTTAAATCCCATCTTAAAACTCATTTGTATACTCTAGCCACTAGATGGCAGTATAAGTGTCCACCTAAGTAGCCATAAGACCCCAATTCAGTAGGTTACACAATTTTGGAAATAAGAGCTAAAAGGTGCTGTCCACGCATGTGGCCACTAAGCCTTTGAAGTAAACATATATAAACACCTTAAAGTCTTTATATCAGCTAAAACCTTAAATCTGTTTCACTGGATTCAGAATAAAACCAAATTCTGTCTTACCCAACAATATTAGTATTTAAATATTGCTACTTGAAGACTTATTCCTGGTTACAATTACACTCTTAAGAAACTATTGCTTTATTCTTTGCCTAAAATGAGAATGCATCATAATCAGGGGCGGCTGGTGAATTTTGCTATAGGTGTCACAATCATTTATTTCAACTTTATGATATTCATGCATGACATTTTTAAATTTAATTAATTTCATTGACAAGCAATTCTATTATGGTCATACTCTTGATTGCTGGCGGCTACAATTTCAGTACTATTGAAGATCTTGGCCCCTTCTCAACTCTGTGGTAATATTCTTTTCACGAAATACAACCAATAGTACGTTAATGTCAAATCTTACTTGTGAAAAGTAATTCCCCGATTCCTATTTTCAACAGTCCGTTCATTTGAGCAGGAAAACGCTGAACACCAGCCCGGCATCTTTGTTTTCTACCTGTCAACTGTCAGTTTTGGCTGCTCGCCGGCTCCTCATCACCACTTCAAGATGGCGGCCAAATTTCTCGCGTCACAGCAGCCAATGCTGCGTCTACTTATAACATGTATATGGACACACAGAAACGTTGTATGTGACTCATCACTATTAGCGTTGTTGCCCTCTGCCGGTCAAAATTTAGCACTACATATATTAAACTGGGTTTGATCGTTCCTCTCAGACAAAAAAAAACAACAATACAAGCACAAATACTATTTTTTAAATTCTATTTATTTACTTGCAAGTTGGTCTCGACATTTTTAATTCTAAAAGAGACAAAACTTAAAGACTTGGTCTGCACTTGTTCAAATAAATTCATTTATTTTTTTACTTTGCTTCTTATAACTTTCAGAAAGACAATTTTAGAGAAAAAATACAACCTTTAACTTTTAAATTCCTTCCTCTTCTTTCCTGACAATTTAAATCAATGTTCAAGTAAATATATATTTTTTTATTGTAAAGAATAATATATACATTTTAATGATTTTTTTTTGTTTTAGCTTCTGTTTTCCCACGAAGAATATTTGTGAAATATTTTTTCAAACTTATCATGATTAAAATAAAATTAAAAAAAATCTGGTAAATCTACAAAATATTTATACTCAAATTTAAATCTAATTTCAAAGTCTTTTGAATTTCTTTTAAAATTTTTGTTCTGGAAAATCTAGAAGAAATAATGATTTGTCTTTGTTAGAAATATAGCTTGGTCCAATTTGTTATGTATTCTAACAAAATGCAGATTGGATTTTAACCTATTTAAAACATGTCATCAAAATTTTAAAATTAATCTTAATCAGGAAAAATTACTAATGATGTTCCATAAATTCTTTTTTTAATATTTTCTCAAAAAGATTCGAATTAGCTAGTTTTTTGCTTCATTTTTTCGGTTGAATTTTGAATATTAAAGAGTCGAAATTGAAGATAAACTATGTTAAAAATTTGAATTTCATTTTTTTTCTGTTTTCTCCTCTTTCAAACTGTTCAATTAAGTGTTTTTTTCATCATTTATTCTCTACAAAAAACCTTCCGTAAAAAGAAAAAAAATGTACGACGGAATGACAGACAGAAATACCCATTTTTGTGTGTATATATATATATATATATATATATATATATATATATATATATAATTATTTATTAAAGGTAAATTGAGCAAATTGGCTATTTCTGGCAATTTATTTAAGTGTGTATCAAACTGGTAGCCCTTCGCATTAATCAGTACCCAAGAAGTAGCTCTTGGTTTCAAAAAGGTTGGTGATCCTTGCCCTATAGGGTCCGACACCCCCACTGCGACCCTGAACGGTACAAGCGGTAGAAAATGGATGGATGGATGTATTCTGCTGTAATTTTTGAGCCCCAACCGGCCTTAACTTCCATCCATGGTATTGTTACAGTGCATCAGCTTTATGTCAACAACGGTCATAGGTGGAAATTCAAGAAGGGTCAATTGTCCATTTTTTTTTTTCTTTATTCCAGTGCAGTTTTCTTGCTGGAGAAACTTCTAGAAAATGTTTCTAAACTATGTACCTGGCTACAAAAAGCCAAAACACGTCTCTTCCGCACAGCAGCCAAGAGTGGGATTGCACTGTCACCTAACTCTCAAACAAGAATATTTTAAAGTTTATATGAATTGATACAATGTTAAAAATGACTTAAAGGCCTACTGAAACCCACCACGCAGTCTGATAGTTTATATATCAATGATGAAATATTAACATTGCAACACATGCCAATACGGCCTTTTTAGTTTACTAAATTGCAATTTTAAATTTTGGAAACGTCTCGGTATGATGACGTGTGCGCGTGACGTCACGGATTGTAGAGGACATTTTGTTCCAGCATCTTTCCCAGCCATTAAGTCGCCTGTTTTCATCGCATAATTCCACAGTATTCTGGACATCTGTGTTGCTGAGTCTTTTGCAATTTCTTCAATGAACAATGGAGACATCAAAGAAGAAAGCTGTAAGTGGGAAGCGGTGTATTGCGGTCGGCTTTAGCAACACAAACACAGCCGGTGTTTCATTGTTTACATTCCCGAAAGATGACGGTGAAGCTTTACTATGGAATAGAGCGGTCAAGCGAACACGGTTGGATTGGACCACACACACAAATACAGGGTATTATGTAGCGATCATTTCGAAAGATCATGTTTCGAAAAAGGGTCCCTTGCGAAGGGCAGAGATGGGCATCGCCACCACCCGTCGACTGGTGCTGAAGAAAGGTGTGGGGCCGACCTTCAAGTTGTACAACTAGACCATATAATCTCACTAAAACACTAGTAACACAATAAGCAGGTAAGGGAGTTATTCTAGTAAATTTGTCTAACAACATCTGAATCGCTCCCACTGCCCTCTAGTCTTTTTTTTTTTCTTCTAGTCCTTCACTCTCACTTTCCTCATCCACGAATCTTTCACCCTCGCTCAAATTAATGGGGAAATTTGTCGCTTTCTCGGTCCAAATCGCTCTCGCTGCTGGTGGCCATGATTGTAAACAATGTTCAGATGTGAGGAGCTCCACAACCCGTGACGTCACGCGCACATCGTCTGCTACTTCCGGTACAGGCAAGGCTTTTTTATTAGCGACCAAAAGTTGCGAACTTTATCGTGGATGTTCTCTACTAAATCCTTTCAGCAAAAATATGGCAATATCGTGAAATGATCAAGTATGACGAATAGAATGGACCTGCTATCCCCGTTAAAATAAGACAATCTCATTTCAGTAGGCCTTTAAAATGGGGGCTTGCTGTTCTCCTGACATTAGTCGCTGAATTTCCCTTTGCAGCGCTTCATTCCGTCTCTGAGCTTGGTCTCGGCTGCTCTCCGTGCTTCGCAGACATGTTTCCAAAGAGGCCACACGGCGGCGCTCTTCCTCAAGAGTGGATTGGAGCTCAGCCACTGTCTTTCTCAGCTTCTTCATCTCCTGCCGGAGACTGCAAGACACAAGAAATCGAAGGGTCGGATAAATAAATATGCATATAGATCAAGAAGAAAATGACCCATGTGGAGCCCACGAACATCCAGGGCCGGTAGTGGGGCAGTACAAGTACCTGGGAGTCCACTTGAACGGAAAACTAGACTGGAAGGGCAACAGCAAAGCTGTGTACCAGAAGGGCATGAGCAGACTCTTTGTTTCTTTCCCGGGCGAGAACCATTGACTTGGATGTGCTGATTCTCATCCCAGTCTTTTCACACTCGGCTGCGAACCGATCCAGTGAAAGCTGAAGATCCCGGCCTTTAGCCATCAGGACCACATCATCTGCAAAAAGCAGAGACCCTATCCTGCAGCCACAAAACCAGATCCCCTCAACGCCTTGACTGCGCCTAGAAATTCTGTCCATAAAAGTTATGAACAGAATCGGTGACAAAGGGCAGCATTGGCGGAGTCCAACCCTCACTGGAAACGGGTCCAACTTACCAATGCGGACCAAGCTCTGACACTGATCATACAGGGAGTAGACCGCCACAATCAGACAGTCCGATACCCCATAGTTTCTGAGCACTCCCCACGGTCGAATGCGTTCTCCAAGTCCACAAAGCACATGTAGACTGGTTGGGCAAACTCCTCAAGGACTCTGCTGAGAGTATAGAGCTGGTCCACAGTTCCACGACCAGGACGAAAACCACACTGTTCTTCCTGAATCGGAGATTCGACTATCCGGCGTACCCTCCTCTCCAGTACAGCTGAATAGACTTGACCGGGAAGGCTGAGGAGTGTGATCCCACGATAGTTGGAACACACCCTGCGGTTCCCTTCTCTTAAAGAGAGGAACCACCAGCCCGGTCTGCCAATCCAGACTTACCGCCCCCGATGTCCATGCGATGTCTTGTCAACCAAGACAGCCCCACAGCATCCAGAGCCTTAAGGAACTCCGGGCAGATCTCATCCACCGGGGAGCTTTTAACTACCTGTGAACCTGTCTGTAAAACATAATCCATGCAAACTTTGGACCAGAGCACCACCATTAAACGTTATGTAGACCACAAGGCAGTGTTTTAAATAAGCAATAAACAAATCATAATACACTATATTGTCACTTGACCTGGTGTATAAAATCAAGCACTTAGGCATGGAGACTGTTTCTACAAACATTTGTGAAAGAATGGGTCGCTGTTAGTGATTTCTAGCGTGGAACTGTCATAGGATGCCACCTGTGCGACAAATCCAGTCGTGAAATGTCTTTACTCCAAAACATTCCAAAGTCAACTTTACTATAAGAAAAGTGAAGAGTTTGGGAACAACAGCAACTCAGTCACCAAGTGGTAAGCCACGTAAACTGACAGAGAGGAGCTGGAGCGCATAGTGCAAAGACTTTCCAGACTTCATGTGACCTTCCAATTAGCCCACGTACGCAGAGAGCTTCATGGAAATGGGTTTCCATGGCCGAGCAGCTGCATCTAAGCCATACATCACCAAGTCCAATGCCAAGCGTGGGATGCAGTGGTGTAAAGCATGTTGCCACTGGACTCTAGAGCAGTGGAGACGCCTTCTCTGGACTGATAAGATGAGACCAACCTCGTTACGTCCGTTGTGTCCTGAGCAAGACACTTCACCCTTGCTCCTGATGGGTGCTGGTTAGCACCTTGCATGGCAGCTCCCTCCATCAGTGTGTGAATGTGTGAATGTGGAAGTAGTGTCAAAGCGCTTTGAGAACTTTGAAGGTAGAAAAGCACTATTCAAGTACAACCCATTTACATTTTCCATCTGGCAATCTGATGGACCAGTCTGGGTTTGAAAGCTGCCAGGAGAACGCTACATTGTGCCGAGTGTGAAATTTGGTGGAGGAGGAATTATGGTGGGGTTGCTTTTTCAGGAGTTGGGCTTGGTCCATTAATTCCATTGAAAGGAACCTTGAATGCTACAAGATACCAAAAATATTTGACAATTCCATGGGATGGCACGTCAAGTTCATATGTGAGTAAAGGCAGGTGGCAGAATACTTTTGGCAATATAGTGTATGACTTCTTTAACTTTCATTGGACAGAATTTCTAGGCGCAGTCAAGGCGTTGATGGGCTCCGGTTTAGTGGCAGCGGGATTAGGTCTCTGCTTTTTGCAGATGATGCGGTCCTGATGGCTTCATCTGGCCGGGATCTTCAGCTCTCACTGGATCTGTTGGCAGCCGAGTGTGAAGCGACCAGAATGAGAATCAGCACCTCCAAGTCCGAGTCCATGGTTCTTTCCCGGAAAAGGGTGGAGTTCCATATCCGGGTTGGGGAGGAGACCCTTCCCCAAGTGGAGGAGTTCAAGTACCTAGGGGTCTTGTTCACGAGTGGGGGAAGAGTGGATGGTGAGATCGACAGGCGGATCCTTGCGGCGTCTTCAGTAATGCGGACGTTGTACCAATCCGTTGTGGTGAAGAAGGAGCTGAGCCGGAAGGCAAAGCTCTCAATTTACCGGTTGATTTACGTTCCCATCCTCACCTATGGTCATGAGCTTTGGGTTATGACCGAAAGGATAAGATCACGGGTACAAGCGGCTGAAAGGACTTTCCTCCGCCGGGTGGCGGGTCTCTCCCTTACAGATAGGGTGAGAAGCTCTGTCATCCGGGAGGAACTCAAAGTAAAGCCGCTGCTCCTCCACATCGAGAGGAGCCAGATGAAGTGGTTCAGGCATCTGGTCAGGATGCCACCCGAACGCCTCCCTAGGGAGGTGTTTAGGGCACGTCCAACCGGTAGGAGGCCACGGGGAAGACCCAGGACATGTTGGGAAGACTATGTCTCTCGGCTGGCCTGGGAACGCCTCGGGATCCCCCGGGAAGAGCTGGACAAAGTGGCTGGGGAGAGGGAAGTCTGGGCTTCCCTCCTTATACTGCTGCACCCATGACCCGACCTCGGATAAGCGGAAGAAGACGGATGGATAAATGGGTTGCTTTTTCAGGAGTTGGGCTTGAAAGGAACCTTGAATGCTCCAGGATACCAAAAAATATTTGACAATTCCCTGGGATGGTACTTCAAGTTCATATGTGAGTGAAGGCAGGTTGCAGAATACTTTTGGCAATATAGTCTATGACTTCTTTAAGACACCCTCCCACAACAACAGTCGTACTCCTCACCTGTCAAACTGCTGGGCGTCTTTCCTCTCATCAGTACCACTTTCAATCATGGCGTCAGGTTGAGAGTCACTGTTCCTTTTTTGGGAATTAGCAGGATCGGAACCTTTCCTCTCCTTGAACTCGACTTCTCCCGCTTTGGTATTGGTCGGTGAGCCTCTAAAAAAAGATTCTGAACTTCGAAGGTCCAAGATTTTAAAGATGTCCTCTGACAATGTCCCGCTCTTCTCATCCACCATCTCCTGGACGCGACTCCAGCGGTTGATGGCGCCGGCCTTTGCCGCCATCCCCGTGAGGGGGCAGTTAAAAGTGGACAGGGTTTGTGTGCGCTTCCGAGTACTTCCTCGCCAGCTGTCAGAAGGCGATGGAGGAAGAGAGTCTTGTAGGACATCTGGAGCGCTCCTGGGACCTGAACTGTCGTCACACTCGGACACAGAGCAGTCGTCCATCTCCGTGGACTCCCAGCCCACGAAGCTGCGTGGAGGGTTCTTCTGGCTCTCGGCCTTGTTGTCAGGTGAGGGAGGAAGAACATCTTTGCTGAGCGGGAACAGAGTCTCATGTTGCCTGATCATCACCGTCATCAACTTGTGGATGTGAGGAGTTGCTGTGAAGAAAAGTAAACGTGATCACAATTTGGATCAATTCCTAAAGAGCCCGTGTTAGAATAATTGTATCAAAGTTATCACAAGAACTTTGTGTTGAAATGAGTTCCCAGCGAGAAGACCAAAAGCTGTCTTTGAACCGACCAAGAAGGCTTGTAAAACTCCACTTTGTAGGATGGGAAGCAACATGAAGGGGTTTCTGTTTTCTTTCATGTATTGTTGTCAGGCTTGTCCCTGGCAGTTTGGTCTATGTCTTAGTTTTTCCTCTGCATTTGTCTTTAGTTCCTGTCAGAACTCTTACTTTGGTTCTGTTTCCTGTTTTTGTCTCCCTGAGTGTTGTGTCCCCTCAGCTGTGGCTGATTGGCCCCTGGCCACACCTGGTGTCAATCAGCCAGTCACTATTTAGACCGGTTTTCTCCTCCAGTCAGTGCTGGATTATTGTCGTGTCGTGTTGTGTGGTGTTGTGTCGATGTCCCCATTACATGTCTTGTCGCTTGTTGCTTTGTCTACTTCTGTTCACTCTGTTCATGCCGTAGTTCCGTCGTGTCACAGTAAGTGTTTTTGTTCTTAGCCAAGTTTGTTATCCGCCTCGTGCGCGCCTTTTGTTAGTACCTTTTGTTTGTTCTTGTTCTGGTATTTTAATTAAATCATGTTTACCTGCAAATTGCCTGCCTCCTTCTCTGCATTTTGGGGTTCGTCACCAACAAACTCTGACAATTGTACTCAACAGAAAGATATTGTTTTAACCCAAGGACTACAAAGCGGAGAGAAGGCAGGATCTGCCCAAGTTCCAAACAACCTTATTTTGTACCTCCTTTTTTAACTGTTTAACAAACCTATTTTTTGAACACTTTTACGACCTTTTCTGTGAACTGTTCACAACCTTTTCTTTTGAACTGTTGTAATCGAAGGCGATGGCTGTTTAAGACCTCGTCCCTTAGAACCAGCTGTTGCCATGTGGTCAGAGAAAGTCCAAATAAAGGAGGAGGCGTACAATCTTTTGCCAGAGCGTGCTGAGACACTGTACAAGAGTACAGACCAGATGTTTCTCCTCAAATTGAGCCAAATTTCATTCTGTCTCTGTTTAATTCTTTGTTTTGTTTTCTTTCATATATTGTAATCAACAGAAAGATATTGTTTTTTAACCCAAGGACTACAAAAGCAGAGAGAAGGCAGGATCTGCCCAAGTTCCAGACAACCTCTTTTTGAACCTCCTTCTTTGAACTGTTTCACAAACCTCTTTTTGAACTGTTTAACAAACCTCTTTTTTGAACACTTTTACGACCTTTTCTGTGAACTGTTCACAACCTTTTCTTTTGAACTGTTGTAATCAAAGGCGATGGCTGTTTACGACCTCGTCCCTTAGAAGCAGCTGTTGCCATGTGCTCAGAGAAAGTCCAAATAAAGGCGGAGGAATACAATCTTTTGCCACAGCGTGCTGAGACACTGTACAAGAGTACAGACCAGACGTTTCTCCTCAAATTGAGCCAAATTTAATTCTGTCTCTGTTTAATTCTTTGCTTCTTGTCTTGTTTATTTGATGTCGTCAGTGTTTGAACCTGCTGGCAAAATTGGCACTTATTCTGTCATGATGTCCACAGGCAGAGTTCCCACAAAAAAGACATAGTAGTGATTTTAGGCAGTTTTTTTTTGCAAGTTTCAGCACATTAGCTGCAAAATTGGATCAGCTTGCCGATGTCACCTACAGAAGACTGGATGCAATACTTTTTGTAGCGTCTTAATCACAAATCACAATATTTTTCTGCAGAATTTGAAGGAAATAGGAAAAATGTCTGCCGGATTTACAAACCCCGAAAACAGTGAAATTGGCACGTTGTGTAAATGGTAAATATAAACAGAATACAATGATTTGCAAATCCTTTTTAATCTATATTCAATTGAATATAGAAGTAAATACAAATAATAATGATTTCAAAGCGAGTTATCCATCGAATTGTGCAATGTAAAAGTAAAAATAGATTTCATGGTCAAACTGTGAGATTTGCTATGGTTTTTAGAGCATTTCTCTTAATGAAAACAATGTAACTTTTTTTTTTTTACTGTAATAAACTGTGGTACCGTTTTGGCACTTACAGTAATACACGGAAAAATCTAAAGTTGTTGATTTGCGGTAAAAACACAAAACAAACTGGCAGCTCAGGTGCTAATATTGTACTTCAAAATGACTTTTTTTTTTTAATTTACAGTAAAAAAATTTTTTTAAATTTTACAGTAAAATTCTGGCTGCCTTTTTTTTTTTTAACCATGAAACAGCACTACTGTTTTTCCGTTTACAGTACTATATACTACATTTTCAGGTGAAATTATTGCAACTTACCATGTTTTTTTTTACATTTTAGTTTAAAAAAATCTACCCATAAAATGCATAGAACAACTGTGTAATAATAGTATTCACTGTTAGAATAATTATGTGTAAGTTATCACACAACTCTTTTGCTTAAAGGCCGTTGCTATAGTTATTATCAATTGTGCTGAAATTGTACTTTTTTATCTGTGCAAAGCGAGTCGTCTCGCATCAGTGTTTGTGTCCAGAATCGGCCTACTTACTGCCAAGGCCGAACATCGAGTACCGTGACGCAGACAAAGCAGAGACAGGGCGATATCACGAGTGTCAGCACATTTGCATTTCTGAATAATTATATATTGTGTCTAACCGGGGCTGCTCAAATTACCCGCCTTCCTTCAGCAGCAGCCTCAGTGATGTAACCAGGGACCTCCCAAATAAATACAAGCGCACATGGGCTGGACTTTTATCAGCTTCAAACACTAAACATCTAATAATCAGACAAGAAGCAAGGAATGATGCAGAGACAGAGTTCAATTTAGCTCATGAGGAGACACGTGTTTTGGGCTGTACTCTAGTTTTAGATCCAAACTACAATCTAAAAGTAAAGCTCCTCTTATTTATTTGGAAGGTCCCTGTTACATCACTGACGCTGAGGGAAGGGGGTAATCTCGACAACTCCAGTTAGACATAATATATGATTATAGAATAAATTAAAACTAGTTGACGCAGGTCATATCGCCCTGTCTCTGCTCCGTCTACGTCATGGTGGTGTTTGGCCTTGGCAGTCAGCAGGCCGAGTCTGGACACAACACTGATAAATACCACTTCAGCACAAATGACAATAATTTATGGTAACGGCCCTTAAGCAGAAAGTTGGTGTGATAATATATACATAATTATTCTAACAACTTTAGAGCGTAGGTTGTTTCTGTAACTAAAGTACAGCCCAATACGTCTCTCCTCATTGAGCAAAATTGAACTCTGTCTCTGCATGATTCCTTGCTTCTTGTCTGTTTAATAGATGTCATCAGTGTTTGAACCTGACACAAACATAACTGCGATGTGGTCCTCAGCGGAAACCACTTTGACACCTGTGGTTTAAGGTAGAACCTCAGACCAGGGATGGAACTCATTGGTAAAGCCAGGGCCTGCTGAATAAATATTATGTTCGCACCCTCCATCACTGAGAAGGGGTCTTGGATTTGAGGTTTGAGCAGGTTGATTCCCATCACGGTGGCCAAGTTTTCCACACTCATCTTGTTGACTTTGGAATTCAGCTGCACCTCGAACAAGAACCTGGTGAGCAACAACACACACCATTTTTGAACGCGTGTGCGCTACATGTCACGATGCTTTGTGACGCAGCGTTAGCTCACCGGCAGACGTAACTTAGAAGATTGTAGTTGACCCTGGGGAGGAGGGAGATCTGTTCCTCCAACTTCTCTTGACCCTAAACGCCACAAAAATAAACAGGTGTCACGCACGTATCGTAGTGCATAGATGACGTGCAGACTAGACAAGTCCGGACTCAGTATACTTCAGTTTTGTTGGAGTCCAGCAGGTCGGTGCAGTCCAGGAAATCCTGGTACTGAGTCCATGGTATCGCAGGCTCTGGCAGCTCCCGCAAGTACAGTTTCAGCAGGGACGCTACAGTGTGGACATCTGTCTCACTGTGGGAGACAAAACACTCGATAAAAGGAGACTTATATTATGCTTTTCCCTGTTTTTGACCTGTAAATGTCGTTACAATGTCGGAGATTTGTGTCAAATGATGCCAAAGCTTCAAATAAAAACGTTGATACATTTACAAAACAATGGGAGACCGGGCTTTCCGCTCTGCCGCCCCGGTTCTGTGGAACGCGCTCCCTGACCACCTGAGGGCACCACAGACTGTGAATGCATTTTTTTTTTAAAAACCTTAAAACCAATTTTCCCCCCAATTTTTCATGTGTGTGAGCAAATGCCAAAACTTCTTGAGCATTCAGTGGCGCACATGTGAGCGACAGCAGACGTGCACACTGTTATGCGCTTATCTTTTTATTCGGTTTTGTGTGCAGGGGACGTTGCTTAAAACCCTTCTTTTTCTTTTAAAAAAAAGTTACCTTTTTATTCGATTTTGTGTGCAAGGGACATTGCTTAAAACCCTTCTTTTTCTTTAAAAACATTTTTTATATATATATATATATATATATATATATATATATATATATATATATATATATATATATGCGTGCTAGTTCAAGTTTTTATTATTATTTATTTTTATTATCTTTTTATTTATTTTTCTTAAAATAAAAACCGACTGTGTGTCGGTTTTAAGAGTGCTCTTCCTCTGGTCAACATATGAAATAACAAGTGTGTGTACAAATTTGAAGTGCGCCCCCCCCCCCCCCCCTTCTTTGGCCAAAACTAATTAAAAAATTTTTTATAAATATGTATATCGAAACATACTGTAATAACTTGAAATAAATAATGACGATTTTAAATCAATTACAAACAGAAATTTAAATAAAAAATAAATGAACTAAAAGCTGTCTTTTTCTCACAATGTGTCGACTTTCGGTTTCTGTTATATTGCAATATTTTCTTGTGAAATCAATACTCTTTAAATGTAAAATTATTACTTTTTCATGCAAAATGGTGACATTTGTTATATAGAATTCTGACTTTTATCACAATATTCCCAATTTTTTTTTGTTCTTGTAAAATAGTGACAGTTTTTTGGAGTAAAATTACTATAGCACTTTGAAATTGTTTGCTCAACGGTAAGTGCTTTTTACAAATAAAATGTATGATTATTTTTACTATTACTCAGTAAACAATTGGGAACTAAGGTGACACTTTAAGGAGTGGAATTATTTCCCATTCTTGCTTGACCTACAGTTTAAGTTGTTCAACCTTTGATGATAGAACAGACCGTGGATGGTGAAATCTCTAAATTCCTTGCAATATCTTGTTTGAACTATCTCACTCTATCTTGGCCATTTTATTTTGTTAACGTAAACTGTGTGGGGAAAAAAGCTTATGGTATTGTGTAGGCGGGCATCCTCTTGCGTGCCCACCTGAACAGGATGTGGTGGGAGAAGAAATAGAAGTCGCTCTGCATTTCTCTCGAGATACTTCCTGGTGTGTTAACTCATGAAGAAATCTCTGGAGAGACTGTTTGGGTGTGTGTGTGTGTGTGTGTGTGTGTGTGTGTCTGTGTGTCTGTGTGTCTGTGTGTGTGTGTGTGTGTAGAAGGATAAGCAGCTTCCATATGAGGAGGTGTGAACAAGTGATGACATAAATCATGGTCCCAATAACATTACATCTAAGAGAGAATGTCTCATTAGCACCCCTGGTGGTGAAATCTATCAAAGTGAGGGTGGTCCCAAAAAGGAAGGATTTTTCAAATTGACTGTGTGTCGCTTTTAAAAGTGCTCCCCCTCTGGTCAACATATGAAATAACAAGTGTGTGTACAAATTTGAAGTGCGCCTCCTTTGGCCAAAATTAATAAAAATATATAAATATGTATATGGAGACATACTGTGATAACTTGAAATAAGTAATGATTATAAATCGATTACAAAAAAAAAATAAAAGCAGTCTTTTTCTCACGATGTGTGGACTTTTTTCTTATATAATTGGGAACAATTTCTCATGTTCTTTCTGTTTCTGTAATATTGCAATATTTTCTTGTGAAATTAATACTTTTTAAGTGTAAAATTATTACTTTTTAATGCAAAATGGTGACATTTGTTGAATATAAAATTTTGACTTTTATCACAATATTCGCAATTTGTTTTTGCTGTTCTTACAAAACAGTTTAATGTTTTGAGTAAAATTATGACTTTTGTCGTCATTTTGCCAAGTAAAATTCTGATTATTATTATAATATTGACAACATTTTAAAGTGTTCTTAAAAAATGTGACTTTTGTGAAGTAAAATCACAACTCTTTTCCAGAAAATTGCCAAATTTTAAGCTTTTCTTATAAAATTGCGACTTTTATTGAGCGAAATTCCAACTTTTATTGAGTAATATTCCATCTTTTATCATAATATTGCACAAATGTTCAGTTTTTCTTGTAAGATGTTGACTTCCATTGAGTAAAATTATGACTGGTATTATAATACTGCCAAAATTCAAAGTTTTTCTTGTGAAATTGTGACATTTTCTTTTGAAATTCCAACTAATTTTTCACAACCAGCTTTTTTATATTTGCATAGTATGTATATATTATTAATGTTGTAAATACTAATCTTTATACATCTAGAGAGGTGGTCTTGAAGAGGTCTCAAGAAGGTAACAAATACAACAATGTGTGTGTGTGTGTGTGTGTGTGTGTGTGTGTGTGTGTGTGTGGGTGTGTGTGTTCTTGTATTTGTTCCTTTCTTGAGACATCAAGAAGGAAAAGTACCTTCCATATGAGGAGGTGTGAACAAGTGATGACATAAATCATGGTCCCAATAACATTACATCTAAGAGAGAATGTCTCATTAGCACCCCTGGTGGTGAAATCTATCAAAATGAGGGTGGTCCCAAAAAGGAAGGATTTTTCAAACTGACTGTGTGTCGCTTTTAAAAGCGCTCCCCCTCTGGTCAACATATGAAATAACAAGTGTGTATAAATTTGAAGTGCGCCCCCTTTGGCCAAAAGTAATAAAAATATATAAATATGTATATGGAGACATGCTGTATTAACTTGAAATAAATAATGATTATAAATCGATTTTAAAAAAATTAACTAAAAGCAGTCTTTTTCTCACAATGTGTGGATTTTTTTCTTATAAAATTGGGAACAATTTCACATGTTCTTTCCGTTTCTGTAACATTGCAATATTTTCTTGTGAAATTAATACTTTTTAAATGTAAACTGATTACTTTTTAATGCAAAATGGTGACATTTGTCATATAAAATTATGAATTTTATCACAATATTCCCAATTTTTGCTGTTCTTGCAAAATGGTTTAATGTTTTGAGTAAAATTATGACTTTTCTCGTCATTTTGCCAAGTAAAATTCTGATTATTATTATAATATTGACAACATTTTAAAGTGTTCTTATAAAATTGTGACTGTTTTCAATTTGCCAAAATTTTAAGCTTTTCTTGTTAAATTGCGACTTTTATTGAGTAAAATTCCGAATTTTATTGAGTAAAATTCCAACTTTTATCATAAAATTGCACAAATGTTCAGTTTTTCTTGTAGGATGTTGACTTCCATTGAGTAAAATTAGGAGGTTTATTATAATACTGTCAAAATTCTACATTTTTCTTGTGAAATTGCGACCTTTTTCTTTTGAAATTCCAACTCATTTTTCACAACAAGCTTTTTTATATTTGCATAGTATGTATATATTATTAATGTTGTAAATACTAATCTTTATACATCTAGAGAGGTGGTCTTGAAGAGGTAAGCATTTTTCTGAGGTCTCAAGAAGGTAACAAATACAACAATGTGTGTGTGTGTGTGTGTGTGTGTGTGTGTGTGTGTGTGTGTGTGTGTGTGTGTGTGTGTGTGTGTGTGTGTGTGTGTGTGTGTGTGTGTGTCTCATTTGCACCCCTGGTGGTGAAATCCATCTAAATCAAGGTGGTCCCAAAAAGGAGGGTTTTTTTTTTTCAAATGGACTCTGTTGCAAGTCTTGTGTATTCTTTGTAACTTGTTTGTGTCTGCTATGGCTATTGAAATACGCCCCCTTTGGCCAAAATTAATTTATAAAAAATATATATGTATGTAGAGACATACTGTAATAATGAACATTTAAAACCAATTCAAACAAAAAAAAAAGCATACAAATATGTATATATCTAGAAAGGGTGGTCCTAAAGAAGTAGGCATTTTTCGGAGGTCTTTTTAACGGTAGAAATACAAGAATGTGTGTGTGTGTGTGTGTGTGTGTGTGTGTGTGTGTGTGTGTGTGTGTGTGTGTGTGTGTGTGTGTGTGTGTGTGTGTGTGTGTGTGTGTGTGTGTGTGTGTGTGTGTGTGTCTCATTTGCACCCCTGGTGGTGAAATCCATCTAAATCAGGGTGATCCCAAAAAGGAGGGTTTTTTTTTTTCAAATGGACTCTGTTGCAAGTCTTGTGTATTCTTTGTAACTCGTTTGTGTCTGCTATGGCTATTGAAATGCGCCCCCTCTGGCCAAAATTAATTTATAAAAAATATATGTATATAGAGACATACTGTATTAATGAAGATTAAAAACCAACTCAAACAAAAAAGAAAACATACAAATATCTAGAAAGGGTGGTTCTAAAGAAGTAGGCATTTTTCGGAGGTCTTTTTAAAGGTAGAAATACAAGAACGTGTGTGTGTGTGTGTGTGTGTGCGTGTGTGTGTGTGTGTGTGTGTGTGTGTGTGTGTGTGTGTGTGTGTGTGTGTGTGTGTGTGTGTGTGTGTGTGTGTGTGTGTGTGTGTGTGTGTGTGTGTGTGTGTGTTTGTACCCTTCTTGAGACATCAAGGTGTGAACAAGTTAGGACATAAATCATGGTCTCAATACGGAAAACCATTGCATCTAATAGAGAATGTCTCATTTGCACCCCCCAGTGGTGAAATCTATCTAAATTAGTATGGTCCCAAAAAGAAGGGATTTTTCAAATGGACTCTGTTGCAAGTCTTGTGTATTCTTTATAACTTGTGTGTGTGTGTTACGGCTATTGAGGTTTTTTTTTTCCTGGGCTCAGTCTGGACCCCCTGCCCGGGACTCCAGCCTTAGACTGACTATTTTTTTTGCTCATAGGTTCCATAGGTAAAGAGGCGTGTGCGTCACCTGGGGAAAGACGGCCTCTCTCCTGCATCGAAGGCGTCTCTGAACTGTTTGACAGAGTTGTCTTGTCCAGGCAGGCGGAAGATGCCTTCCTCGTTCAGACCATGTTCTCTAATGTATTCCACACACTTCTGGACCAGGATCGGCACCATGTGGCAACCAAAACGCTTCTCGTACGTCACGGTGTCCGTGAGGCTTTTACCGAACACTCCTGGGACACAAAAAGAGAGACATTTAACCAACTAAAGAGCAGGAAAAGTCATGATGTAATGTGTGTTTATTATGATGTCATCTTTTACTCGCAGTTACGTGCACAGTACAGTCGTACCTTGGTTTTCAAACACCCCGTCTTTGATTTTTTTTTTTTTTTTTTTGCTCCTCACCAAAAACAACACCTTTTGGAAAAGAGTACTAATAAAAACCAAGGTACTATTGTACAAAAAACCCAAAACCAGTAAAGTTGGCACGTTGTGTAAATGGTAAACAAAAACAGAATACAATGATTTGCAAATCCTTTTCAACTTATATTCCTTTGAATAGACTACAAAGTCAAGATATTTAACGTTCCAACTGATAAACTTTGTTATTTTTTGCAAATATTAGCTCATTCGGATTTTGATGCCAGCACCATGTTTCAAAAAAGCTGGCACGAGTGGCAAAAAAGACTGAGAAAGTTGAGGAATGCTCATCAAACACTTATTTTGGAACGTCCCACAGGTGAACAGAAGAATTGGGAACAGGTGGGTGCCATGATTGGGTATATAAGCAGCGTCCATGAAATGCTCGGTCATTCACAAACAAGGACGGGGCGAGCGTCACCACTTTGTCAACAAATCCCCGAGCAAATTGTCCAGCAGTTTAAGAACAACATTTCTTAACGAGCTATTGCAAGGAATTTAGGGATTTCACCATCCACTGGTCCGTAATATAATCAAAAGGTTCAGAGAATCCTAAGCCCGTGACCTCGGATCCCTCAGGCCGTACTGCATCCAAAACCCGACATCAGTGTGTAAAGGATATCACCACTATAAGGAACACTTGTCAGTAACTACAGTTTGTCATTACATCTGTAAGTGCAAGTTAAAACGTTACTATGCAAAGCCAAAGCCATTTATCAACAACACCCAGAAACTTTGCTGGCTTCTCTGGGCCCGAGATCATCTAAGATGGACCGATGCAAAGTGGATAAGTGTTTTGTGATCTGACGAGTCCACATTTTAAATTGTTTTTAGAAACTGTGGACGTTGTGTCCTCCGGACCAAAGAGGAAAAGAACCATCCGGACTGTTATAGGCGCAAAGTTCAAAAGCCAGCATCTGTGATGGTATGAGGGTGTATTAGTGCCCAAGGCATGGGTAACTTCTACATCTGTGAAGGCACCATTAATGCTAAAAGGTACATATGTTGCCAAACAAGCAACGTTAACATGGACGCCCCTGCTTATTCTAGCAAAACAATGCCAAGCCACAGGTTACAACAGCGTGGTTTCATAGTAAAAGAGTGCGGGTACTAGACTGGCCTGTTTGTAGTCCAGGCCTGTCTCCCATTCAAAATTATGAAAACTAAAATACCACAACAGAGACTGTTGAACAACTTAATCAATCAATCAATCAATCAATGTTTATTTATATAGCCCTAAATCACAAATGTCTCAAAGGACTGCACAAACCACAACAACTACGACATCCTCGGAAGAACCCACATAAGGGCAAGGAAAACTCACACCCAGTGGGACGTCGGTGACAATGATGACGATGAGAACCTTGAAGAGGACCACAAATGTGGGCAACCCCCTCCCCCATTTATCAACAACACCCAGAAACTTCACTGGCTTCTCTGGGCCCGAGATCATCTAAGATGGACCGATGCAAAGTGGATAAGTCTTTTGTGGTCTGACGAGTCCACATTTTAAATTGTTTTTAGAAACTGTGGACGTTGTGTCCTCCGGACCAAAGAGGAAAAGAACCATCCGGACTGTTATAGGCGCGAAGTTTAAAAGGCAGCATCTGTGATGGTATGGGGGTGTATTAGTGCCCAAGGCATGGGTAACTTACACATCTGTGAAGGCACCATTAATGCTAAAAGGTACATATGTTGCCATACAAGCAACGTTATCATGGACGCCCCTGCTTATTTTTAGCAAAACAATGCCAAGCCACGTGTTACAACAGCGTGGTTTCATAGTAACAGAGTGCGGGTACTAGACTGGCCTGTTCGTAGTCCAGACCTGTCTCCCATTCAAAATTATGAAGCCTAAAATACCACAACGGAGACTGTTGAACAACTTTATATAGCCCTAAATCACAAATGTCTCAAAGGGCTGCACAAACCACAACAACTACGACATCCTCGGAAGAACCCACATAAGGGCAAGGAAAACTCACACCCAGTGGGACGTCGGTGACAATGATGACTATGAGAATCTTGAAGAGGACCACAAATGTAGGCAACTCCCCCCACCCATTTATCAACAACACCCAGAAACTTCGCTGGCTTCTCTGGGCCTGAGATCATCTAAGATGGACCGATGCAAAGTGGGAAAGTGTTTCGTGGTCTGACGAGTCCACATTTTAAATTGTTTTTAGAAACTGTGGACGTTGTGTGCTCCGGACCAAAGAGGAAAAGAACCACCCGGACTGATATAGGCGCAAAGTTCAAAAGGCAGCATCTGTGATGGTATGGGGGTGTATTAGTGCCCATGGCATGGGTAACTTACACATCTATGAAGGCACCATTAATGCCGAAAGGTACATATGTTGCCATACAAGCAACGTTATCATGGACGCCCCTGCTTATTTTAGCAAAACAGTGCCAAGCCGTGTGTTACAACAGTGTGGTTTCATAGTAAAAGAGTGCGGGTACTAGACTGGCCTGTTTGTAGTCTAGACCTGTCTCCCATTCAAAATTATGAAGCATAAAATACCACAACGGAGACTGTTGAACAACTTAATCAATCAATCAATCAATGTTTATTTATATAGCCCTAAATCACAAATGTCTCAAAGGACTGCACAAACCACAACAACTACGACATCCTCGGAAGAACCCACATAAGGGCAAGGAAAACTCACACTCAGTGGGACGTCGGTGACAATGATGACTATGAGAACCTTGAAGAGGACCACAAATGTGGGCAATCCCCCCCGCCCCCCTCAGGGGACCGAAAGCAATGGATGTCGAGCGGGTCTAACATGATACTGTGAAAGTTCAATCCATAGTGGATCCAACACAGCCGCAGTTCAAAGCGGATCCAAGACAGCAGCGAGAGTCCCGTCCACAGGAAACCATCCCAAGCGGAGTCGGATCGGCATCGTAAAGATGTCCCCAACCGATACACAGGCGAGCGGTCCATCCTGGGTCCCGACTCTGAACAGCCAGTACTTCATCCATGGTCATCGGACCGGACCCCATCCACAAGGGAAGGGGGGGACAGAGGAGAAAAAGAAAAGAAGCGGCAGATCAACTGGTCTAAAAAGGAGGTCTATTTAAAGGCTAGAGTATACAAAATGAGTTTTAAGGTGAGACTTAAATGCTTATTAATGCTTAAACTGTACATCAAGCAAGAATGGGAAAGAATACCACTTCAAAAATGTGTCTCCTCAGTTCCTAAACCTTTACTGAGTGTTGTTAAAAGGAAAGGCCATGTAACACAGTGGTACAAATGCCTCTGTGGCAACTTTTTTGCAATGTGTTGCTGCTAATAATGATTATTTACTAAAAAAAAAATAGTTTCTCAGTTGGAACATTAAATATCTTGTCTTTGCAGTCAATTCAATTGAATATACGTTGAAAAGAATGAACAAATAATTGCATTATGTTTTTATTTACCATTTACACAACGTGGCAATGGTTTTTGGGTTTTGTACATGTCAAGGCAGAAAAACTGTCCCGCATTGTTTTTTTTTAACACAGGGGTCGGGAACCTTTTTGGCCGAGAGAGCCAAGAAGCCAAATATTTTAAAATGTATTTCCCTAAGAGCCATATAATATTTTTTTTAACACTGAACACAACTAAACGCGTGCATTTTTAAGTAAGACCAACATTTTCAGAGTATAATAGGTCTCTTCCATCCATCCATCCATTTTCTACCGCTTATTCCCTTTTTTGGGGTCGCGGGGGACGCTGGCGCCTATCTCAGCTACAATCGGGCGGAAGGCGGGGTACACCCTGGACAAGTCGCTACCTCATCGCAGGGCCAACACAGATAGACAGACAACATTCACACACTAGGGCCAATTTAGTGTTGCCAATCAACCTATCCCCAGGTGCATGTTTTTGGAGGTGGGAGGAAGCCGGAGTACCCGGAGGGAACCCACGCATTCACGGGGAGAACATGCAAACTCCACACAGAAAGATCCCGAGCCTGGATTTGAACCCAGGACTGCAGGACCTTCGTATTGTGAGGCAGACGCACTAACCCCTCTTCCACCGTGAAGCCTAATAAATAGGTCTCCTATTCTTTGTAATAACATTGTTATTCTGAAGCTAACTGTGGAGGGGGCGTGGCCTGCGCGCCTGCAGCAAAGCAGGATGTTGCCAGGACCGGCCTCGAAATCAGCGACAGGTGCGTAGATGGCCCACCTGGGCCTTTTTATCTAATCACCTGTCGCTCTGTTATAAGCAGCAGCCAAGAGGAAAGACAGGGTTGGGGCTGGAGCCAGAGCGCGAGTGAGGACGAAAGAGAAAAAGACAATTGCTGGAAAGCAACTGAGAGAAAAATAAAATAAAACAATATTGTAACCCTAAAACAGGCTCTTGGTGGTCTGAAGAACCCCCAGGAGGGCAATACCCACACTAAATTACTTCTTACCATTATTGCAACTTCTCGAACATAGAAAAGCATGAGAATGTTTTATATTTTGAACATTATTTTTAACACTGGGATTACAAGTGGAATTATTCATTACTTATCGTGTTAAGCAACGTCAGCTCAGATTTATCCGAGAGCCAGATGCAGTCATCAAAAGAGCCACATCTGGCTCGGGAGCCATAGGTTCCCTACCCCTGTTTTAACAGCATTTGCATAACCATGCAGATTCCTTATTGGAGTTTGGATGCAATAAGTCTAAAAATGTTGAAGTAAGATTTGGAAGGGAACCTCCACTCGGGACGCCCACGACTTTGCGCAGCGTGCGGACCCACTCCAGCATGTCGGTCTGGGAGTTGGCCATGAACACATAATGGCATCGCTCTTTTTCTCCATTTGTACCTGCAAGACATAAAGAATCATGTGTGGGTGTTAACAGCACATCCATCCAGACACAGTCGGTCCTGGCTAGATTTACACCCGGTCCGGTTTTTGACTGGACCGGACATGGCGTGAAGGTAATGGCATCTTTCATTATTAACTCGAAAATATTACAAAAACAAAGGGAATTAAAGCTGCAAGCAGCGATGGACGGGACCGACTTTTGCGGGTGTTTCCTGTCTTTACCCATTCAATATATCTTTACCTGCACTTTACCTACCTTCCCTGCATCCTGGGGTCACACTGGTGCTTCTTTCTGTCACCCATACACGCTGGTGTTTCCTGCCATCACCCAGACAACATATCTTTACCTGCACATTACCTAGCTTCTCTGTATTCTGGCGTCAAACTGGTGCCTCCTTCTTTCACCCCGTCAACATATCTTTACCTGCACGTTACCTACCTTCTCTGTATCCTGGAGTCAAACAGGTGCCTCCTTCTTTCATCCAGACAACATATCTTTACCTGAACATTACCTACCTTCTCTGTATCCTGGAGTCAAACTGGTGCCTCCTTCTTTCACCCAGTCAACATATCTTTACCTGCACATTACCTACCTTCTCTGTATCCTGGTGTCAAACTGGTGCCTCCTTCTTTCACCCAGACAACATATCTTTACCTGCACATTACCTACCTTATCTGTATCCTGGAGTCAAACTGGTGCTGCCTCCTTTCACCCCGTCAACATATCTTTACCTGCACATTACCTACCTTCTCTGTATCCTGGAGTCAAACTGGTGCTGCCTCCTTTCACCCCGTCAACATATCTTTACCTGCACATTACCTACCTTCTCTGTATCCTGGAGTCAAACTGGTGCCTCCTTCTTTCACCCCGTCAACATATCTTTACCTGCACATTACCTACCTTCTCTGTATCCTGGAGTCAAACTGGTGCCTCCTTCTTTCACCCAGACAACATATCTTTACCTGCACATTACCTACCTTCTCTGTATCCTGGAGTCAAACTGGTGCCTCCTTCTTTCACCCAGACAACATATCTTTACCTGCACATTACCTACCTTCTCTGTATCCTGGAGTCAAACTGGTGCCTCCTTCTTTCACCCCGTCAACATATCTTTACCTGCACATTACCTACCTTCTCTGTATCCTGGAGTCAAACGGGTGCCTCCTTCTTTCACCCCGTCAACATATCTTTACCTGCACATTACCTACCTTCTCTGTATCCTGGAGTCAAACTGGTGCCTCCTTCTTTCACCCCGTCAACATATCTTTACCTGCATATTACCTACCTTCTCTGTATCCTGGAGTCAAACTGGTGCCTCCTTCTTTCACCCAGACAACATATCTTTACCTGCACATTACCTACCTTCTCTGTATCCTGGAGTCAAACAGGTGCCTCCTTCTTTCATCCAGACAACATATCTTTACCTGAACATTACCTACCTTCTCTGTATCCTGGAGTCAAACTGGTGCCTCCTTCTTTCACCCAGACAACATATCTTTACCTGCACATTACCTATCTTCTCTGTATCCTGGTGTCAAACTGGTGCCTCCTTCTTTCACCCAGTCAACATATCTTTAACCGCACAGTACCTACCTTCTCTGCATTGTGTGGTCACGCTGGTGCTTCCTGCTTTTAAGCGGCCATCTTGAGACGGCAGCAGCGCAGCAGCATCAGCACAGATGTTCTTGGAAGGCTCATAAAATCAAAACCGGAGCAGCTATTAAAACTATTTTCTCAACTTTTAATCAGAAGGGTTCAATCTCTCTCCTGTGAGAGTTTGAAGCCGACACAACAAATGCGCTCAGAGGAGATAATGTTTGAAAAAAGGTGAGGGGTTTTTACAAAACTTTTGTTTTGAAGGGGTAATTGCCAACTTCCGGTTGATTTTTGCTGAAGGATGTAAATGAATGAAATGTAGGTCTAAGTGAGACCTACATAGAGGTTTGCTTTTTTTTGTTTTTTATTAAATCACACATTTCACCAGTCTTGATGTGTTTGTCCAGTTTGGTGAATTTTGAAGCATTTTAAGGGGGTCAAATTACAGCTCAAAGAAGCAAAAATTAAATTTTTTGGAAACTTTTGTTTTGAAGGGGTTTTTGCCAACTTCCTGTTGATTTTTGCTGAAGGAGATCAGTCTATGAAATCTAGGTCTAAGTCAGACCTACATAGAAGTTTTTGTTTCAAGTCTCTACGACATTCCTAACGGAAGTTACAAGCAGGTTTGTCTGTGTTTTTTCCTAAGGGGCGCTAGAGCGCAATTTTGAGTTTTGTATTTTGTTTTTTTGATTAGATCGCAAATTGTGCCCGTCCTGATATGTGTGTCAAATTTGGTGAGTTTTGAAGCATGTTAAGGGGGTCAAATTACAGCTCAAAGAGGCGGCGGTATAATAATAATAAAACCTTAGAAATACAATAGGGTCCTCTGTCCCAAAAGGACATTCGGTCTATTAAAACTCTTTTCTCAACTTTTAATCAGAAGGGCTCAATCTCTTTCCTGTGCGAGTTTGAAGCCAACACAACAAACGTGCTAAGAGGAGATCCTTTTTGAAAAAAGTTTTATAAAACTTTTGTTTTGAAGGGGTAATTGCCAACTTCCTGTTGATTTTTGCTGAAGGATCTAAATGAATGAAATGTAGGTCTAAGTGAGACCTACATAAAGGTCTCTACGACATTCTTACCGGAAGTTACAAGCAGTTTTGTCTGTGTTTTCTTCCTAGGAGCAGTTTTGTCTGTGTTTTATTCCCAGGGGGCGCTAGAGCGCAATTTTGAGTTTTGGGGTTTAGTTTTTTATTAGATCGCAATTTTTGCCAGTCCTGATGTGTGTGTCCAGTTTGGTGAGTTTTGAAGCATTTTAAGGGGGTCAAATTACAGCTCAAATAGGCAAAAATTTAATTTTTTGGGAAACTTTTGTTTTGAAGGGGATTTTGCCAACTTCCTGTTGATTTTTGATGAAGGAAAACAGTGTAAGAAATCTAAGTGTAAGTCAGACCTACATAGAAGTTTTTGTTCCATGTCTCTACGACATTCCTAACGGAAGTTACAAGCTGTTTTGTCTGTATTTTTTCCTAGGAGGCGCTAGAGCGCAAATTTGAGTTTTGGTTTTTGGTTTTTTGATTAGATCGCAAATTGCACCCGTCCTGATATGTGTGTCAAATTTGGTGAGTTTTGAAGCATGTTAAAGGGGGTCAAATTACAGCTCAAAGAGGTGGCGGTATAAAAATAATAATACAACCTTAGAAATACAATAGGGGTTCTCTGTCCCAGAGAGCCATTCGGTCCCTAATCAACAAAAGGCGCTCTCAGCGGAGGTACAAAACTTGGCTATGAAAACAAAAACAATACTATAACATGAACTATGGACATAAAACGAAACTTGCCAACTATGGCATGAATAACGAAAACTTATTTGTAATGAGAAAGGAGCTTGGATCAATACCATGGATAATAAGGGTGTGTAGAAGGTGAGGTCGCCAGTCTGACTGCCTGGCAACTACAGGCTTAAATAGTGCTGTGATTATTGACGGGTGCGTGAGTCCAAACAAATGCTCTTGCAGCAATGCGCCCTCACATAGATTACACCCTGGCCGGTTGCCCAGAGCAAAAACTGTCCAATGCATCAATCAATCAAGTATAAAGTTTACTTATATAGCCCCAAATCGCGAGTGTCTCAAAGGGCTGCACAAGCCACAACAACATCCTCGGCTCAGATCCCACATCAGGGCAAGAAAATACTCAACCCAAAGGGATGACAATGAGAAACCTTGGAGGGGACCGCAGACCATCCAACCATTTACCCAACATCCAACGTCCATCCATCCACCCATCTAATATCTAACCATCCAGCCAACAACCATCAATTCATCCATTTATACCAATTCATAAGACAGGAGACAAACGCCAGTTTACCTGATTCCTTACTTCCATAATTTTCTGAAATAATTTAAAATATTTTTTGCAACAGATTGGACATATCCATAAATAAAAGCGGAAGGCTTGCGGACAACCAATATAGACACAGAGCTGACATTTCGACATCAATGGCATTAATCGGAATACCGTAAGAGATGACCACTGCACTGGGTGCTAAACAGTGTGCAGCTGCAGAGTTTATGAATCTAGCAAAAGCATTTGAGAAATGAAATAAATTCGAACGGTATGGCTTCAAAGTTTTGGTCTTACACTGGTTAAGAAATGATCTAACTTAAATAGGAAGCAACGTGTGGAGCTAGGTGAACATACGTCTACATACTAGATTTATGTTGTGGCGTTCCCCAGAGGTCAATACTCGGACCAAAATTGTTCAATATCTACATAAATGACTGTGGGTTGAGGTGTAGTCAGCGTTGCCTGCAGGAGGAAAAGTCACCGCCGCTGTCCGGTGACTACACCTCACCCCACAATGACATTTGTAAAGTTCCAGGAGAGAACACACAGAAGATAATACAAATAATAACAGAAGAAATAAAATAGTATGTATGAAAAATGTAACCGTGAGCAAGTTGCAAAAAGACACTTTAAATCACTCACCTTTTTACTAAAGATATCAGTTCGAATAACTCGTAATGTTGGTTATGAAGAACAGTCAAACCTTTGATTTACTGATACTAAAATATTGAAAATTCATTGATATGGTGCATTTACAAACAGCTAAAAGTATGCACAGTAGGCACAAATGTGCAATAATTCTTCTCAACAAAAGGGGAGAAAGATGTTGATACTAGAGAAAATGTTTACTTAGAACAATTGTATGCACGTAAAATAGTTAAAACCACCATCCATCCATCTTCTTCCGCTTATCCAAGGTCGGGTCGCAGGGGTGGCAGCCCAAGCAGGGAAGCCCAGACTTTCCTCTCCCCAGGCACTTCGTCCAGCTCTTCCAACGTGTCCTGGGTCTTCCCCGTGGCCTCCTACCGGTCGAACGTGCCCAAAACCCCCCCCCCCCTAGGGAGGCGTTCGGGTGGCATCCTGACCAGATGCCCGAACCACCTTATCTCGATGTGGAGGGGCACCGGCTTTACTTTGAGTTCCTCCTGGATAGCAGAGCTTCTCACCCTATCTCTAAGGGAGAGACCCGCCTCCCAGCGGAGGAAACTATTGTCGGCCGCTTGTACCCGTGATCTTGTCCTTTCGGTCATGACCCAAAGCTCATGACCATAGGTGAGGATGGGAACGTAGATCGACTCCTTCTTCACCACAACCCACCGATCCGCCTGTCGATCTCACGATCCACTCTTCCCTCACTCGTGAACAAGACTCCGAGGTACTTGAACTCCTCCATTTGGAGCAAGGTCTCCTCCCCAACCCGGAGATGGCACTACTCCCTTTTCCGGGCGAGAACCATGAACTCGTTCTGATTCTCATCCGGCTGCGAACCGATCCAGTGAGAGCTGAAGATCCTGGCCAGATGAAGCCATCAGGACCACATCATCTGCAAAAAGCAGAGACCTAATCCTGCAGCCACCAAACCGGATCCCCTTAACGTAGATCGACTCCTTCTTCACCACAACCCACCGATCCGCCTGTCGATCTCACGATCCACTCTTCCCTCACTCGTGAACAAGACTCCGAGGTACCTGAACTCCTCCATTTGGAGCAAGGTCTCCTCCCCAACCCGGAGATGGCACTCCTCCCTTTTCCGGGCGAGAACCGTGAACTCGTTCTGATTCTCATCCGGCTGCGAACCGATCCAGTGAGAGCTGAAGATCCTGGCCAGATGAATCCATCAGGACCACATCATCTGTAAAAAGCAGAGATCTAATCCCGCAGCCACCAAACCGGATCCCCTCAACAACCTTGACTGCGCCTAGAAATTCTGTCCTTACAAGTTATGAACAGAATCATGACAAAGGGCAGCCTTGTCGGAGTCCAACCCTCACTGGAAACTAATCCATTGATCTATCTGTGGTTAGTTCCGCATCCTTTGTTTTGTTTGTGCCTACAACTTGGGTACAAATACCACAGTGTAGCTGCAGTATATAAATATTACCTGGTACGATTTCAAAGACGTATTTCCCGTTGTCGTCAGAGTTTGCGGGCAGTTCGTTGATCTTACTGAACTGCAGCTGGATGAAGCCCTGTAAGATAAATTGAAAACACCATCTTGAAGTATTCCGTATCCTTCAAAGTAATGGAACCGAACGCCGATTCCTCACCAGGACGGTGGTCTCTCGGTCATCTTTGTGGTAAGTCAGAGTGCTGCCTCTCAGCACAAAGTAGCGCTGCTGCCAGTTCTTCACTAAAGACCTTTGTTGTTTCTTGAGCCAGCCGGCCTTCAGAGGTCTCTCCATGGATTTAGAGACCCGGCGTGAGCCAGGACCTGGGTTTCCCTCAGCAGGTAGTACGCTCTTGGACCGGGCTAAGATGCACCAGGGGGAGAACATAAAGCAAACAGCGGACCATCACAGAAACATCTTCGCTGAACGACTGCTTCCTCTTTTCATTTGCAGTATTTTTAGGATTTTCGGTTTAACCCTCAGGGTGGATAGAAACTGCTGACCAAGTTCCTGTTGGGGCTGCCGGCACAGAGCTGCAAACCGTGCAATGCGCATAAAGGTCTAGAATTGACATGGAGTGCAGGTGCGGACACAACAAAGTGCAGGGCTGATAGGAGAGGTGGTACAAACCCCGTTTCCATATGAGTTGGGAAATTGTGTTCGATGTAAATATAAACGGAATACAATGATTTGCAAATCCTTTTCAACCCATATTCAGTTGAATGCACTACAAAGACAACATATTTGATGTTCAAACTCATAAACTTTATTTTTTATTGCAAATAATAATTAACTTAGAATTTCATGGCTGCAACACGTGCCAAAGTAGTTGGGAAAGGGCATGTTCACCACTGTGTTACATCACCTTTTCTTTTAACAACACTCAATAAACGTTTGGGAACTGAGGAAACTAATTGTTGAAGCTTTGAAAGTGGAATTCTTTCCCATTCTTGTTTTATGTAGAGCTTCAGTCGTTCAACAGTCCGGGGTCTTGTTGTCGTATTTTACGCTTCATAATGCGCCACACATTGTCCATGGGAGACAGGTCTGGACTGCAGGCGGGCCAGGAAAGTACCTACACTATTTTACTACAAAGCCACGCTGTTGTAACACGTGGCTTGGCATTGTTTTGCTGAAATAAGCAGGGGCGTCCATGATAACGTTGCTTGGATGACAACATATGTTGCTCCAAAACCTGTATGTACCTTTCAGCATTAATGGTGCCTTCACAGATGTGTAAGTTACCCATGCCTTGGGCACTAATGCACCCCCATACCATCACAGATGCTAGCTTTTGAACTTTGCGCCTATAGCAATCCGGATGGTTATTTTCCTCTTTGTTCCGGAGGACACCACGTGCACAGTTTCCAAATATAATTTGAAATGTGGACTCGTCAGACCACAGAACACTTTTCCACTTTGCATCAGTCCATCTTAGATGGGCTCGGGCCCAGCGAAGCCGGCGGCATTCCTGGGTGTTGTTGATAAATGGCTTTTGCTTTGTATAATAGAGTTTTAACTTGCACTTACAGATGTAGCAACCAACTGTAGTTAGTTTTATGAAGTGTTCCTGAGCCCATGTTGTGATATCCTTTACACACTGATGTCGGTTTTTGATGCAGTACCACCTGAGGGATCAAAGGTCTGTAATATCATCGCTTACGTGCAGTGATTTCTCCAGAAACTCTGAACCTTTTGATGATTTCACGGACCGTAGATGGTAAAATCCCTAAATTCCTTGCAATAGCTCGTTGAGAAATGTTCTAAAACTGTTCGACATATTTGCTTACAAATTGGTGACCCTCGCCCCATCCTCGTTTGTGAATTACTTATCATTTCACGGAAGCTGCTTTTATACCCAATCATGGCACCCACCTGTTCCCAATTAGCCTGCACACCTGTGGGATGTTCCAAATAAGTGTTTGATGAGCATTCCTCAACTTAATCAGTATTTATTGCCACCTTTCCCAACTTCTTTGTCGCGTGTTGCTGGCATTAAATTCTAAAGTTAATGATTATATGCAATCAGTTTGAACATCAAATATGTTGTCTTTGTAGCATATTCAACTGAATATGGGTTGAAAATGATTTGCAAATCATTGTATTCTGTTTATATTTACATCAAACACAATTTCCCAACTCATATGGAAACGGGGTTTGTACATCCGAGCCGAGGCCAGGTTTATGCATGTTGTTTTTTTTTTTTCAGTGTGACTTAGTAAGACAAGTACAGTGTAGAAAAAAAGTAGGGCTTCGTAAACGGGAAGTGAGAATGGCACTTTGAAGCTCTCCACCTACACGTTTCAATATTCTCTGGTCTCATTTCATAAGCCACACAAAGTCATATATGGGAAATGTGTTATACTTGTAGAGCGCTTTGACACTATTTCCACATTCACCCATTCATGGCGGGAGCTGCCATGCAAGGCCCTAACCCAGTGGTTCTCAACCCTCCATCCATTTTCTACCGCTTATTCCCTTTTTTTGGGGTCGCGGGGGGCGCTGGCGCCTATCTCAGCTTTCCTCTATTTAATAATACAACTTTAACATTTGACAACCAAATAATAAAACAAGGTGACTCGGTAAAAAAATCTGGGTATTATTTTCGACCCAACTCTCTCCTTTGAGTCACACATTAAAAGCGTTACTAAAACGGCCTTCTTTCATCTCCGTAATATCGCTAAAATTCGCTCCGTTTTGTCCACTAAAGACACCGAGATCATTATCCATGCGTTTGTTACGCCTCGTCTCGATTACTGTAACGTATTATTTTCGGGTCTCCCCATGTCTAGCATTAAAAGATTACAGTTGGTACAAAATGCGGCTGCTAGACTTTTGACAAGAACAAGAAAGTTTGATCACATTACGCCTGTACTGGCTCACCTGCACTGGCTTCCTGTGCACTTAAGATGTGACTTTAAGGTTTTACTACATACGTATAAAATACTACACGGTCTAGCTCCATCCTATCTTGCCGATTGTATTGTAGCATATGTCCCGGCAAGAAATCTGCGTTCAAAAGACTCCAGCTTATTAGTGATTCCTAGAGCCCCAAAAAAAGTCTGCGGGCTATAGAGCGTTTTCCGTTCGGGCTCCAGTACTCTGGAATGCCCTCCCGGTAACAGTTTGAGATGCTACCTCAGTAGAAGCATTTAAGTCTCACCTTAAAACTCATCTGTATACTCTAGCCTTTAAATAGACCTCCTTTTTAGACCACTTGATCTGCCGCTTCTTTTCTTTCTCCTATGTCCCCCCCTCCCTTGTGGAGGGGGTCCATCCTGGGTCTCGACTCTGGCTGTCCAGAGTCGAGACCCAGGATGGACCGCTCGTCGGGACCCAGGATGGACCGCTCGCCTGTGTATCGGTTGGGGACATCTCTACGCTGCTGACCCGCCTCCGCTTGAGATGGTTTCCTGTGGACGGGACTCTCGCTGCTGTCTTGGATTCGCTTGAACTGAACTCTCGCGGCTGTGTTGGAGCCACTATGGATTGAACTTTCACAGTATTATGTTAGACCCGCTCGACATCCATTGCTTTCGGTCCCCTAGAGGGGGGGGGGGGTTGCCCACTTCTGAGGTCCTCTCCAAGGTTTCTCATAGTCAGCATTGTCACTGGCGTCCCACTGGATGTGAATTCTCCCTGCCCACTGGGTGTGAGTTATCCTTGCCCTTTTGTGGGTTCTTCCGAGGATGTTGTAGTCGTAATGATTTGTGCAGTCCTTTGAGACATTTGTGATTTAGGCCTATATAAATAAACATTGATTGATTGATTGATTTTTTCAGCGATGTACCCCCTGTGAACTTTTTTTTTTAAATTCAAGTACCCCCTAATCAGAGCAAAGCATTTTAGGTTGAAAATCCTAGATAAAGAAGTAAAATACAGCACTTTGTCATCAGTTTCTGATTTATTAAATTGTATAACACTGCAAAAATATTGCTAATTTGTAGTGGTTTTTCTTGGACTATTTGGGGGGAAAAAAGATATAAAATTAACTAAAAACTTGTTGACAAATAAACAAAAGATCCATCCATTCATTTTCTACCGGGGTTGCGCTGGAGGCTATTTCAGCTACAATCGAGCGGAAGGCAGGGTACACCCTGGACAAGTCGCCACCTCCTTTCCTGACAATTTAAATCAATGTTCAAGTAAATGTATTTTTTTATTGTAAAGAACAATAAATACATTTTAATTTAATTTTTCATTTTAGCTTCTGTTTTTTCGACGAAGAATATTTGTGAAATATTTCTTCGAATTTATTATGATTAAAATTCAAAAGAATTATTCTGACAAATCTAGAAAATGTGTAGAATCAAATTTAAATCTTATTTCAAAGTCTTTTGAATTTCTTTTAAAAATGTTGTTCCGGAAAATCTTGAACAAAAATCAAATAATGATTTGTCTTTTTTAGAAATATAGTTTGGTCCAATATTCTGACCAAGTGCAGATTGCTCGGTTGGTAGAGCGGCCGTGCCAGCAACTTGAGGGTTGCAGGTTCGATTCCCGCTTCCGCCATCCTAGGCACTGCCGTTGTGTCCTTGGGCAAGACACTTTACCCACCTGCTCCCAGTGCCACCCACACTGGTTTAAATGTAACTTAGATATTGGGTTTCACTGTGTAAAGCGCTTTGAGTCACTCGAGAAAAGCGCTATATAAATATAATTCACTTCACTTCACTTCACTCATCGCAGGGCCACAAGTGATTCAATTATGAATAAAGATTTCTACACATAGAAGTAATCATCAACTTAAAGTGCTCTCTTTGGGGATTGGATTAAAGATCCATCTGGATTCATGAACTTCATTCTAAACATTTCTTCATAAACAATATTTAAGGAACATGTCCACAAAAAATCTAGCTGCCAACACTGAATATTGCATTCTTGCATTTCTTTTCACAGTTTATAAACTTACATTCATATTTTGTTAAAGTATTATTCAATAAATATATTTATAAAGGATTTTTGAATTGTTGCTATTTTTACCCCTTGGCATACCTTCAAGTACCCCCAGGGGTACGCGTACCCCCATTTGAGAACCACTGCCCTAACCCAGGGGTCAGGAACCTTTTTGCCTGAGAGAGCCAAGAAGCCAAATATTTTAAAATATATTTCCCTAAGAGCCATATAATATTTTTTTTAACACTAAACACAACTAAACGCGTGCATTTTTAAGTAAGACCAACATTTCCGTCTCTTATTCTTTGTAATAACATTGTTATTCTGAAGCTAACTGTGGAGGGGGCGTGGCCTGCGGGCCTGCAGCAAAGCGGGATGTTGCCAGGACCGGCCTCGAAATCAGCGACAGGTGCGTAGATGGCCCACCTGGGCCTTTTTATCTAATCACCTGTCGCTCTGTTATAAGCAGCAGCCAGAAGGAGAGACAGGGTTGGGGCTGGAGCCAGAGCGCGAGTGAGGACGAAAGAGAAAAAGACAATTGCTGTAAAGCAACTGGGAGAAAATTAAAATAAAACAATATTGTAACCCTAAAACAGGCTCTTGGTGGTCTGACGACCCCCAGGAGGGCAATACCCACACTAAATTACTTCTTACCATTAACGCAACTTCTTGAACATAAAAATGCATGAGAATGTTTTATATTTTGAACGTTGTTTTTAACACTGTGATTACAAGTGGAATTATTCATTAAGCAATGTCAGCTCAGATTTATCTGAGAGCCAGATGCAGTCCTCAAAAGAGCCACATCTGGCTCTAGAGCCATAGGTTCCCTACCCCTGCCCTAACCCATACTTGCCAACCCTCGCGATTTTTCCGGGAAACTCCCGAATTCCAGAGCCCATCCATCCATTTTCTACTGCTTATTCCCTTTGGGGTTGCGGGTGCCTATCTCAGCTACAATCGGGCGGAAGGCGGGGAACACCCTGGACAAGTCGCCACCTCATCACAGGGCCAAGACAGATAGACAGACAACATTCACACACTAGGGCTCATTTAGTGTTGCCAGTCAACCTATCCCCAGGTGCATGTCTTTGGAAGTGGGAGGAGCCTATCCCCAGGTGCATGTCTTTGGAAGTGGGAGGAGCCTATCCCCAGGTGCATGTCTTTGGAGGTGGGAGGAGCCTATCCCCAGGTGCATGTCTTTGGAAGTGGGAGGAGCCTATCCCCAGGTGCATGTCTTTGGAGGTGGGAGGAGCCTATCCCCAGGTGCATGTATTTGGAGGTGGGAGGTAACCGAAGTACCCGGATGGAACCCACGCATTCACGGGGAGAACATGCAAACTCCACACAGAAAGATCCCGAGCCCGGGATTGAACCCAGGACTACTCGTATTGTGAGGCAGACGCACTAACCCCTCTACCACCGTGAAGCTTGAATTTCAGAGCCCCTTCCGAAAATCTCCCGGGTCAACCATTGTCCCGAATTTCTCCCGAGTATGCCCTAACCAGGACCCATCAGGAGCAAGGGTGAAGTGTCTTGCTCAAGGACACAAACGGACGAGACGAGGTCGGTAGAAGGCGGCGATCGAACCAGGAACCCTCAGGTTGGTGGCATGGCCAATCTCCCAACTCTAATTAATTGTTTTAATTTGTGGTATTTCCACCTTGTCTCCCCGTCTCTGCATCCTGGGGTCACCCCCACTTAACCAAGACCTCAACACGAATTGTGAGATTCCCACCTCTACTAAATACATCTCAATGGTTGAAAGTGTAAGTTCAAGAAAGCCCTCACCTCCCAGTGGGTGGTCAAGGGTGATGGGTCAAATGCAGAGAACAATTTCGCCACACCTAGTCTGTGTGTGACAATCATTGGTACCGTAGTTCCTTGAATTGCCGCCGGGTATATAGTATGCACCTGCCTAGAATTACTGCCGGGTCAAACTCGTTTCGCAAAATAATTAGCACATGCTCAGCATTACCGCCGGCTGAGGATTAAGGCCGGGTCAAACTCGTTTCGCAAAATATTATTTTTATTAGCGCATGTCTAGAATTTCCGCAGGGTCAAACTCGTCACGTCCGGAGTGACACTTCACCTGTCATCATTTTCAAAATGGAGGAGGCTGATTTTAATAGTTTGAAATCGCATAAAGGGAAGAAGATTAAGAGCTATTCAGTAGGATTTAAGGTCCAAGCTATTGAATATGCTAAAAAGAACAGTAAGCAGCTATGTTTTATTAATATACCGTAGCTGCGTGTGTCAAATATGAGTCATTAAATGACTCCCGCCTCCTGGTGGTAGAGGGCGCTAGGGATCCTTCTTGAGACTACTCGGCTGCAGAAGAAGTGACAACAAGTGCAGTGATGGGAACAGATATGACGCGGGGGGTGCACGACGGACCTTTTAGGATGTAACACCACTACTCTTATGCTGGCTATGTAAACAACCGGGCTGAAATAAAGCATGTTCCAGTCCTAAATACCCAGTGTATTATTTATACAATAACACTTCACGGTGGCAGCGGTGGGATAAAGAGATCACCCATGGGGCGGACCGGGAGGGGGAGTTGTCCGAGGATAATTCTGTCGTCGCCCGCATTACACGTGAGGAGTCGAACTAACTGATAGCAGCGGTCTGCACGTCGGGAACAACCCGAACGAGAGCACGCTACGACTACACACCTACTGACTATTAACTGGACCAGCAAGAGTGAGCAGCGGTTGTTTATTTTTCCTCTTGCTTGCACTTTGAAACTGTTTTCTAAACTGGACTTTCAATCGAAGCAGGAGGTAATAAAGGAAGATCTCCATCGAGACAGAGAGACTTTTAAAACTGAAGAAAGATAAGGAAGACTTCGGGGCGGTATTGCTCAGCTGGTAGAGTGGCCGTGCCAGCAACTTGAGGGTTGCAGGTTCGATCCCCGCTTCCGCCGTCCTAGTCAATGCCGTTGTGTCCTCGGGCAAGACACTTTAACCACCTGCTCCCAGTGCCACCCACACTGGTTTTAATGTAACTTAGATATTGGGTTTCACTATGTAAAGCGCTTTGAGTCACTGGAGAAAAAGCGCTATATAAATATAATTCACTTCACTTATAAACAAGTTATCGATGCGTTTGATCAGAAGGAGCTGCGCATGGACTTCATTTATAAGTACAGGTAAGACCGTAATAACGTTTTTTTTTTAATTAAATGTGCTTTTCATGATGGTATCCTTACATCACACTCAAATTTTTAAGCGCGGGGCTAAATTTACCGCATGCCTTTGGTAAGCGCCGGGGTGAGAAGAGGTTTCAAATTAATTAGCGCCCCGGCGGCAATTCAAGGAAATACGGTACTTTAACTTTAACTTTAACTTAACTACGTTTAAAATATTTTGTTATTACTATAATCAAAATGCTGCACGTTCAACCGATTGCTTTTTGTAAAAACTAAATAAATTACCTTTCTAAAACTGGACGTTACCCATCCATCCATCCATTTTCTACCGCTTGTCCCTTTTGGGGTCACGGGGGGTACTGGAGCCTATCTCAGCTGCATCCGGGCGGAAGGCGGGGTACACCCTGGACAAGTCACATGTGCCACTGGACGTTGCCATGACATGTAATTGAAATCATTTCGGAATGTTCTATTTGTTATATGTTTGTGTTCTCAAATCAAACTCGATTAGGTGTACGCACGACAAAATGAGAACGTTTTTCTTTGAGGATGGAGAAGAGGCACAGTGCGAAAGAGCCTACTATCAAGGTGTAGCTAACATGAGATATCACACACCTTATTTTATCTGAGGTACTGCAGCTAAAGTACCAAGTAGATCCAGCAAATCCTGTAAGACTCTCTCTACCACACCTCTGCAGAAGAACCTGGGGATGCAGGTGCGGGGAGAGGGGGGTTTCAGCTTCCTCAAAAAGTAGAGCTTTCATAGCTTTCACTGCTATGCTGATGACACCCAACTCTACATGCCCCTAAAGCTGACCAACACGCCGGATTGTAGTCAGCTGGAGGCGTGTCTTAATGAAATTAAACAATGGATGTCCGCTAATTTTTTGCAACTTAACGCCAAAAAAACGGAAATGCTGATTATCGGTCCTGCTAGACACCGACCTCTATTTAATAATACAACTTTAACATTTGACAACCAAATAATAAAACAAGGTGACTCGGTAAAAAATCTGGGTATTATCTTCGACCCAACTCTCTCCTTTGAGTCACACATTAAAAGCGTTACTAAAACTGCCTTCTTTCATCTTTGTAATATCGCTAAAATTCGCTCCTTTTTGTCCACTAAAGACGCCGAGATCATTATCCGTGCGTTTGTTACGTCTCGTCTCAATTACTGTAACGTATTATTTTCAGGTCTCCCCATGTCTAGCATTAAAAGATTACAGTTGGTACAAAATGCGGCTGCTAGACTTTTGACAAGAACAAGAAAGTTTGATCATATTACGCCTGTACTGGCTCACCTGCACTGGCTTCCTGTGCACTTAAGATGTGACTTTAAGGTTTTACTACTTACGTATAAAATACTACACGGTCTAGCTCCAGCCTATCTTGCCGATTGTATTGTACCATATGTCCCGGCAAGAAATCTGCGTTCAAAAGACTCCGGCTTATTAGTGATTCCTAGAGCCCCAAAAAAGTCTGCGGGCTATAGAGCGTTTTCCGTTCGGGCTCCAGTACTCTGGAATGCCCTCCCGGTAACAGTTCGAGATGCTACCTCAGTAGAAGCATTTAAGTCTCACCTTAAAACTCATCTGTATACTCTAGCCTTTAAATAGACCTCCTTTTTAGACCAGTTGATCTGCCGCTTCTTTTCTTTCTCCAACGCCCCCCCCTGCCTTGTGGAGGGGGTCCGGTCCGATGACCATGGATGAAGTACTGGCTGTCCAGAGTCGAGACCCAGGATGGACCGCTCGCCTGTATCGGTTGGGGACATCTCTACGCTGCTGATCCGCCTCCGCTTGAGATGGTTTCCTGTGGACGGGACTCTCGCTGCTGTCTTGGATCCGCTTGAACTGAACTCTCGCGGCTGTGTTGGAGCCACTATGGATTGAACTTTCACAGTATCATGTTAGACCCGCTCGACATCCATTGCTTTCGGTCCCCTAGAGGGGGGGGGGGGGGGGGGGGGGGGTTGCCCACATCTGAGGTCCTCTCCAAGGTTTCTCATAGTCAGCATTGTCACTGGCGTCCCACTGGATGTGAATTCTCCCTGCCCACTGGGCGTGAGTTTTCCTTGCCCTTTTGTGGGTTCTTCCGAGGATGTCGTAGTCATAATGATTTGTGCAGTCCTTTGAGACATTTGTGATTTAGGGCAATATAAATAAACATTGATTGATTGATTGATTTATTGTGGGCTTCAGTACAGACTCACTCACTTGCCAATACAGTTGGTCGCTACATCAGTAAGTGCAAGTTAAAGCTCTACGATGCACAGCGAAAGCCATGTATCAACAACATCCAGAAACGCCGCCGGCTTCTCTGGGCCCAAGATCATCTAAGATGGACTGATGCAAAGTGGAAAAGTGTTTTGTGGTCTGATGAGTCCACATTTCAAATTGTTTTTGGAAATATTCGACATTGTTTCATCTGGACCAAAGGGGAAGCGAACCATCCGGACTGTTATCGACGCAAAGTTGAAAAGTCAGCATCTGTGATGGTATGGGGGTGCATTAGTGCCCAAGACATGGGTAACTTACACATCTGTGAAGGCACCATTAATGCTGAAAGGTACATACAGGTTTTGGAACAACATATGCTGCCATTTAAGCGCCATTTTTTTCATGGACGCCCCTGCTTATTTCAGCAAGACAATACCAAGACATTCAGCACGTGTTACAACAGTGTGACTTCGTAAAAAAAGAGTGCGGGTTCTTATGAAGCGTAAAATACGACAGCAGAGACCCCGGACTGTTGAACGACTGAAGCTCTACATAAAACAAGAATGGGAAAGAATTCCACTTTCAAAGCTTCAACAATTAGTTTCCTCAGTTCCCAAACGTTTATTGAGTGTTGTTAAAAGAAAAGGTGATGTAACACAGTGGTGAACATGCCCTTTCCCAACTACTTTGGCACGTGTTGCAGCCATGAAATTCTAAGTTAATTATTATTTGCAAATATGTTGTCTTTGTAGCATATTCAACTGAATATGGGTTGAAAATGATTTGCAAATCCTTGTATTCTGTTTATATTTACATCTAACGCAATTTTCCAACTCATATGGAATACGGGGTTTGTAGTATTAATATTTCCATCTTAAAAGTATTTACATTTGATTTTTTTTAAATGTACATATAATGATAATAATGCAACTTGCAAGCTTCTATCGTAGAAAAAACTGTGTAACATTTTCTTTCTTCTATTTCCATCGCAGTTGCATTCGACGCTCCTTGTTTGGTTAAAGATGGAGATTTTTTGGGGGGGTTAATTTTTTTCTTTCCTGCAGTCAGTGAACGCAGCACAGGTCGGGCTGTACTTACCTATTCGTGCTGGGTCAGCTCTGAAGGTGCTGAAATCCCAGTTGCGACGCAGTTTCAGAGACATAGTCCTCAATTTATAGTAGAGGTCAGTCTTAGTTGCACACACACACACACACACACACACACACACACACACACACTTTGACATTCACACACACACACACAGTAAAGTAAACTATTGCAAGTCACACTTCCTGCTTCCTGTGTGCTCATCTTTGTTGTTTTTTTTTCAAACTTTCAAAACACTTGTGTTTCCTCATGCCGTCTTTTTTGGCTTCAAGACTTGTTTTGAAGAAATTTATTTTCTCTCCGTGGGACTCATGAGTACTTTGTGAAAACATTCAGTCAAACAGATATATTGCTCTCATTTAGCTGACTTTTGTCACATTTAAATTAAATGTTGAATCTAAATGTTAAATCCAATTATAAATGTTAAATCTTGCTCTAAATGTTCAATGTAAAACTACAAAACCCAAAAATAAAAACAGAATACAGTACCTGCACTCTTTGTCTTAGCATTGTCTTGCTGAAATAAGCAGGGGCGTCTATGATAACGTTGCTTGGATGGCGACATATGTCGCTCCAAAACCTGTATGTACCTTCCAGCATTCATGGTGCCTTCACAGATGTGTAAGTTAGCCATTGTCAGGTTTTTTATGAGTCCGTTGCTGGTCCGCGGCGGATGTACGTGCGACATGTGTGGGTTCCAAGCGCACCTGACGCGGAGGTAAGGTTTTGATCATGGGTGAGGAGCAGATCCAGCTCGGAGCAGCGGCAGATCATGGCCGGAGTTCAAGTGGAGCCCGATAAGGGTCTGTTTCGCGGGTCCGTTCCGGAATGCGCGATCTGTTTTTGCTGTGTAGGGAGTTAGTTTGTGACGAACCCCAAGATGCAGAGAAGGAGGGAGGTGTTTTGCAGGAAAACATGATTTGATAAAAATACTAAGACAAAAACAAACAAAGGATTCAAACCAAAAGTGCGCACGTGGGCGGATAACAAACAAAAGGTTATTTAGCATGGAAGCTGGCAAGAAACAAAACGGGGCCTAGCGTTGAAGTTAGCGGGTAGCAAACAGAAAAACAGAAGTCGTTACTTGTCGAGTGAAAACAAAACGGAAGCAGGGAACAAAAAACTGTAAGCTACAAACAGATACCGAAAGATAGCTTACTGACTCGACATGATATGACACGACAGGAGCAACAATACGGAAGTCATCGACAAGACAATAATCCAGCACTGACTGGAGGAACAAAGCAGGTGAAATAGGAATCGGGCTGATTGACACCAGGAGTGGCCAGGTGCCAATCAGCCGCAGCTGAGGACAAAACAGCGCACAAGGGAAAAAAACAGGAAACAGACAAAATAAGAGCACTTGACAGAAACTAAAGAGAGGAAATACTAAGCACAGAGGAAACCAAGACAAATGCAGAGGGGTAAAAAACTAAAACACAAACAAACTGTCAGGGGAAAGCCTGATACCCATGCCTTGGGCACTAATGCACCCCCATAACATTCACACATGCTGGCTTCTCAACTTTGCGTCGAAAACAGTCAGGATGGTTCGCTTCCCCTTTGGCCCAGATGAAACAATGTCGAATATTTCCAAAAACAATTTGAAATGTGGACTCGTCAGCATTAATCACAGATGCTGGCTTTTGAAATTTACGCCTAAAACAATCTGGATGGTTCTGTTCCTCTTTGTTCCGCAGGACACATCGTCCACAGTTTCCAAAATCAATTTGAAACATGGACTCGTCAGACCGCAGAACACTTTTCCCCTTTGCATCACTCGATCTTAGATGAGCTCGGGCCCAGCGAAGCCGGCGGCGTTTACGGGTGTTGTTGATAAATGCTTTTCGCTTTGCATAGTAGAGTCTTAACTTGCACTTATAGATGTAGCGACCAACTGTAGTTACTGACAGGGGTTTGATGAAGTGTTCCTGAGCCCATGTGGTGATATCCTTTACACACTGTTGTCGCTTTTTGATGCAGTACCGCCTGAGGGATCGAAGATCCGTAATATCACCGCTTACGCGCAGTGATTTCTCCAGATTCTCTGAACCTTTTGATGATATTACAGACCGTAGATGGTGAAATCCCTTTTTTCCTTGCAATAGCTTGTTGAGAAATGTTGTTCTTAAACAATTTGCTCACTCATTTGTTCACAAAGCGGGGACCCTCGCCTCATTCTTGTTTGTGAATGACTGAGAATTTCATGGAAGCTGCTTTTCTACCCAATCATGGCACCCACCTGTTCCCAATTAGCCTGCACACCTGTGGGATGTTCCAAATAAGTGTTTGATGAGCATTCTTAGACGTTAGAACCAACTCTTCATGAGCTGAGTCCGTGTGTCAAAAGTACAAAGTTGCAAGAAGAGACTAAAATGTGTTGTTTTCCTTTATTTTCTGACAAGGCAAAGTACATTTCAGCATGAAGAGTACTTTTATTCTAGACCAAAGTACAACACAAAGCACTCCACGTCCTAAGATTAAGATAAGTAGGTTATTTTATTTTGTAGGACAGCCTTGAACCACAAGATAAAACACAAACCAAGGCGAGCCAATAACGTGCTACATTATTGTTGCACTACTTTATTACATTCCAGCAACGGTTTGGGGCCAAGGGAACTTTAAATCTTGAAAAAAAAAAAAAAAAATGTCTGTAATGTGTCTCAAAAGTCCTGTTGGTTGGGGAATTGTCATAAAATACGATTTATTGTTTTTGCGCCTAAACATCAACTGGGTGTGCCTAAAATCTGGACATATTATAAATAAACATTATATAAAAAACAATAATAAAAGACAATAACCTATATTACATATTAACCGGTATAGCTCGGTTGGTAGAGTGGCCGTGCCAGCAACGTGAGGGTTGCAGGTTCGATTCCCGCTTCCGCCATCCTAGTCACTGCCGTTGTGTCCTTGGGCAAGACACTTTACCCACCTGCTCCCAGTGCCACCCACACTGGTTTAAATGTAACTTAGATATTGGGTTTCACTATGTAAAGCGCTTTGAGTCACTAGAGAAAAGCGCTATATAAATATAATTCACTTCACTAATATTATAACTAGTTAACTTTTTATAAATCATTGCAATGATTTATAAAATCATAATTAAATTCGTAGTAAAAAAAATAAAAGGTATACAATATAAATATAATAGAATTAAAAAATGGAATTAAAATTGTATTCATTATATATATATATATATATATATATGAGTGCGTTTGTATGCCATATATACATATATAAGTGTGTGTATATATATGTATATATACACTATATATACATATATATGTATGTATATATACACATATATATACATACATATGTGTATATATACTATATATATGTGTATATACACATATATATACACACATGTATATATATACATACATATATACATAAATATACATATATATATACACATATATACATACATGTATACGGTATACACACACATATATATATATACATAAACATACATTTTATATATATATACATACATATATATACACATATATATACATATATATATATACATACATACATATATATATACATATATATATATATACATACATACATATATATACATACATATATATATATATATATATATATATATATATATAACGTAAAGGTTTAAATACATTTACAGTACATCCATTCATTTTCTACCGCTTGTACCTCATGGGGTCACAGGGGGCTGGAGCCTATCCCAGCTACACCCTGGCCAACAGAGACGGACAACATTCCAACTCACATCCACAAAATAGGGCCGACTTACTGTCGCTAATCAGCCTAATAAACATTACATCTATGTTTAAATGTATTCAGTCCATATATATTTAACAAACACATAATAAACGTTTTTTTTAATCAAATGAAATAATTTGATATAATTATGTATTTTTGATTTTATAAATATTGAATAGAATGATTTAATTATGTTTATTATACACATTTATATTTAACATGCTCCATTTTCTGTAATTGTAGAAGAAAAATATAAAATTAATACATGTTTTGTATATAGGTTTAATAATAATAATAAACATTGTTGCCTGTGTCCAAACTTTAGGGAAAAACCATCGTGTCAGGATCTCACTATCACTCTAGCGCAGGAGTGTCAAAGTCAAATGAACGAATGATTGATCTATGGACCCCGGGGTGATATTTGATTAGTATTAGAACCGGCCCGCAGGCCACAGCCGCCTGCTGCTGTTTTGGGGCTAGGAAATTCTTATAAATGGGGTCCCAGGGACCCCATCAAGTCATAAAAAATGGGGTCCCACAGTACATTTTTTGTAGGCGTTTTGAAAACAATGATAAATGTATGCATTATCCTGTTATATCTCACATTCAATATTGTGTTTTGGAAAAAGGTTGTCATAAACGTTACTTAATTAAAAAAAAAAACATAAAAAAATAATAAAACATTTTTTTTTATGCATTTAGTTATAAACATTAATTCGCTTTCTTCTTTCCTTCATGGATCTAAACTTTACTGCTGCTTGGTCTATATTTTTATTGTAACATTTTCAGATACTTTTGGCCAAAGACAAAGAAAATAAACTGAATTTGTCTTTATTTTTTAGTCTTAATGCAATTTTAATAGTCCGGGCCCGCGTGTGCACACATTTTCCTCCATGTGGCCCCTGATCTAAAATGAGTTTGACACCCCTGCTCTAGTGGGTTAAAAATAAATGCTGTACAAAAGCAAGATGGCGACAAAAAAAGCAGCAGGAAATGCGTAGTTTCTATTTGCGTCGTGAAAAGCCAAGAAAAAAACAGCAACCATTTAAGTACAAGTAAGCCAGCAGCAATATCCTTTTCTAAATGACAATATATCACTTTAGGCAAACACATTCAAGAACACTCAAAATATATCTAAAAACATCTTAAATGTGTAATAACTTGGGGTAGGGGGTCACTTGCTTTAATAAATACTTGATGTAAAAACTCCCCACTTAAGACCAAGGTTAATTCAAAATGGCTGACGGGAAATAAACAGAAACAAACAAAAAACATGTCTGGTTTGTTGCATTATGAGAAAAAGACAAGAATATGTGTCGTATTTACAACATGATGAGGACCTCGTCATGTTGTATTTACAAACCCCGTTTCCATATGAGTTGGGAAATTGTGTTAGATGTAAATATAAACAGAATACAATGATTTGCAAATCATTTCCAACACATATTCAGTTGAATATGCGACATATTTGAAGTTAATACTGATAAACTTTTTTTATTTGTTGCAAATAATCATTAACTTTAGAATTTGATGCCAGCAACACGTGACAAAGAAGTTGGGAAAGGTGGCAATAAATACTGATGAAGTTGAGGAATGCTCATCAAACACTTATTTGGAACACCCCACAGGTGTGCAGGCTAATTGGGAACAGGTGGGTGCCATGATTGGGTATAAAAGCAGCTTCCATGAAATGCTAAGTCGTTCACAAACGAGGATGGGGCGAGGGTCACCAATTTGTAAGCAAATTGTCGAACAGTTTTAGAACAACATTTCTCAACGAGCTATTGTAAGGAATTTAGTGATTTTACCATCTACGGTCTGTAAAATCGTCAAACGATTCAGAGAATCTGTAGAAATCACTGCACGTAAGTGATGATATTACGGACATTTGAGCCCTCAGGCGGTATTGCATCAAAAACCGACATCAGTGTGTAAAGGATATCACCACATGGGCTCAGGAACACTTCATAAGACCACTGTCAGTAACTACAGTTGGTTGCTACATCTGTAAGTGCAAGTTAAAACTCTACTATGCAAAGCGAAAGCCATTTATCAACAACACCCAGGAACGCCGCCGGCTTCGCTGGGCTAGAGCTCATCTAAGAGGGACTGAGGCAAATTGGTAAAGTGTTCTGTGGTCTGACGAGTCCACATGTCAAATTGTTTTAGGAAACTGTGGACGTGGTGTCCTCCGGAACAAAGAGGAAAATAACCATCCGGATTCTCATAGGCGCAAAGTTCAAAAGCCAGCATCTGTGATGGTATGGGGGTGTATTAGTGCCCAAGGCATGGGTAACTTACACATCTGTGAAGGCACCATTAATGCTGAAAGGTACATACAGGTTTTGGAGCAACATATGTTGTCATCCAAGCAACGTTGTCATGGACGCCCCTGCTTATTTCAGCAAAACAACGCCAAGTCACGTGTTACAACAGCCCGCCTGCAGTCCAGACCTGTCTCCCATGGAAAATGTGTGGCGCATTATGAAGCGTAAAATACGACAGCGGAGACCCCAAACTGTTGAACGACAAGCTCTACATAAAACAAAAATGGTAAAGAATTCCACTTTCAAAGCTTCAACAATTAGTTTCCTCAGTTCCCAAACGTTTTTTGAGTGTTGTTAAAAGAAAAGGTGATGTAACACAGTGGTGAACATGCCCTTTCCCAACTACTTTGGCACGTGTTGCAGCCATGAAATTCTAAGTTTAAAGAAAATCAAGTTTATCAGTTTGAACGTCAAATATGTTATGTTTGTAGCGCATTCAACTGAATATGGGTTGAAAATGATTTGCACATCATTGTATTCCGTTTATATTTACATCTAACACAATTCCCCAACTCATATGGAAACGGGGTTTGTACAACATGAGGACCTTCTGCGTCTTCATCACCGTACTGGAATGTTGTCAAGAAAACCCTCGAAGATGGATGCGAACCGTGTAAACGTTGCAATGTGTTTATTTTAAGCACACGTATTTACTGCTAAAGCTCTTCCCAGAAACATAACCAAAAATGGACCCTCAGTCAGATTCAACCTTCATCCAAAAGGGCTACTTCGGTTCTCAAGGTTTTAAATTCGGTCGTTTGCCTGAAAAAACAACTGCTTAGTAGCCGGGAGAGGGTTTGTGACATCCCCTCTCTGTTTACAACAATGTCCTGACATCTCCTCCAAAGATTGTCTCATTCCACATAAGAGTTGTTTTGCCAGTAGCCTGCAGTATTGGTAATGGAGGGGAGTCAGTCAACAACAACAACAACACCACTACTGTTAGCACACCTGGCAGGGAAATAGAGAAACTCCACAACTGAAAGGGTAAAAGCGAAGAAATTGGGACAAAAGGAGGTCTTAAACAAGAAAAGCCCAGTTGCCTCGATTGTGGATTAACCAAGTAGAACTCCCATACCCACAAACCCCGAAACCAGTGAAGTTGGCACGTTGTGTAAATGGTAAATAAAAAAACAGAATACAATGATTTGCGAACCCTTTTCAACTTATATTCAATTTAATAGATTGCAAAGACAAGATATTTAACGTTCCAGCTGGTAAATGTTGTTTTTTGCAAATATTAGCTCATTTGAAATTTGATGCCTGCAAACGTGTTTCAAAAAAGCTGGGACAAATGGCAAAAAAAAAGACTGAGAAAGTTGAGGAATGCTCATCAACCACTTATTTGGAACATTCCACAGGTGAACAGGCTGATTGGGAACAGGTAGGTTCCATGATTGGGTAGAAAAGCAGCTTCCATGACATGCTCAGTCGTTCACAAATCGTTGAACAGTTTAAGAACAACATTTCTCAACCAGCTATTGCAAGGAATTTAGGGAATCTGGAGAATATCAGGCAGTACTGCTTCCGTGTGTAAAGGATATCACTACAGGTGACTCAGAAACACTTCGGAAAACCACTGTCAGTAACAACAGTTCGTCACTACATCTGTAATTGCAACTTAAAACTCTACTATTCAAGGCAAAAAACATTTATCAACAACACCCAGAAACGCTGATGGCTTCGCTGGGCCCGAGCTCATCTAAGATGGACTGATGCAAAGTGGATTTCACCATTTACACTCCTTAATATAATCGAAAGGTTCAGAGAAGCTGGAGAAATCACTGCACGTAAGCGGCAATGCCTGTGATCTATGATTTCTCAGGCGGTACTGCATCAAAAAGTGACATCTGTGTGTAAAGGATATCACTACAGGTGACTCAGAAACACTTCGGAAAACCATTGTCAGTAACAACAGTTCGTCACTAGATCTGTAAGTGCCACTTAAAACTCTACTTTGCAAAGCGAAAGCAATCTATCAACAACACCCAGAAACGCTGCGGGCTTCGCTGGGCCCGAGCTCATCCAAGATAGACTGATGCAAAGTGGAAAAGTGTTCCGTGGTCTGATGAGTCCAAATTTGAAATTTTTGGGGGAAACTGTGGACGTTGTGTCGTCCGGACCAAAGAGGAAAAGAACCATCCGGATTGTTCTAAGCGTAAAGTTCAAAAGCCTGAATCTGTGATGGTATGGGGGGGCATTAGTACCCAAGGCATGGGTAACTTACACATCTGTGAAGGCACCATTAATGCTGAAAGGTACATTCAGGTTTTGGAGCAAGCAACGTTATCATGGACGCCCCTGCTTATTTCAGCAAGACGATGCCAAGCCAGCGTGGCTTCATAGTAAAATAGTGTGGGTACTAGACTGGCCTGCCTGTAGTCCAGACCTGTCTCCCATTGAACATGTGTGGCATATTATAAAGCCTAAAATACCACAACGGAGACCCCGGACTGTTGAACAACTTAAGCTGTACATCAAGCAAGACTGGGAAAGAATACCACTTCAAAAATGTGTCTCCTCAGTTCCCAAATGTTTACTGAGTGTTGTTAAAAGGAAAGGCCATGTAACACAGTGGTGAAAATCCCCCAGTGACAACTTTTTTGCAATGTGTTGCTGCCATTAAATTCTATGTCAATGATTATTAGCACAAAAAAAAAGAAGTTTCTCAGTTGAAACATTAAATACCTTGTCTTTGCATTCTATTCGATTGAATATAAGTTAAACAGGATTTGCAAATCATTGTATTGTTTTTATTTACCATTTACACAATGTGCCGACTTCACTGGTTTTGGGTTTTGTAAAAAAAAAAAAAAAATTAGTAAAACATTGTAATAATTTGTAGGATAAGGCATTCGTGTTGGTTCCATGGTCAAATGCTCAAAAAATATACTTATGACAAATAAATAATGTGCCAAAACTGTTCCATAAGTCTCAACATGTCTAACAGTGATGTTGGGGGGAAAGAAAAGTTCTCCAAAACAATAATCACTTTTGGCAGTAGGCGATAAACAATCATTATCTTCTAAATAAGCCAGCAAGTGACACACTGGTTTTGATCCAGTAATGACATTTAAAAATCAGCTGCTAAACATAATTGTCAGTTTCCTTTACTTTGTCGTGCTCTTTTCAGCAGACACAAGCAGACCATGGCAGTGTTACAAGCGTCCGAATGCTACCTTTCTCAACGGTTTGATCTCACCGTAAATTAACGGAAAATCTTTGAAAGCGTCTGACTTCACATATAATAATAATAATAATCCCTGCACGGCACACACATAATGTTAATCTGGTTACTATGCAAAGAGTCGGTGACCATACCAGTGTTGCTCATGCCCTGTGTCAGCCCTCACTTCCTAACATAAACATCAGCTTCAAATATGAAATGTAACGAATGATGTGGTT
>NC_084617.1:71590492-71672992 GCF_033978795.1 Nerophis ophidion
TGTCATATATGTCTAAACAGGACCACCAAGGTGTCCCACTGGACGGAAATCTATTAGTAATTGGGGGAGGGGCGCAACATGGATGCCGTTGCCTAATTTGCATAATTGGCCATGCACATTTGTGCAAGGATTCCATTCAAGTAAAAATAAAATAGAGGAATTGAAAAACCACATAAGGTAAAAGGGGCTTTTTGGGGGGGTTCAGGGAGCATCGCCCCTTGAAGTCAAAGAGATTTTACCATTTTTAAAATGCTTTGAAAAGCATTTCTTACATAGAAATTCTGGAAAACTGCAAGAAAACTTTCTATATTTTAGATCAGTGGTTCCCCAATGGGGGTACGCGTACCCCTGGGGGTACTTGAAGGTAAGCCAAGGGGTACGTGAGATTTTTTTTTAAATATTCTAAAAATAGCAACAAATCCAAAATCCTTTATAAATATATTTATTGAATAACACTTCAACGACATATGAATGTGCGTTCATAAACTCTCCCGTCCAAAGGCAAAACCTAGTAACTCACTTCTAGCTGATTTTGAGAAAACAAAGGAAAACCAATCCATCTTGATGCTGTCTTACAAAGATCTACAAAGTCATCAAACGTATAGATGTTTTCTTGAGCTTTCATTTTCTTGCCGATTGAGCCATGGATTGAATCTGCTCTCATGAACGTGTGCCCTTTCTCCAGATATTTTATCACAATCTCGGGTGGGCCCCATTCTGCGTTTGCACATTGGGCAGCGTCCAGTTTTTATTTTGACGTCCGCAGTTATCTGCCCAAAAGAGTATGCAAGGGGAAGAATCAAGAACAATACATTTAATGAAGGTGCTTGCAACGTCCTGGGCCAATCTTCCAAATATCCCCTCCTGCCATAATATCACATAATCAGGTTGACCGTCGGCCCCCATTTGTGCAAATGTCTCATTAAAGACAATAAGGCGACTGAAAAAGAAGCTCCGATTGGTCCCTTGAGATACTAGGTTTTTCTGTTGTATTTACTCAGTTATGTGGTAGTTGCTAGGTTCTGCCATGCGCGGAACAGCTTACTTACGGAACAAATGACAATATCGCATACACTAATGTAAAGCATATCACCTGGGAACTCCAAAATTATTATCAGCTCAGTTTTGACCAAAATTGAGTTACTGGGTTTTGCCTTTGGACGGGAGAACTGTGAAAAGAAATACAACAATGCAATATTCAGTGTTGACAGCTAGATTTTTTGTGGACATGTTACATAAATAATAATGTTAAAGATTTCTTTTTTTGTGAAGAAATGTTTAGAATTAAGTTCTATTCAATTCTATTCTATTTAATTCAGCTCTATTACAATCCCCAAAGACGGCACTTTAAGTTGATGATTACTTCTATGTGTAGAAATCTCTATTTATAATTGAATCATTTGTTTATTTTTCAACAAGTTTTTAGTTATTTTTATATCTTTTTTTCCAAATAGTTCAAGAAAGACCACTACAAATGAGCAATATTTTGCACTGTTATACAATTTAATAAATCACAAACTGATGACATAGTGCTGTATTTTACTTCTTTATCTCTTTTTTTCAACCAAAAATGCTTTGCTCTGATTAGGGGGTATTTGTATTAAAACATGTTCACAGAGGGTACATCACTGAAAAAAGGTTGAAAACCACTGTTTTAGATGCCATAGTCCCCTTGGCAACCCAATGTGCTGTTAATATAATCACTAACATAGACGTGCTATCACTCCTCCAAATATCTTGTCGTGAAGCTGGTAGAGTCCGTGCCTTCTAATTTTCCAGAGATGAGTTCACTAACCGTTTTATACAGATCCGGAGAGGCTATTTAGGTCATGTATTAATGACCGGACCAGCAGCAAAATTCCAAATTCTTCACCAATGAGAGTGGTTGATCATCCAATACTATGAAATCCCTGAGTTTACCACAAATGCAGTTCTAGGTTTTTCTGTCTTGCCTCTGGTGAGGACGGTCTCATTTTTTTCCGCTCCCTTCTTCTCCCTGCTTGCTCTCTTTGTTTTGTCTTGTCTACGCTTTTTTGAAGCCTCTTTCTTTGCGCTGTCCTCCAAATCTAGACATCAGACATAGAAATGATCAGCTGGACTCCCGACTCAATTGACAAAATCTTTTCGACGAGGAAAAGAGGTTCTGGGAAACCTGGCTGGAACCATTGCTGCGGGGTACGTGAGAGATACCTGGGATAAATGGAGACTCATGTGCCTCTCAGTCCTGTCCATCGAAGACGTGGAAGACATCTACCTATTTGGAGCCATGATTGCCGGACACCTGCTGATTGAGCTGGGCATTGCTCTGCTGTATCGGCAAATTTCGTAAGACGATGGCAGCCAAATTGTGTAAATTACTATATTTGTACGATACATTTAAAACTATTACATTCTCGTTAACTAAGTTTTCACACGATTGTACCAAAGTTAAACAAAGCCCAGAATGTCCAAAAGGTGCTTGCTTATTACAACTAAGAATAGTGACACAAAGTGATTTGGATGTCCGCTAATTTTTTGCAAATCAACGCCAAAAAAACGGAAATGCTGATTATCGGTCCTGCTAGACACCAACCTCTATTTAATAATACAACTTTAACAATTGACAACCAGATAATAAAACAAAGTGACTCGGTAAAAAATCTGGGTATTATCTTCAACCCAACTCTCTCCTTTGAGTCACACATTAAAAGCGTTACTAAAGCGGCCTTCTTTCATCTCCGTAATATCGCTAAAATTCGCTCCATTTTGTCCACTAAAGACGCCGAGATCATTATCCATGCGTTTGTTACGTCTCGTCTCGATTACTGTAACGTATTATTTTCGGGTCTCCCCATGTCTAGCATTAAAAGATTACAGTTGGTACAAAATGCGGCTGCTAGACTTTTGACAAGAACAAGAAAGTTTGATCATAATACGCCTATACTGGCTCACCTGCACTGGCTTCCTGTGCACTTAAGATGTGACTTTAAGGTTTTACTACTTACGTATAAAATAGTACACGGTTTAGCTCCATCCTATCTTGCCGATTGTATTGTACCTTATGTCCCGGCAAGAAATCTGCGTTCAAAAGACTACGGCTTATTAGTGATTCCTAAAGCCCAAAAAAAGTCTGCGGGCTATAGAGTGTTTTCCGTTCGGGCTCCAGTACTCTGGAATGCCCTCCCGGTAACAGTTCGAGATGCTACCTCAGTAGAAGCATTTAAGTCTCACCTTAAAACTCATTTGTATACTCTAGCCTTTAAATAGACCTCCTTTTTAAACCAGGGGGGTGGGTTGCCCACATTTGAGGTCCTCTCCAAGGTTTCTCATAGTCAGCATTGTCACTGGCGTCCCACTGGGTGTGAATTCTCCCTGCCCACTGGGTGTGAGTTTTCCTAGCCCTTATGTGGGTTCTTCCGAGGATGTCATAGTCGTAATGGTTTGTACAGTCCTTTGAGACATTGGTGATTTAGGGCTATATAAATAAACATTGATTGATTGATTTCTACTCTAGCACTGGTGTCATGTCCTTGTCACATGTGAAGTTTGGACTATGCTTATCTGTAAAGTCAGAGTAATACTTTTGTTGGATTTACCTGATAAAGCTAGCAATGTACACATTCACAAATGTGGCCATGAGGTACTGGCAGTCAAATCGATCCATAATGCCCCCGTGTCCTGGGATGGTGTTGGCAAAATCCTGGAAAACACAAGACATAAGGCTGGAGAGTATTGCTGTATTAGGGATGGGCATCATCAACGTTTAAGGTATTCTGTAACTGATTGTTGTATAGAATGCACTACCTTTTACTCAGTGGCCTAGTGGTTAGAGCAGGTGTGCCCACACTTTTTCTGCAGGTGAGCTACTTTTCAATTGACCAAGTCGAGGGGATCTACCTCACTCATATATGTCATTTAAATGTATTTATTTATAAAAGAGGCATTTTTGTTAACAAGTTAAAAGTGTTTAATGATAATACAAGCATGTTTAACACATATAGATTCCTTTCTTTCGGCTTCACGGTGGCAGAGGGGTTAGAGCGTCTGCCTCACAATACGAAGGTCCTGAGTAGTACTGGGTTCAATCCCGGGTACTCCGGCTTCCTCCCACCTCCAAAAACATGCACCTGGGGATAGGTTGATTGGCAACACTAAATTGGCCCCTAGTGTGTGAATGTGAGTGTGAATGTTGTCTGTCTATCTGTGTTGGCCCTGTGATGAGGTGACGACTTGTCCAGGGTGCACCCCGCCTTCCGCCCGATTATAGCTGAGATAGGCACAGCGCCCCCCGCAACCTCAAAGGGAATAAGCGGTAGAAAATGGATGGATGGATGGATTCCTTTCTTTCATGAAGACAAGAAAATATGTTGGTGTATTACCTGATTCTAATGACTTGCATTGATTGGAATCAGACAGTAGTGATGGTAACGTCCACATTTTCAAATGGAGAGAAAATAATACCACATGAAAATGGTTGGTTTTTAGCATCCTTTTTGTCCAGCTTCCATACTCGTTTTTACACACTTTACAAGAAATATATTGACAGCAAACGCCCTGTCTTGCTCGCTTGTGCACGCCAGCTTTCTGAGACTCTTATTTTGTTAGCGCAGGGCAGGATGAAGCAGCGCTTTTGTTGTGAAGATAGGAACTGTGCAGTCAGTCTTTAGAGTTTTGACGGCAGGTACGGCGTGAATGTCTGTTGAAATGAAAAGTGTTTCTCAACTATTTTTTTCTTAATAACCTCACAAGACCCTCGAGTGCCGTGAATGTCAAAAAAGGGACCTTATTGGTGAAGATTGATGAGCGCTCATTTTTAGGTATATTTTTTATTTTTTTTATCCCTGGCTGGCGAGCGACTGACACATCCTCCGCGATCGACCGGTAGCTCGCGATTGACGTAATGGGTGCCCCTGGGTTAGAGTGTCCGCCCTGAGATCGGTAGGTCGTGAGTTCAAACCCCAGCCGAGTCATAGCAAAGACTATAAAAATAGGACCCCTTACCTACCTGCTTGGCACTCAGCATTAAGGGTTGGAATTAGGGGTTAAATCACCAAAAATGATTCCCGGGCGCAGCCACCGCTGCTGCCCACTGCTCCCCTCACCTCCCAGAGGGTGATCAAGGGTGATGGGTCAAATGCAGAGAATAATTTCGCCACACCTAGTGTGTGTGTGACAATCATTGGTACTTTAACTTTAACATTAACAACCAGCGTAGGCACTGTTGGTCCAGTCTCAACTAGAGTAGTCAGAAGGACACACTGTCTGTATGGTCAACAAGACAAAGTTCAGAACAATGTGATGATGGACTATTAGCCTAAACCCTTTTATGCACATGTAGCAAGGTGCTTCAATAACTGAAGTCCATTCCCAGACCAACCTGTGTCATTGCTATGATCAGTTGAATACAAAAGTCCTATTTTGTGAGTCAATAAGTGTAATTTATGACAAAACTCTTGTTGTTGACGTTAAACAAGAAGACATTCACGCAAACCTCCATTAATGGAACTTACTGTATCTGGGTATAGACACAGGAGTTCAGAACATTTAGAGATTGTCCCCTCTCTTTGAAGTAGCTGCTAATTTTCTCTACAGCCAATAAAGAAAATGTAGCAACATGTCCCTTCTCCATTATGTGAAATGTACATGTACCTTAATCTTGAAGGCCCTCTTGAAGCCACTGGCAAAGAAGCCACCAAAGGGCCCAACGATTGAAGCGAAAGAGGAGAGAGCGATGCTGTGGATCTGGAAGGGGTAGAGACGCACTGTGGTCTGCAGGGAAAAGTGGTTGATTAGATGCAAGTAGTGACCATTGTATAATACTTAAAGGGGAACTGAACTTTTTGGAATGTTGTTTATTATTCACAATCCTTATGTAAGACAAGCACACATATATTTTTCCTTTTTTTGCACATTCTAACTAGTAAATCTGTGCAAGAAAAAGTCCCCTTCTGAAGGAGCTTATAGGAGTTGCTCTATTCCTTCTATAAAGTGCTCTAAATAACCTCTAAACACCTCCATAATCATTTTATATGCACAATGTAAGTATATATGTAATGTAGTAACAGGCACATTCATAATAGCATGTAATAATTATGTATGTTGTTGAATTTAAGCAGGATTTTGTCAATTAAATTTGTAATGTAGACGTTAAAAGAAAAAAAAAGTGAGCGTCTTTTGCGTGTCTTTTTTGCCATCTTCCTTGGTCTAAGTTGGCAGTCAAAATCTACCAACTTCTCAGTTTATATACACATTATTTTACTATCAATGTAAGAGACATTATTTACGATCTAGTATTTACTTTCACAAGCTACGAGGGGAGAAAGCATCTCACCAGTTGATGGTGTCAATACAGCAGCATAAGGAAGTCGCCTCTCTGATCAATGCGCTGCTAAATGTAGGCACTTTGCTTTATCACTGATTATAACAATATCAGATACTTGGTTGTCAATATTCAGGTCACGAAATGTAAATGGAGTTTTGTTACCACACGCCAGTGCTAACATGTTAAATTTGAGAACATTTCCTCTTATTCTTGTCACGAATATGAATACCTTGCTTATTTTGCATAGCAGACCTTGTTTTTATGACAGTGCATCTCTCTTTCTTTCTTTCTTTGGTTTATTTCGAACATCAACACACTTACAGCATACTACATCACACAATTTCATATCATTTAACTTTACATCATCTCCGAAAAGAGTAGTAAGAAGCAAAGCTTTTTTAATCCCACCCCTTTCCCACTTCAGAGCATTTACAAATACATACGTTTACAAATACATATGTTCATTTACTGACTTCTTTTTGGGGGGCTTCTTTATGCTATGTTATTATTTGAAAAACACAACTTTTAAAATTTTAACAGACACATTAGGTAAACACACGCACATATATATATATATATATATATATATATATATATATATATATATATATATATATATATATATATATATATATATATATATATATGAAAAAGAGAGAAATGTAGGCCTGTATTTAATTATATATATATAAAAGAAAATCAGTGGTATCGCACATCACTACCCTTGGCCTATTTAAATCTTATATCTTTTCAAGATAATGTTTTTGTATTATTATATTATGACAGTGCATCTCTGATACGCGAGCATTTAAAGCGGAGGCATGATGTCGGAAGCCTGGAGGGAGGATGCGCCCTCAACCTTGGTAAGAGTATGAGCTTTCATTTTAGCCAAAGTCACCCAGTTAAACTTTCCCTAAATCAACTCAAGTACGTTTTGAAGCGTGAATTTGCAAAGCCGAATAAAAAAGAGGCACTTTTACAAACGTGAACCGCGTCTGCGCGCGTGAACACACACACACACACACACACACACACACACACACACACACACACACACACACACACACACACACACACACACACACACACACACACACACACACACACACACACACACACACACACACTCACAGACACCAATGAGGAGGCATCATAAGATTAGACTTTCAATCTATTAAATAGCCAACATTTTAATAAATAATCAAGTATTGAATTCTACAAATGGAGCCTATTAGAGTGCTAAAACTGCCAAATGTTAATCGATAGTCAACACACCAGTGTGCAGCTTTTTAAACATCACTAATTGCTTTTTTTTTGGGAGGAAGTTAGACTTTGCATAGTTTTCCCTGTTGCTATTTTAACTGGGTTTTTTAAAAATACATAAAAAAGGTTGATTGTTTTATTTTGTAGCTCTTTGTCTTTTCTTTCTTTTAAAGTTGCAACCTTAAGTTAGAATTAGGGCTGGGCGTTATTGCCTTTTTTTAATATATCAATATTTTTAGGCCATATCACGATACACGATATATATCTGGATATTTTGCCTTAGCCTTGAATTAAAACTTGACGCATATAATCACACCAGTATGATAATTCTATGTGTCTACATTAAAACATTCTTCTTCATACTGCATTAATATATGCTCATTTTAAACTTTCATGCAGAGAGGGAAATCACAACTAAGACAACTGGACAAACTGCTGGCCATCATGGACAATCCTGCCCACCCACTCCACCAGACAATTGAGGGACAGCGGAGTTCATACTCCAACAGGCTCCTTCAGCTTCCTTCCCGCACTGCGCGATTCAAGAACTCTTTCATTCCACACTCCATCCAGCTGTATAATCACTCCCCATAAAGCAATAGATAATATCCGTCTATTACCTGACACCTTCTATGTCAGCTACTTCTCTTTGTTTTTAATGTCTATATTCTTTTTTCTGCTGGACTTACTCTCTTTTTTATGCTGGGGCTGCCAAATATACTGTGATAGTGTACATAGCAATTGGTATATATTGTATATATGTTATAGACATATTACATCTGTTTATATAATATACTGTACACATTAAGTATATATTGTATATATTCGCAAATATGTTATATTTTACATTGCTATACCTAGTCTATTTATACCTGCATTGTCCTTTCCATCCTTACACTTTCCAACATTGTAACTGAGCTACTGTGTTGAACAATTTCCCTTGTGGATCATTAAAGTTTGTCTAAGTCTAATTGACCAAAACTGTATTTATTAAACACTTATTAAGCAGTAGCACAAACATTCATCCATCCATTTTCTACCGCTTATTCCCTTTCGGGGTCGCGGGGGGCGCTGGCGCCTATCTCAGCTACAATCGGGCGGAAGGCGGGGTACACCCTGGACAAGTCGCCACCTCATCGCAGGGCCAACACAGATAGACAGACAACATTCACACTCACATTCACACACTAGGGCCAATTTAGTGTTGCCAATGAACCTATCCCCAGGTGCATGTCTTTGGAAGTGGGAGGAAGCCGGAGTACCCAGAGGGAACCCACGCATTCACGGGGAGAACATGCAAACTCATGTCATTTTAAAACAGAAAGTGCAAGATTGTCAGAGACATTTTAAAAACAAGCTATTAATGCACTATTGTGCATGATGTCACAAAGATGACATATCAAAACAACACTAATTAAAGTGTACTTTTTGTACAGAATGCCACTACAATAGTTAATAAAGTGATGTCACACAAGATATTTCAATAACTGTCAACTAACAATGAGCTGCATAATAGGAAATTAAATCGCTATGTGGTGGGTTACTGCGGACGTTATCTCCTTATGTTGTTGACTATTTATTTCATACGGTGTTGATGTGGAAATGGTTGCCTCTGGTTTTTGTTGGTGTGGCACCGAATAGAGATGTTGACATGCGGACTAAGCACTTTTCATTCTCTAGCAGGTGACTTTTCAAATGATGCTACATATCAGCATTAATGCTACTTTTTGTAGCAACGCTTTTGCCACACACTTGACAAATTACGGTTGTCTGATCGACATATTCCCACTTGAAGCCAAACCACCACCAGGCGATGGACCCCCTGCTGTTTTTCTCGGGAATTAATTCTTCCTTCATTTGTTACCAGATTCGCACTTTCTTTCTCTCGTATTGCTACTTGCAACACAGCTATCGCTACCCATGCTGCTACCGCTCTGTTCCGTGAGGGCGTATACGTATGTGAAGTATGACGTGACAGCATGTGACGTACGTAAGTAAGAAGGTGCGATAGCCCTCTGTGAGGAGACACAAGAAAGAGTGGGAAGAGCCTGTAGTGTAATGCCAGCAGCTAAAAGCAACTGCATGAGAACGTATACTAAAATATCATGATATAGTAATTTTCTATATTGCACAGAGACAAACCCGCGATATATCCAGTATATCGATATATATCGCCCAGCCCTAGTTAGAATAAAAAAAAGACATAAGGTTTTGTCTCTCATAAGGATTGTAAATTATAGGCACATTTACAATAAATGTGTAGTTCTCCTTTAAAAGGCAATCGTTATTATTTTTAGTGTATGTAGTGAATTTAAACTATTAATTTTTTTTGTATTGCAAATGTCTTGAACTCACCCATCCAGTGACAGACTCCAGGACGCTAGGAAGTGCGTAATCCTGAAGCTGGAAAAGATCAGAGGGCTCGCAGTCTACCTGGAAACTGTTGGAATCGTTGTTGAACTCCACTGGGCATACAAAGTAGCGGTAGCCTGCCATCACGTAGGAAAGCTGGGAGGAAAAACAAAACGATTATAGTTGGGATAACTGATGACAAAAAAGGGGCGATGCTGAACTCAAGTCAGACAGTTTGGAGGCTTGATTTGTCAAAGAAGTAAGAAATCAAGCATTGTTTGAGGAAAATTATATTTTGTGTTGTTCCCAGTGTCATTTCTTGTTGTTGTATTGGTTGCTATTATCTTTAAAAACTTGAGACTATATGGATTTTATTATGTTGGTAACCCCACAACTTGCAAAACTATAAAGTAACACAACTGAACCAAGTTGTATCAATAGATAAATTTTGTAAGTCTGTTAGATTTTGTCCATCGGACCTCAAGTAAAACCAGTAGGGGTGTAACGGTACACAAAAATTTGGGTTTGGTACGTACCTCGGTTTAGAGGTCACGGTTCGGTTCATTTTCGGTACAGTAAGAAATCAACAAAATATAAATGTTTTGGTTATTTATTTACCAAATGTGTAAACAATGGCTTTATCCTTTTAACATTGGGAACACTATAATAATTCTGCCCACAATAATCCACATTAAACTGCCTCAAGTTGTTGCTTTGATTAAATAAAATGAAAAAACCTTTCTTCTACATATAAAAAGTTTAACATTAAACAGTTTCCATTGAAACTGTTTAATGTCAACTCATCACGCTTAACTTATTACAGCATTTGGGAAGCCTGTAGTTGACTTTTATTATGTAAATGTTGTATTTTTATCAACATGTGATAGCAGGGACCCTGCTATTCAAAACTAGGCTGCTACATTACTAATGATTTATGTAACTATAGCTGAAAAAATAGTACAATTGTAATAGGAGAGACTATTCATCCCTAAACACAATGGAGTTCAACTAAATAACAGACAGACAGGGCTTTGCTGCCCCTAAAACACACACACACACACACACAGAGAAAAATGAGCTAACGTTACGTTAAAAGCTAATTAGCCTTCATCTCAAGCCTATACTGTGAGCGAGCTAGGCTGCAGTTTAAGTTTCTAGAAAGTCAACGGGCTCATAATGATGTTTGTAATAGTTGTGACTGGGAAGTGTTTAGTATAATTTGGGTAGAGTCCGCTCCTCCCCTGCTAGACGAATATCTGCTCGACGCTAAAGCATTGACTACATCGTTCTGAAGTCTGAATACGCACTGCTGATTGGCTGTTACATCGCTCTGAAGACGCACTGCTGATTGGCTGTTACATCGCTCTGAATACGCACTGCTGATTGGCTTTTTATGTAACCAATCAGATAGTTGTGTGGGCAGGACAATGAGGCAGAGACAGAGGTAGAAAGCAGAGCAGCTTGTGAAGACTTCTGCTTCCGAACCGAAACCCCCGTACCGAAGGGTTCGATACAAATACACGTACCGTTACACCCCTAAAAAACAGGTACTACTAGAGGCCAGTGTAGTATCCCAAAATTTAGGACAGACCTTGCCCAATCTCCCTTCACGTCAAAGGCTGTGAAACAGTGGAACAAGCTCCAATCTGAGCTGCTGAGCTTGAATTCGCTCACTTCCTTCACAAGAGAAGAAAAAACATGGCTTTTAGACAACCAGGGATGTACGCACTTGTGATTTAAGTGAATTATTGGGATTTTTAATGTGATTGACTTGTACTGTATGCACAATGACGGCTGCACCTATTGTAATGTATTTGTTTAGATAATATCATTACATATGCTGTATGTGTGTATATTTGGATGAAGCATTTGAATAGTGTTTTACATGCACTTTGTGCCTCCCCCTTAGGACTACAGATGGAAATTAGCTACTAAACTACAGTCTGGTACAAGCATCTATGTTTATATGCATAATATATATTGTCCTAATAAATAAATAAGTGAAATGAAAAGAATGAAATTTAAAGGGGTCCCTTTATGATTTTTTTTTTCTACATTTAAAAAACGTCCTTGAGGTCTACCAAGTAATGATGATTCTTTGGTCAGATTTTTGCACAGATTTATGTTTTACAGACTGTTTTCAAGCTGCTTTCTCTTCAAGATGTTCAGTTTTGTGGGCAGTCGTATTTACGCGCCTCCACTTCGTTGTAGTTTTAAGCTTTTCCAAAGAGAGTCTACTGACAGATATAAATTCAAAGTATATGCTGTTTTGTATTAGAAATGGCAACAATGGAGGATGCAAGCCCATGCACAACCCGGTCTGACCCCCAACAAGAGGATGGAGAAAAAAATGAGCTCATTGACTATAGCTACTATGACACACGCAGGGCACTGCGAGTACATTTATACCATGTATGGATAATCCGGTGGTATTTTTTCAAATTGCTGCAGATTGGGTACATTCCAAACGATTAGTTAGGAGGAAGTATGAAGAAAGGCAAGATTTTATAAATATCTCCCCAATGCTTCCAATGTTTGATATGTTATTATTTTCGACCCAACTCTCACGTTTGAGTCACACATCAACTGTTACTAAAACAGCCTTCTTTTATCTCCGTAATATCTCTAAAATGTGTTCCATTTTGTCCACTACCGTTGCTGAGATCATTATTCATGCGTTCGTTAAGTCTCTTCTCTCTATTTTTGTTACGTATTATTTTCAGGTCTCCTTATGTCTAGCATTAAAAGATTACAGTTGCTACAAAATGCGGCTGCTAGGCTTTTGACAAGAACAAGAAAGTTTGATCATATTATGCCTATACTGTATATACCTTTATATACCTATATACATATACACATACCTATACTGGCTCACCTGCACTGGCTTCCTGTGAACTTAAGATGTAACTTTAAGGTTTTACTACTTACATATAAAATACTACACGGTCTAGCTCCATCCTATCTTGCTGATTGGATTGTACCATATGTCCCGGCAAGAAAGCTGCTTTCAAAGAACTCCGGCTTATTAGTGATTCCCAGAGCCCAAAAATAACAGTAGGTAAGAGAGGTAACAGTTAGAGATGCTACCTCAGTAGAAGCATTTATCGTTGCGTCTCATTTGTATACTCTAGGCCAGGGGTAGGGAACCTATGGCTCTAGAGCCAGATGTGGCTCTTTTGATGACTGCATCTGGCTCTCAGATAAATCTTAGCTGGCATTGCTTTACATAATAAGTAATGAATAATTCCGCTGATAATCACAGTGTTAAAAATAACGTTCAAAAGATAAGACATTCTCATGCATTTTATTCCAACCATCCATTTTCTATCGCACCTGTTCAAGAAGTCGCATTAATGGTGAGAAGTATTATATATATTATTGGTTAGCTTTAGAATAAGTGAATTATATTGTGAAGTGAATTATATTTATATAGCGCTTTTTCTCTAGTGACTCAAAGCGCTTTACATAGTGAAACCCAATATCTAAGTTACATTTAAACCAGTGTGGGTGGCACTGGGAGCAGTTGGATAAAGTGTCTTACCCAAGGACACAACGGCAGTGACTAGGATGTCGGAAGCGGGGATTGAACCTGGAACCCCTCAAGTTGCTGGCACGGCCACTCTACCATCCGAGATGTACCGCCCCAATAACAACGTTATTAAAAATAATAAGAGACTTATTCTCTAAAAATGTTGGTCTTACTTAAAAATGCACGCATTTAATTGTATTCAGTGTTAAAAAATATTAGATGGCTCTCACTGAAATACATTTTAAAATATTTGGCTTTCATGGCTCTCTCGGCCAAAAAGGTTCCCGACCCCTGCTCTAGCCTTTAAATAGACCCCTTTTTTAGACCAGTTGATCTGCCGTTTCTTTTCTTTTCTACTTAGCCCTCCTCTCTCTTGTAGAAGGGGGGCACAGGTCCGGTAGACATGGATGAAGTACTGGCTGTCCAGAGTCGGGACCCGGGGTGGACCGCTTGCTTGTGCATCGGTTGGGGACATCTCTGCGCTGCAGACCTGTCTCTGCTCGGGATGGTCTCCTGCTGGCCCCACTATGGACTATACTGTCACTATTATGTTGGATCCACTATAGACTGGACTTTCACAATATTATGCTAGACCCACTCGACGTCCATTGCATCCCAATCCGGTCTGCCCCCCTCCCCAGGGCAGACCGGATTGTTGTGAGCTTTTCCTTGCTCTTATGTGAGTTTTTCCTTGCCCTTATGTGGGATCTGAACCGAGGATGTCGTTGTGGCTTGTGCCACCCTTTGAGACACTTGTGATTTAGGGCTATGTAAATAAACATTGGTTGATTGATTTATTTCAATTTTTAGGACTTACACTGATGCCAAATACACAAAAGCAGGTACTAATAGGAAAAGTTGATTTTGCATAACAGGGCTCCTTTTAGTGGGCCAGTTATTTAAAATGCCATGTTCCATTTGATATGATAAGAATGACCTGCTGTCTAAAAATATGTCATGAAAAACAACAACAAAAAATCCTTACCAAGATGCCAAACACAATGGTGGCAAACAAGCCACCGATGAACCCCTCCCACGTCTTCTTAGGGGACAGCTGCAGAGGACAAAGTGTGTATAACAGCTTTTAAATACACTTATTACAATCAGATGTATGAAATGAGGGATTCCCCTAAAGGTGGTTAGTATTTTAATCTTGAGCCACTGATGCAAACGAACCTTAATGAGAGGGGTGCGGCCGAAGAAGAAACCAAACATGTAGGCCATGATGTCATTACAGATCACGCAGGAAATTGGCACAATAAACCTATTGGCATACAAGCATAAACCAAAGAAATGTTAAGAGATGAAGAACTTGTTTAGTTACAGACGGTATTACATCTTGCTGTGAGTGTATTTGTGTAATGCAGCAAGACTGTTTACATACCAGATCATCCCTTCAAACAAGTTGTGAATAATGAGGTGAGATTGCGTTACAACAATCAGCAGAGTCACGTGGGTCCAGCCAAACTGAAGCAAACAGAAATACAATTCAAAAGGTTTGGCAAGACAAGTTTGAATTAAACACACTCCCAAAATGTGTCTAACTATGGATAAAGACAGTGCCCAATATTTCCAAGGACAACACTGGGTCGTTTTCATATATAATAATTCATTTATTTGGGATGGCTTACTGACTGTCGGACTTCTTGGTTAGGTCTATTCAGTTACACTGGAGAGAAGGCTCCGCCAAATAGTCGAACCTCAAATTCTGGAGGAGCAGCCTAGTTTTCGTCCTGGTCGTGGATCTATGAACTAGCTCTTTACTCTCAGCAGGGGAGTCTGCCCAAGCAGTCTAAATGGGTTTGTAAGTGTAGACTTGGGGAAGGCTTTCGAACGTGTCCCTCGGAAAACCCTTTTGAGAGTGCATTGGGAGTGTGGATTACGGCACCGCCTGATTTGGCGTTTCGCTCCATGTACAACTGAAGAACATGATACGGGGGGATGACTATCAATGTAGTCTGTCATTAGAATTCCATACAAGAGATGGCATTTTGACTCAGCTTCTGAACACAAATTACCGCACCTAAAAGAACACAGCAGGATTGACCAGGGGCCTAATGTATTAACCGTGCATACCCACAAAAACCTGGTGTAAAAATTCCCCGGCCAACTGGACCAGACAGAGTCCTTGGAGTGAGTAAGACTTTATATTGATCATGATACACGCAGCCCATCATACGTGTATTAGGCCTGGGCCGATAACATTTTGCTAGACGATATATTCCATCCATCCATCCATCCATCTTCTTCCGCTTATCCAAAGTCGGATCGCGGGTGCAGGAGCCTAAGCAGGGAAGTCCAGACTTCCATCTCCCAGGCCATTTCGTCCAGCTCCTCCCGGGGGATCCCAAGGCAGTCTTCCCAACGTGACCTGGATCTTCCTCGTTGCCTCCAACTGGTCAGACGTGCCCTAAACACCTTCTTAGGGAGGCGTTCGGGTGGCATCCTGACCAGATGCCTGAACCACCTCATCTGGGTCCTCTCGATATCGAGGAGCAGCGGCTTTAGTTTGCTTTCCTCCCGGATGGCAGAGCTTCTCACCCTATCTCTAAAGGAGAGACCCACCTCCCAGCGGAGGAAACTCATTTCGGCCGCTTGTACCCGTGATCTTGTCCTTTCGGTCATAACCCAAAGCTCATGACCATAGGTGAGGATTGGAACGTAGATCGAGCGGTAAATTGAGAGCTTTGCCTTCCGGCTCAGCTCCTTCTTCACCACAACGGATCGGTACAACGTCCGCATTACTGAAGACGCCGCACCGATCCGCCTGTCGATCTCCACTCTTCCCTCACTCGTGAACAAGACTCAGAGGTACTTGAACTCCTCCACGTGGGGCAGGGTCTCCTCCCCGACCCGGAGATGGCACTCCACCCTTTTATGGGCGAGAATCATGGACTCGGACTTGGAGATGTTTAGTGTTATTGTACTTATTTTAAAATCACTCATCATTACGACCAACTGACAACTCATTTACACATTGTAGCTTCTGAAAACTGTGATATTTGCTTTTTAGAAACGTGTACTGCATTACATCACAATTATTAGAAAATATTACACCACAGTATTGTATTTTCACTGCCTATGTCACAGGAGATGACATAGACAGATAAACAAGCAGGAAACGAGTTACTTCTCATTTCATCAGGATACATTTTTTACCACTTCATTTTACCCCCCAGTTTTAAGCGGCAAAACCGAGTAGAAGTTGTAAGGGGGACAGTTGGGATTTAGCCAAGCTTGCCAGTGATTTGTAGGACAACCACCTGCCCACGGTCCCAACAACTATAGATGCCTTCCCACAGGCCTCATCAATAACCCAATGCCCCTAAGGGCGAAGGCAAAGAAGAGGCAGGGTGCGACTCACCATGTAGAACTGAAGGCGGTAGTGCTTCTTCACCAAGCTCAGCACAAACATGCAGAAACCTGAAGTAGGCACACACTTGTCAATGCGATGCACATTAGACACAAATTAATTAAGTCAGAATCTAGGTCAGCTTTGTTCAAAATGACTGATTTTAGTCTCACCTATTTTAGCAGAAAGCAAGTGTTAATATGGAGGAAGTGACTCAAGATTGCTGGATACATTCTATTTATAGTTCGATAAGGACAGAGGAAATGGTGTCCTTGGAGATCAGTAATAAATTACTAATACAAAAAGTCTCTAGCCACTCTCATTAAAAATTGGCTCACTTATCGGGGCCCTTCTTAATCCGTAAAACCTCTTTGGATAAAAAGATTAAGGAAAGCAAGACGTTGCAGTTTATGTTAAACTTTACACTTCTTTTTTAAACATGCTTTGAAATAATAGTCCATATATGGCACCTTCAAATTACACCTTTTGGATTGAGCCACTCTAATAAAAAGTACAGCAGCTGACTGAATTACCACATTTTAATGACAAAAATAATACAAAAATCTCAAAACCACTAAAATGATGATATCTAGTCTGCATGGATAGAAAAATAGTAGTATTTTAAGTCCACTAATATGATTTTGGAAATGATTAGTTATGCTTACTCTTAGCATATGAGGAAAGGCATACTGTGTGAGTTACTGTTATACCTGTGAGGTAGAGGGCAAAGGAGATAAAGCGGTGGTATTTGCTTAGGATGCGAAGCGGCTCTTCCCTCTGCACCAGCGTGAAGAAGTAATCTGTGACCGTCTCACCATAGAAGAAGTAATTGACACAAAGCAGGAAGTACCTGTGCGCAAACAGTATTGACAAACTGACCTGCACAAGCTTTATGACAGCAATACACATTTTTGGATACAGTAGTACAGCAGAAATGTTGAATTTAAGCAGGGATTGAAGACAACAATATTTAATGAAGTTAAGTTTTACATATTTTTCCATTCAATATTTGCTATAGACTCATTCCCATTAGGTTAAAGGCCTACTGAAGTGAGATTTTGTTATTTAAACGGGGATAGCAGGTCCATTCTATGTGTCATAGTTGATCATTTCGCGATATTGCCATATTTTTGCTGAAAGGATTTAGTAGAGAACATCGACGATAAATTTCACAACTTTTGGTCACTAATAAAAAAGCCATGCCTTTACCGGAAGTAGCAGACGATGTGCGTGTGACGTCACGGGTTGTAGGGCCCCTCACATCCTCACATTGTTTACAATCATAGCCAGCAGCAGCTAGAGCTATTCGGACCGAGAAAGCGACAATTTCCCCATTAATTTGAGCTAGGATGAAAGATTTGTGGATGAGGAAATTAAGAGTGAAGGACTAGAAAGAAAAAAAAAAGGGCGATTGCAGTGGGAGCGATTCAGATGTTATTAGACACATTTACTAGGATAATTCTGGAAAATCCCTTATCTGCCTATTGTGTTGCTAGTGTTTTAGTGAGATTAAATAGTACTTGAAAGTCAGAGGGGTGTGGCAATGGCTGTGTTGACCGCCAGAGTCTCTGAGGGAAGTCACGCGGATGTCTCCGGTAAGAGCCGACTTATTACCACAATTTTCTCACCGAAAACTGCCGGTTGACATGTTCGCTTGACCGCTCTGATCCATAGTAAAGCTTCACATTCGGGAATTTTAAACAAGGAAACACCGGCTGTGTTTGTGTGGCTAAAGGCTAAAAGCTTCCCACCTGCATCTTTCTACTTTGAGTTCTCCATTATTAATTGAACAAATTGCAAAAGATTCAGCAACACAGATGTCCAGAATACTGTGTAATTATGCGATTAAAGCAGACTACTTATAGCTTGGATCGGGCTGGAAAATAATGTCCGCTACAACCCGAGACGTCAAACGCACGCGTCATCATACCGCAACGTTTTCAACACGACAATTCGCGGGAAATTTAAAATGGTAATTTAGTAAACTAAAAAGGCCGTATTGGCATGTGTTGCAATGTTAATATTTCATCATTGATATATAAACTATCAGACTGCGTGGTCGGTAGTAGTGGGTTTCAGTAGGCCTTTTATGATAAAAGATATGTTACAAAAGGTTTAAGTTTCCATGTTTTACGACATGAAAAGGAAGGGTGAATGTCTATTAGACAATGGAGAAACAAAGGGACTACAAATTCAAACTTCTTTAGTGTAAGATTACAATGCATCTAATTGATCTTTTTTTAATGGGTGACTGACTTAATAATCTAGTCTACACCTAGAATATTTTTTTTTAACAATAAAGACACCAAACCTCATGAAATCTGCAACAAATTAACACGAGACATGCACAATTAAAAAAAAAAAAGTGTCTTAAATTGATTATAAATGTGTAAGTTCTCAAACTTCTCACCAACTCAATGTCCTGAACCATGGCAGATGGTAGGAATGGTAAACACTGTAACCAATGGTGATGATTTCTTGGAAGCACTTGATCTGAACACACAGGACCTGCACAAAGAAGCACTAAATTATAAAGAAAGTGGGTACTGATGGGTACTGTTCACATTTGGTCCGATTTGTACCAATTACCAATACCTGGAAATCGGTATTGGTACTCAACGAAACCAATTTTGGGTAAATGGTAACTTTGTGTGGGTAATACATTTTACCTTGTTCATTAATACAAATCATGTTTATGTACCATTTAACACTGAGCTGGTGATGGCAACTGTGCTGTCCAGTTTTTACATTTTAGTTTTCTTACACTTCTGAGTCTCATTTGTCAGTGGGCATTAATTTCAGTTTGTCGTCAAAAACTAGTCTTTGCCATTAAGGTGAAACATGTGTGAGTCTTGTCTTTAGTTGAGCCCTACAAAGTGTTTATGCATTAAGTATTGCTAGGGATGGGTACCGAATCCGGTATTTTTTTTGGTACAGACCGAATCCCCCCGGTTCTATGGGGCAGTGGTCCCCAACCACGGCCCGGTACCGGGCCGCAGAAGAATTTTTTATTAATTTTTATTTAAAAAAAAAAAAAAAAATGTATTTTTTTTATTTTTTATTAAATCAACATAAAAAACACAATATACACAATATACACTTTTCATGACAAAAACGTCCCTTCTTCATGACTAAGAAAAAAAAAAAAAAGGAATTCCCCCCCGCCGGGCCGCGGGACAAATTATTAAGCGTTGACCGGTCCGCGAATACAAAAAGGTTGGGGACCAATGCTATGGGGCACCGAGCCACGTAAAATCAAACATTGCCATTTTACAATACCTGGCTTGTGTGTGAAGTCACACTTTGCTCAGATAAACTACGTCTCGGTAATCTTGCAATAGTCAATGCCAACAAAGAAATAGACCCGAAAAAATGCTCCAACATAAGTGCTTTGCTTTGACATGCTAATGATTAGCATTGGCGATTTTACATGGCGATTTCAACACCTTCAAATTTGGTAACGAAAACTACAACTAACCTGCACGTTACAATCAAACAACTTGTGCGTAAAAAGTAAAATACTTATAGTATTAACTCTTTTAGGCCGAAACAAAAGACTAGATTTAGCACAGACTGAACTGATTAGCCAACACAGCATAAACTATGCACTACTGCCATCTAACATCTTGTACTTGCAACTTGATGTCATTCTTGGAAAACAAGTCTATAAAAACTAAACCAAAGTTTTATAATTAGCTCACTTTTAAAATGTTGCAATACATTTTTTATTTTTTTTATCAAAGACTATATTTATTAACACACACATAAATACGGAAAATAGGTACAGCTGAGTACCGGCATCGATTACCAGCTACTGGGAATTCGTACCATATCGGTACCCTTCACAACTGATTACACACCAGCAGTTTTATTGTAACATGCACCTTAGTTGTAGCCTGATTACCAATTTGGAGGTTTTGTAAAATCATTCATGCTAACCATTACAATGTATATAGCATATCCAAAGTAAAGCCTTGCTTTCGAGTACTTTCTTTTAGGCTTGCTTGCATGGATAATTGCAAAATTACCTAGAGGCAGTCCATCATGAATATGCTAGTTTTGTCATCAAGTGCCTGAGCCAGTGCTGAATCTGCAACTCCACGTGACGTCATGTACAACCCAGGTATTAAAAACTGGTACCGTTTGTTTATACCTGAATCTGTACTAAGTAGTAGCCTACCAACGGAATTATTTTCAGTTTATTTTTATTATTTAGTCAATACCAGGCATAAATCTTATTGAACATTAGGAGGAACAATTAAGTGATAATACACAGAATGGCTTTTATGATAGTACAAATATAAAATGTGTATTTTGTATACAACAAATATATATATATATTTTTTAAATGCCTTACATTATACAATATTACAAATCGAACTATGCAATGAAATAGATCCCTATATTTTATCAAAAAAAGATTTGTCGAGTGATATCAAGGATTACGTCGGTCACGCGACGTATTGAACTATTGTGTTTCAGACGCCATTCTGCACAACAAAACAGATGGAAACATGGAGGTCTACAACTTCTTTGTGTGTGGCTGGGTGCAGGAAATTGATATCAAGACTCTCCCAGATAAATATGCATCGTTTTTGCTCGGATAAGTTAAAATTTCCCTATTTTACTTTGCATCCAAAGCTGCTATGTTTACCAGTAGCGTGTTTTCCCCCGTCTTTATCAAAATATAACTATAGATGGACCCCGACTTAAACAAGTTGAAAAACTTATTGGGGTGTTACCATTTAGTGGTCAATTGTACGGAATCTGTACTGAACTGTGCAATCTACTAATAAAAGTATCAATCAAACAGATGGCATCATTGTGTACTTGCTGAAAGCTTCATTTATGATCGTTGCCTTTGGTAAAAGCTTTTAGGTTCAGCTCACATTTGCTTTCGGTTATTTAGACACGCCGAGTTGGTGCTTTTCAAAACATGTTTAAGAAATACAAATAATATAAATATAATACTTAAATGGGAAATAATAACCGTTAAAAGTATATCAAACAAATATTTAACTGAGCAATCAATGCAAACTCATGAATTCATCGACTCTGCTCTCTTGGACTGGAGTGTGAGCTCTTGATTGATTGAAATCTTTCACTTTTCTGCCATTTTTGATAATCTCTCGAGGAACTTTGAAGAAACAATTGTCCTTTTCGCGATTTGATCGGTTCGTACCGCCAAAAGCAACACATAAAAACACACATAAAAAATAAAAAAAGACTAAATGGCATCTATTACCCGTTGAAAACAGAGCCAGCTTGACCACCACCAGTATTCAGTATACAGTGTGTATGTATTGACCATGATGTTGTTGCCATGCTGCTTGGTGTTGGTCATACTCACAATCATCATAAGCACCATGGGGCCCAGGTAAATTATAAAGAAGAAGAAAGAAATCATTGCCAGAGTGAGGATCCCTCGAACCCACCAGTTCTTCCATCTGAGAGAAAACCAAACACGCATGCACACGCGTACACACGCAGTCGCACGCACACACACAAATACACGCACAAACAATGCATCTTTTAATGGACAATTAATGCTTATTAGCTTACTTGCCAACCTTGAGACCTTTGAATTATGAGGAAGGGGGGCTGTATATATTTTCAAGTATATATATGTAAATAAATTAGGGATGCACCGAAATGAAAAGTTGTGGCCGAAGCCGAATAAAATTTAAACGCTTGGCCGAAGGCCGAATACCGAATAATGAATGCAGTTTTTCACCATTTTTTTTATATTGCATAAATAGCCTAGAATAAATATTTAGACATGTTTTTCAAATAAAGTATTTTTTTATTGAATATTGACATTTTTTTAATATTCCAGTAGCCTTTGCTTTTCAAAAAAAGCACAAAGTTTTTCATTTATATTAGGCCTTCAAACAAAACATGCATTCCCAATAAAAATAAAGTGCATTAAAGTGGATAAACCCACAACAAATGAATTATTGTCCTTTTGGCAAAAGCCTGCTTAGCCACAGTAGATATGCTAATAATGTAAACAGAAGGCTCAAGTAAATCTTAATTAAGTGTGTGCTTGTAACCTCATACACTTATACAGGTAGCCTACGCAACAGGCTAATAATGTAAACAGAGGCCCCACTAAATCTCAATAAGTGTGTGCTTGTAACCTCATACACTTATACAGGTACACAACATATCCCAACGTCACCGCGTCAAAAAATTGCGTCACACGCCACTATTCGGCCTTGTTTTTAATTCATTTAATTCATTCCACCGAAGGCCGAATGTGGCTTTTTTTGCCATATTCGGCCGAATATATTCGGTTACCGATTAATCGGTGCATCCCCAAAATAAATAAATAATCCGTTCATGAATGAGTATATCCGTTCGGCCACCGTGTTCAATGGAGAAGTCTGATCTACAAAATGTGCAAACAAGATACCACTTCCCCTTCGAGCTGTCCTGGATGAACTGAAATAATTTTTTCCAATCATTTTGGAAATTTCAAGCGTACTTCTTCTTCTTAACGCGTCGTCGCCATGTCTCTTCTTCGTTCTTCTGCTTTGTCTCTGTTATGTTTTTGGACATTACTACTTGCCGTAGTTTTGAAGCAATGCATGATGGGAATGCGGATGTTGTGTGCCGTAGTATCAACGTGCCGGCTGGAATAAACACACGCTGAGAAATAGCTCCGTGCCTGCCTACTTTATGGTTTATAGATAAACCTATGGATAACGGAGACATATATAATAGTCTCCTTTACAGATGAGAGAGGACACGCCCCCCATATTGTTGTCCGGGTAGAAATCGGGAGAAATTCACGGTAATGGCTGCCCCGGGAGATTTTCAGGAGGGGCACTGAAATTCGGGAGTCTCCCGTGAAAATCGCGAGGGTTAGCAAGTATGCTTATTAGTGACGTACGGATTCCACCAAACTGTGAAGAAAAACTCAGGTTATTTTTTAATGATGCCAATATGACTCATTGTCGGAATACCAAAAATCTAAAGGTGATGTAGCTTTTAGCATCACAAGAGGAAGACATTTAAATCAGTGATAAAATGTGGAATATTAATAGTTATATTTCATGCAGAGTTTTGAATAAACTGCATCATGCACCTTGAGGAAAGTCCGGACAAGGCTTTGTTCAACACCTCCGGGGTGTCATCAGGCGGGACTGGCACCTCCGGGACTCCTGAGTCCCCTTTGGGGTGGCTGTCTCCCGCGTCATCTTTCTCTGACTTCAGCTCATTATCTGATCCCTAAAAAGCAAGCAAACACAGAAAAAAAAAACATTTCATAACATGGCCAATTTCCTGAATTTATGTAATTGAAATTCATTAGGTTATAAATTGATTAATCACGATTTGATTTGATGAAATCTGCACTTAAATAATGAAAATGTCTCAACTCTATAACAAAATACAAATTGACTTTATTTGTTTCAGTCAGTTAGTTGGTGACGGACCCCAAGATGCAGAGAAGGAGGAAAGCATTGAGTAAGAAAACATGGTTTTAATTTACACACTAAAACAAAACCAAACAAAGGGTACAAACAAAAAGCGCACACGAGGTGGATAACAAACTAGGCTATGAACAAACAAAACTGGAAGCAGGGAACAAAAAGACAGTAAGCTACACAAAGCTACCAAGTATAGCTTACCGCTACGCTGCAACGACACGACACGACACGACACGAGCCACAATACATGACAATAATCCAGCACAGACTGGAGGAGAAAACAGGTCTAAATAGGAGGGGGCTGATTGACACCAGGTGTGGCCAGGTGCCAATCGGCCGCAGCTGAGGGGACACAACACTCAGGGAGAAAGACAGGAAACCAACAAAATAAGAGCGCTGACAGGAAACACTACACACATAGAGGAAACAAAGACAAATGCAGAGGAAAAAACTAAAACATGGTCAAACCTGACAGTTTCCCTTCACCATGAACAGGTTTTAAGTTCAACATTCCATCACTGTAAATTGCATTTTACAATGCAGTCAACCACCACTTGTTTGGGAACATAGTGTGTAAAAAAAAATGTCCTGTTTGATGACTGTCGTTTGCACTCACCGAGTGAACCAAAAGTTAAACAGCCAAAGTCAAATTCATTTTAACACAACAATGAACTATCATTCCTTGTGGGTAACAACGACTAACAACAAAAACCTGCTCAAGAGTCTCCGTCACTCTGGCTATGTCTTCTTCGCTCGTAAATTTAATATTGGTAAAAACGGCACCATGAACCTACAGGGAGATTGGCCGAAGCGTGCACATGCAAGAAGGGAACTGGTTTCCAACCGCATGGTAATACGATTTTTTGAAAAATCAAAAACGATCAAATGAAGGTGTTGACATACATTTCAAAAAGCTGTTTTCCAGCCAATTCATGCAATCATTTATTTTTTTTAGTACATGTAAACTGTAATAACATGTCTTGGACTTGTACGAGTAATGCCAAATCTTAATTCTGCTCCTCAGTGCAAAGATCTTTACGCATGACTAACACTGAGCAGAAGACAGGCTGTGGCTGGTGACCAAATTAGGCTTGGAATTATCACCGCAGAGCAGACTGTACCACTAGCAACACATTCTCACCCAGTCACAGCTTGAAGAAGTCATACGTTCACATTTTTTTTTCAATCCTCATAAATCCTCTTAAAGAAAGTGCACTGCGTAAATCTAGAAAAGATGGACAAAAATACACACACACAGACGCACAGTTGCACACAAAATTCCACGCTCTGTGGTTTCCATGGAGACAATATCTGTCTTTCAGGATGCTTGAGTTAAAAATAGCCACCACTGTTTCACATAACAACAAGCTGGGCCTGCAGTAGTAAAGCTGGCATTCCAAACAACAACAAGGAGCCATCCTTTATCCAATGAGACGCACCGGCAATTCAATAATTGTGCGAGCCACCCAACAACACCATAGTCGAACAGTAATAAACCCTTGTTTTTCTTGTGGTGTGTGTCTGTGCAACCTTCCAGAGAAAACAAGGAGGGGGAATGACACTTCTTCCCCCCACAGGATGTGGAGGGATGGACCCAGCATGACAACATGTTGCTCTTTCCTGGAGGACCAAGTTGTGCACGCAAAAGACTAAATTGAGAGGAAAATAATATTCTAGACCTGATTATTGTGTGTATCTGAACCAAAACATGTCAACTCCAACACCACTTTAGATTAGATAGATTAGATAGTACTTTATTTATTCCGTCAGGAGAGTTCCTTCAGGAAAATTACTATTTTCAGCACAATCCCATTCAAGATCAGACAAACATTACAGGGAGACAGAACAGGATCGCTGACGGGTCTGCCGGCTTCCAGCGCCCCTTACAAAAAAGATGACATACAGGTAAACAGGGGGGGGGGGGGAATAGAAGATTAAAATAAAATAAAAAAATAAAAAATCGGTCTTGGCCTAGGCCCTGGAGTGGGGGTGCAGACTGAGGCCAAGGGAAAAGAACAACTCATAGCCATAGTACACATCCCTCTTACATGTGTGTAAGAGGGAAACATCAAACATCAAAGAACTTAAAGGACATTAAAGCAGCAGATACAACCAGACACTTCTACTTACAGCTATGAATAAAAAGTAAAAGAAACATATCCACTGTGGTGGCCTCTGCGGTGTTCCACGCCATCGTCCGCTGGGGAGGAGGGAGCATGGCCAGAGACAGAAGCAGATCCAACAAAGCAACCAAGACCGCCGTCTTGGTTGCTTTGTTGACTTGACTACTAGCGTTCCCCTTAGCACACTTTTATATTTGCATGCAATTATTTAACTGTTCTAAAATGAACATTAAACTGCAGTGGTTCTCAACCTTTTTTCAGTGATGTACCCCCTGTGAACATTTTTTTAATTCAAGTACCCCCTAATCAGGGCAAAGCATTTTTGGTTGAAAAAAAGAGATAAAGAAGTAAAATACAGCACTTTGTCATCAGTTTCTGATTTATTAAATTGTATAACAGTGCAAAATATTGCTCATTTGTGGTGGTCTTTCTTGAACTATTTGGAAAAAAAAGATGTAAAAATAACTAAAAACTTGTTGAAAAATAAACAAGTGATTCAATTATAAATAAAGATTTCTACACATAGAAGTAATCATCAACTTAAAGTGCCCTCTTTGGAGATTGGATTAGAGATCCATCTGATTCATGAAATTAATTCTAAACATTTCTTCAAAAAAAAATTAATCTTTAACATGAGGGGACGGCGTGGCGCGGTTGGGAGAGTGGCCGTCCCAGCAACCTGAGGGTTCCTGGTTCAATCCCCACCTTCTACCAACCTCGTCACGCCTGTTGTGTCCTTGAGCAAGACACTTCACCCTTGCTCCTGATGGTTTGTGGTTAGGGCCTTGCATGGCAGCTCCCGCCATCAGTGTGTGAATGTGTGTGTGTATGGGTGAATGTGGAAGTAGTGTCAAAGTGCTTTGAGTACCTTGAAGGTAGAAAAGTGCTATACAAGTATAACCCATTTACCATTTACATCAATATTTATGGAACATGTCCACAAAAAAATCTAGCTGTCAACACTGAAAATTGCATTGTTGCATTTCTTTTCACAGTTTATGAACTTACATTCATGTTTTGTTGAAGTATCAATCAATTAATATGTTTATAAAGGATTTTTGAATTGTTGCTATTTTTAGAATATTTTTGAAAAATCTCACGTACCCCTTGGAATACCTTCAAGTACCCCCAAGGGTACGCGTACCCCCATTTGAGAACCACCAATCTAAAGTATTACTTTAATAAAGTACAGTGTTTTATTTTACTATAATCAAACACATTTACTGTTAAAATTGTGTGTAATGTTATAGTGTCAAAATAATTAAACATACTTGTTTAATAAAACCTCTAACTTGGTTTTAATGAATACTTATGCCCACTGTGCTACTGTGTTTTTATCTTAATATTGGTCACTATGGTGGTACTTGGACAGCCAAGTGTTTTCTGAGGTGGTACTTGGTGGAAAATGTTGGAGAACCTCAAGTCTGGTGGGATTCACGATTGATTAAGATAATTATAATAGTGTATTTAACCATCACAGGGACCGCAGGTCGCAATAACATTCTCGTTACAACTTTATACGATAAATGTCATCATAACTCTGCTTTCTTAAGACACCTCATGCACACATGTACCGCAGACAGTCCTTGTTTCCTGCCCCGGTTTACACATGAGTATGCTATCGCACAACCAAACTAGCTGGCATCTGTTAAATTCACTGCCCTAAAACCACATGTTCTAGACCAGGGGCGTCAAACTCAAATACAGAGTGGGCCAAAATTTAAAACTGAACAAAGCCGCGGGCCGAGGTTGAACAAATTAACCTTTTAATAGGGACCCAAACAAGTTTTTCATTGAATATTGAACAAGCAAGGCTTATATAACTTTATAGTGACATGCAAAATTGAGTTTCAAATAATAATAACAATAATAATTAAAAAATATCAATGGCATATCAAATCAAATTTAAATAAAAAATGAATGCCTCTTTTGTATTTGCAGCCTTCTGAGGTAAATATCAACATTAACTTTTTCCACAGGCTAATACATTTGAAAATAAAATAACAATGAATAAATCAACCATTCAGGCCTTTTTACTGCTCAGTTAATGTTGGGGCTCAGGTGGGCGGGCAGGGTTTGCGGGGGTGTATATTGTAGCGGTCCATAAGAGTTAGTGCTGCAATGGGTTCTGGGTATTTGTTCTGTTGTGTTTATGTTGTGTTACGGTGCGGATGTTCTCCCAAAATGTGTTTGTTGTTTTTGTTTGGTGTGGGTTCACAGTGTGGCGCATATTTGTAACAGTGTTAAAGTTGTTTATAAGGCCACCCTCAGTGTGACCTGTATGCTGTTGATCCAGTATGCCTTGCATGTGTGTAGAAGCCACATATGTGACTGAGTTGGCACGCTGTTTGTGAGGAGGGAAAACAGACTTGACGACAGGTTGTAGAGGACGCTAAAGACAGTGCCTTTAAGGTACACCCCCAAAATTGTTGTCCGGGTGGAATTCGGGAGAATGGTTGCACCGGGAGATTTTCGGGAGGGGCACTGAAATTCGAGAGTCTCCCGGGAAATCGGTGAATGCGGTGTTACAGCGGCGGGCCAGTTCTAATGTTAATTTGATATTGCCTCAAGGGCCAAATGAAATTACACGGCGGGCCAAATATGGCCCGCGGGCCAGAGTTTGACACCCATGTTCCAGACCAAAAAAATCAATTCATATTCTTTCCTGTTTGCTAGTGTTACCATATCTGTGTCACAGTGTATAAATGAGGGGAAATAACTACAAAAGTACACTTCATTCATTAACGGTGTTACAAAAAAGATCAGCTAGAAATAATACACAATGTTGGATATAGAGAACAGAACATACAAACTATTTATTTATTAAATCACAAACATTGAAATTCAACGATTTGGTGCAGTTTGCAAACAGCTAAAATTATGTATAAAACAAACCTGCTACCCAAGAATGTACAACATTTTTTCACAAACAAAAGAGTAAAAATATAAGCATACAGGAAAATCTAATTGAAAACATGTGTATGCTCGAACAACACTTAAAACCTTTACCATATCTGTGTGGAATTAAATTGTGGAATGAATTGACCAAAGAAACCAAACAAAGCAACAATATGATTCAGTTTAACAGACTGTTCAAATTACAAGTGTTCACAAAGTACACAGAACAAGAATTACGATTAACATCTTGAACCCTTTTTTTTTTATTATTGGGGCAAAGATTATTTATAAAGTAAAGTCATTTTTATAGTTTATGGCAGTGGTTCTCAAATGGGGGTACGCGTACCCCTGGGGGTACTTGAAGATATACCAAGGTGTACGTGAGATTTTTTTTAAATATTCTAAAAATAGCAACAATTCAAAAATCCTTTTTGAACATATTTATTGAATGATACTTCAACAAAATATGAATGTAAGTTCATAAACTGTGAAAAGAAATGCAACAATGCAATATTTAGTGTTGATTGTTTGTGGACATGTTCCATAAATATTGATGTTAAAGACTTATTTTTTTGTGAAGAAATGTTTAGAATTAAGTTCATGAATCCAGATGGATCTCTGTTACAATCCCCAAAAAGGGCACTTTAAGTTGATGATTACTTCTATGTGTAGAAATCTTTATTTACAATTGAATCACTTGTTTATTTTTCAACTAGTTTTTAGTTATTTTTATATCTTTTTTTCAAAAATATTTCAAGAAAGACCACTACAAATGAGCAATATTTTGCACTTTTATACAATTTAATAAATCAGAAACTGATGACACAGTGCTGTATTTTACTTCTTTATTATTTTTTTCAACCAAAAATGCTTTGCTCTGATTAGGAGGTACTTGAATTAAAAAAAATGTAGGGGGTACATCATTGAAAAAAGGTTGAGAACCACTGGTCTATGGTATGACTCGACTATATATTTTGTTTTATTTAGGCAGACCTGGGCAAAAAAAGCCCGTCAAGCTTTTCATTCCCAAATATTTTTTTTTACATCTTTAAGATGTAAAGTGTAGCTGCCATGATGATGTGCATTGATGTTTTCTAATGACCGTAAGTCTTGAACTATACAGAGTATTTCAATAATCGGAATCTGCGCTTTTGGATGATATATTAGTTACTATGTTTTTGTTATGTCATGTTATTTTCATTTATTATGCGCCCCACCCAACCAACTGTTACATCAGCCCGAGTAGAGAAACACAAAACAGAAACAGAGACAGACACAGAAAGGAATCTAAAATACACATATAAGACTCACAATGAACTCATTAATCAAAAGTAATCTGCGGTAAAGAGGTGAGTTTTAAACTGTGCTCTTAAAAGAGTCCAGAGTGGTGGCGGACCTGATATTCAGAGGGAGCTTATTCCATTTCCTAGGTGCCATCACTGAGAAAGCATGGCATGGTCATTTAATGAGTGACTATGGTAATTAATCAGTTACTATGGTAATCTAAGTCACAGCAGCTCAGACGAGGCACCAAGCAGTGTGGGTGGGGAGCGTTTCCACAGAGTGTTTCCAGGGCGACCAGCCTGAAATGCGGGTGTCAGGGACAGACGCAGAAGGAGATTTTTACAACAAAGTTCTAAAGCTTAGTGATGTATCAGATATATCGGATTTTAGGCGGGGGATTTTCTAACCTTTGCGTTCATATTTCACTGTGTTTGTTGCATTTTTGTTGCATTTCGCTTGATTGTAAAATATGTGGATGGAGAGGAAGTGTGATGTTCATATGTTGTCAATATTCACTGTTTTATCATTCATAGATAATATTGTAAATTCCCCATTCGGGCTCCAGTACTCTGGAATACCCTCCCGGTAACAGTTGGAGATGTTACCTCAGTAGAAACATTAAAGTCTCATCTTAAAACTCATTTGTAAACTCTAGCTTTTATATAGACCCCCTTTTTAGACAAGTTGATCTGCCGTTTCTTTTCTTTTTCTCCTATGTTCCCCACTCCCTTGTGGAGGGGTCCGGTCCGGTGGCCATGGATGAAGTACTGGCTGTCCAGAGTCGGGACCCAGGATAGACCGCTCGCCTGTGTATCGGTTGGGGACATCTCTGCGCAGCTGATCCGCCTCCGCTTGGGATGGTTTCCTCCTGGCTCCACTTTGGACGGGACTCTCGCTACTATATTGGATCCACTTTGGACTGGATTCTCACGGTTATGTTAGATCCACTATGGATTGGACTTTTACAATATTTTGTTAGATCCGCTCGACATCCATTGCTTTCGGCCCCGTTTGTTGCATTTCGCTTGATTGTAAAATATGTGAATGGAGAGGTGTGATGTTCATATGTTGTCAATATTCAGTGTTTTAACGTTCATAGATAATATTGTAAATCCCCCATTCGGGCTCCAGTACTCTGGAATACCCTACCGGTAACAGTTGGAGATGTTACCTCAGTAGAAGCATTAAAGTCTCATCTTAAAACTCATTTGTAAACTCTAGCCTTTAAATAGACCCCCTTTTTAGACAAGTTGATCTGCCGTTTCTTTTCTTTTTCTCCTATGTTCCCCACTCCCTTGTAGAGGGGGTCCGGTCCGGTGGCCATGGATGAAGTACTGGCTGTCCAGAGTCGGGACCCAGGATGGACCGCTCGCCTGTGTATCGGTTGGGGACATCTCTGCGATGCTGATCCACCTCCGCTTGGGATGGTTTCCTCCTGGCTCCACTTTGGACGGGACTCTCGCTACTATATTGGATCCACTTTGGACTGGATTCTCACGGTTATGTTAGATCCACTATGGATTGGACTTTCACAATATCATGTTAGATCCGCTCGACATCCATTGCTTTCGGTCCCCTGGAGAGGGGGAGGGGGTTGCCCACATATGCGGTCCTCTCCAAGGTTTCTCATAACCTTCATTGTCGACGTCCCACTGGGGTCAGTTTTTCCTTGACCTTATGTGGGCTCTACCGAGGACTTCGTTGTGGTTTGCGCAACCCTTTGAGACGCTTGTGATTTAGGGCTATATAAATAAACATTGATTGATTGATTGATTGATTCTTTATTTTCATGTACATTCTGGGTGTCTCCTTCAGTAAAAAAATAAAAAAATACTTTTTTTTTTTTTTTTTGAGGTTTTGTTTTAGTGTTTCTAAAATAGATATACCGGCCCCCAGTCAAAATAATCGCCCAGGTCTGCTCTCCCGTCTCGAAAGACTGATATCCGCAGTCCATCATTGGAGCACTTAAGTGAAGTGAAATGAAGTGAGGTGAATTATATTTATATAGCGCTTTTCTCTAGTGACTCAAAGCGCTTTACATAGTGAAACCCAATATCTAAGTTACATTTAAACCAGTGTGGGTGGCACTGGGAGCAGGTGGGTAAAGTGTCTAGCCCAAGGACACAACAGCAGTGACTAGGATGGAAGAAGCGGGAATCGAACCTGGAACCCTCAAGTTGCTGGCACAGCCACTCTACCAACCGAGCCATACCGCCCCAAAATCGGCGGAATGATGTCTGACATATTTGATTCCACGCCAATGTGCATTTTTAAGGGTTAGTTTCTATTTAGACACTTATTTCTGTCATAACCAATCCCAATAATGATGAATTAGGACTAGCTGGTGGCTAGCTGGCTTACTAGCATTACATCCAGACGGCGGCTAACGTCAATGCTAACCTTGTCCTCGGACGGCTGCTGCTGTAAAGTCGCCTCGGTGTCTTTGGCTCCACGGTGCCTGAGCTCTGCCGTCATCTTCGCGAACCACAACCCGAACGACAACGGCGAATAGTCAAGGTTTCTTAAGACTAAGATACACTCAGGCTATTTTTTACACGGGTTTACGTTTCATTAAAAAAAAACTCACTCGCGTGGGTGTAAAATTGGAACAAAACTTCCGGTTTTCAAAATTAAATCCCGGCATCTTTTGCTTCTCAAAGTACGGTGGAAAAATAAATGCTGTGTGAAATTGCCAATTCTAAATCGTGCAATGTTTAAGACTGTGAAAACATCCTTGCTGAAATGTTGCTGTGTTTTTTTACTGTCAAAAGTGTGCTTTTATTTTTGCGGTGGATTCATCTAACATTGGTGAGCTTGATAACAGTGGCAAACTGTGACGTCATTGATGCGAAGCAAAACAATTACTGTACAGAAGGCTACTGAGCAAATGGGTTTCCCATTAGTGGTACATTATCAAGAAATCGATTATGCCGCCCATTACAATATTTATGAGTAAATGCTAGTTAGGTACATAGATTTTATGTTATGTTTTATGTAATTATCTCACCGTTTTTTTTCTCACTAAGTGGTATTATAGGGATTGATTGATTGATTGATTGATTGATTGATTGATTGATTGATTGATTGATTGATTGAAACTTTAATTAGTAGATTGCACAGTACAGTGCATATTCCGTACAACTGACCACCCGAATTATTTCTGTCTGAATTGTGTAATATGCATCATATTTATTTTAAAGATAGGAATATTTCAAATAAAACCTCACATTAACATAATCCCATTTATCCTAAAAACAAGGGTCCCTTGTAATTATCTATTTTACCACCAGATGGCAGCAAAGTTTCATCCTATATGTGTGTGTGTGTGTGTGTGTGTGTGTGTGTGTGTGTGTGTGTGTGTGTGTGTGTGTGTGTGTGTGTGTGTGCGTGGGTGGGTGTGTGTGTTCTTGTATTTCTGCCCTTCTTGAGGCATCAAGAAGGTAAAGTACCTTCCATATGAGGAGGTGTGAGCACATTAGGACATAAATCATGGTCCCGATACGGAAAACCATAGCATCTAATAGAGAATGTCTCATTTGCACCCCTGGTGGGGAAATCTATCAAAATGAGAGTGGTCCCAAAAAGGAGGGATTTTTCAAATTGACTGTGTGTCGGTTTTAAAAGTGATCCACCTCTGGTCAACATATGAAACAACAAGTGTGTGAAAAAAATGCAAAGTGCTCCCCTTCTGGCCAACATATGTAATAATAAGTGTGTGTAAGAAATTGAATTGGGCCCCGTTTGTTCAAAATGTATTTAAAAATTTAAAAAAATATATACGCCCAAGCATTAGTCGAGTCCAGGGATGCCCAGCACCACCGTAACGCACCCCGCAAAGTCACACTGGGAGTGGGGGGAAAAGGCTGGGGAAAAAAGCCAAAAGTCCTCAAAGTGTTCAAAAATCAGTCCCCCACAAGCCCCGCAGCTGGCCACCCGAGTCCAGGGCTGCCCGGCACAGCCGTAACGCACCCCGCAGAGTCAAACGGGAAGTGGGGGAGAAAAGCTGGGAAAAAAGCCAAAAGTCCTCAAAGTTTTAAAAATCCGCACCCGGGACTGAGTTCCACAAGTCCCCCCGGTCCCAAAAATGCGAATTTTTTTTAAAAAATACCCAAAAAATCCAGGGGTCGGATTTTGGAATCCGGCGTACCACTTTCGGCCCGCGTGCCCTAGATTGGAGACCGATGTCAAAAATGGACGCCGGTCGGGTATTTTTTTCCTTGGGGTCTATAGAGAGTAAATCCGGCAGAAAATTGGCCTTACAAGCAAAGGGAGAGATTTTAGGGGGCATAACGTCCAGCCGCGTGGGGAAGAAAAAGTCCAGAAAACTCATAGAATCATGCCCAGCATGGAGATCCACAAGTCCCGCCGCAGGCCCGAGGCCTCCCGGGTCCCGGGAATGACCAAAAGACACCCAGGAGTGAACCATCGAAAGTGGGAGGGAAATGGAGGGAAAGTCGGAAAAAGGTCCAAAATAGGTTGAAAATCATATGATCCGACCCAGGTGTAGAGTTCCACAAGTCCCGCAGCGAGCTGCAGGAGCCCCGAGACCCCCGGGAATGAACAAAAGGCACCCGGGAGTGAACCAGCGAAAGTGGGGGGAAAATGGAGGAAAAGTCGGAAAAAGGTCCGAAATTGGGTAATAATCATACCCAGGATGGAGTTCCAGAAGTCCCGCAGCGAGCTGCCTTAGCCCTGGGAACACCGATAATGAACAAAAGGCACCCGGGAGTGAACAGCCATGCTTGACAGTAGGGTGGTGTTCCTGGGATTAAAGGCCTCACCTTTTCTCCTCCAAACATATTGCTGGGTATTGTGGCTAAACAGCTACATTTTTGTTTCATCTGACCATGGAATTTTCCTCTAGAAGGTCTTATCTTCGTCCATGTGATGTCAGATGAAACAAAAATTTAGCTATTTGGCCACAAAACCCAGCAATATGTTTGGAGGAGAAAAGGTGAGGGCTTTAATCCCAGGAACAGCCTACATACCGTCAAGCATGGTGGTGGTAGTATTACGTAGGATTAACCGAAGGAGAGTTTAAAGCCACATGGAATAATCACAAGGCCTCCTTTAGAAACCAGACCTTGCGGATTTCTACAGAACTCAGCAAGCACATTTGGAACCTCAGATGACAGTGTTCAATAATGTGCAATGGATTATTTGGATTATTAAAATTGGTTTATTTGACTAAAACACTAAATGCATCATGCATAACTAAAATTATTTTCAAACGTATAGCAGAATATTGCTATTTCTACACATGAACGATGTCCCGACTTGTCGAGTACCCACATTCCCACTCACTCCAGGGTTACGACTGCAGTGGTTTTCAACAGTGTGGACTTCATCCTTGCTGCAGTGCCACAGCACACACACACAATCCTGCCTTGCTCACACTCTTATCGTCCCGGCGATACAATGTGATATTTTACTGTACTGTGGGTAAAAAACTCCACATTCAATAGAAGCTTTTGAGCAGCTCCCTCGAAATCTGCCGGGCTGTGGGACATCTGCAATGCAGAAGTCTATATATAGCAATGGAGGGAGAGGGTGAGGGAGACAGAAGGATGGAAGGGTGATGGGAGAGAGGGACAATCCTGCAAAAGTTTGACTAGGAATGGGATTTAGTCAAAGTAGTTGTTCACAGTAAATGACCAAAAAGAAGTATTATTATGATGATTAAATGTCAATTTTGAGCACGTAGAGTTCAGTATTGTGTATGCCGCTCCCCGATAGCAAAACTGCTGACTGCGGCACACAGAAAACATGAGCGGCCCAAGGGCGACGCTTCAGCAACCAACCCACCACACGCCCGCGTAGTGGTATTGATTGGACCCCTGGGTTTGGAATCGATCTGCTCCCTGACGCTCGTCACGTCTCTGTTCTCACTTCACGGGGCCCCTGAATGAGCCGTTGCTCGGCTTGTGTCACAGCGGAAAGATGGAAGGATCCATCACTGGAAGGCTGGAACAATGCTGGAATACGGGAAGCACGGGTGTACATTTAGGACCAAGTCTAAGGTTTTCCGAATATTCAATTTAGTTTGTATCTGAATTATTCCAATATTTATTTATCAAATATTTATTTTAATCAAAAGTCAAAGCATAATTAAAAATTAAAGCTGCGAGCAGCGATGGACGGGACCGGCTTTTGCTGGTGTTTCCTGCCTTTAGTGAAGTGAATTATATTTATATAGCGCTTTTTCTCTAGTGACTCAAAGCGCTTAACATATCCATCCATCCTCCATCCATCCTCTTCCGCTTATCCGAGGTCGGGTCGCGGGGGCAACAGCCTAAGCAGGGAAGCCCAGACTTCCCTCTCCCCAGCCACTTCGTCTAGCTCTTCCCGGGGGATCCCGAGGCGTTCCCAGGCCAGCCGGGAGACATAGTCTTCCCAACGTGTCCTGGGTCTTCCCCGTGGCCTCCTACCGGTTGGACGTGCCCTAAGCACCTCACTCGGGAGGCGTTCGGGTGGCATCCTGACCAGATGCCCGAACCACCTCATCTGGCTCCTCTCGATGTGAAGGAGCAGCGGCTTTACTTTGAGTTCCTCCCGGATGGCAGAGCTTCTCACCCTATCTCTAAGGGAGAGACCCGCCACACGGAGGAGGAAACTAATTTCGGCCGCTTGTACCCGTGATCTTATCCTTTCGGTCATGACCCAAAGCTCATGACCATAGGTGAGGATGGGAACGTAGATCGACCGGTAAATTGAGAGCTTTGCCTTCCGGCTCAGCTCCTTCTTCACCACAACAGATCGGTACAACGTCCGCATTACTGAAGACGCCGCACCGATCCGCCTGTCGATCTCACGATCCACTCTTCCCCCACTCGTGAACAAGACTCCTAGGTACTTGAACTCCTCCACTTGGGGCAGGGTCTCCTCCCCAACCCGGAGATGGCACTCCACCCTTTTCCGGGAGAGAACCATGGACTCGGATTTGGAGGTGCTGATTCTCATTCCGGCCGCTTCACACTCGGCTGCGAACCGATCCAGTGAGAGCTGAAGATCCCGGCCAGATGAAGCCAACAGGACCACATCATCTGCAAAAAGCAGAGACCTAATCCCGCGGCCACCAAACCGGAACCCCTCAATGCCTTGACTGCGCCTAGAAATTCTGTCCATTAAAGTTATGAACAGAATCGGTGACAAAGGGCAACCTTGGCGGAGTCCAACCCTCACTGGAAATGTGTTCGACTTACTGCCGGCAATGCGGACCAAGCTCTGGCACTGATCGTACAGGGAACGGACCGCCACAATCAGACAGTCCGGTACCCCATACTCAATCAATCAGACAGTCCGGTACCCCATACTCAATCAATCAGACAGTCCGGTACCCCATACTCTCTGAGCACTCCCCACAGGACTTCCCGAGGGACACGGTCGAATGCCTTCTCCAAGTCCACAAAGCACATGTAGACTGGTTGGGCAAACTCCCATGCACCCTCAAGAACCCTGCCGAGAGTATAGAGCTGGTCCACAGTTCCACGACCAGGACGAAAACCACACTGTTCCTCCACGCTTAACATAGTGAAACCCAATATCTAAGTTACATTCAAACCAGTGTGGGTGGCACTGGGAGCAGGTGGGTAAAGTGTCTTGCCCGAAGACACAACGGCAGTGACTAGGATGGCGGAAGCGGGAATTGAACCTGCAACCCTCAAGTTGCTGGCATGACCACTCTACCAACCGAGATAAACCGCCCCTTTACCCATTCAACATATCTTTACCTGCACGTTACCTGCCTTCCCTGCATCCTGGGGTCACACTGGTGCTTCTTTCTGTCACCCATGCACGGTAGTGCTTCCTGGCATCACCCAACAACTTACCTACCTTCTCTGTATCCTGGTGTCAAACTGCTGCTTCCGTCTTTCACCCAGTCAACATATCTTTACCCGCACGGTACCTACCTTCTCTGCATTGTGTGGTCACGCTGGTGCTTCCTGCTTTTAAGCGGCCATCTTGAGACAGCAGCAGCGCAGCAGCATCAGCGCAGCAGTTCTTTGAAGGCTCGTAAAATCAAAACCGGAGCAGCTATTAAAACTATTTTCTCAACTTTTAATCAGAAGGGTTCAATCTCTCTCCTGTGAGAGTTTGAAGCCGACACAACAAATGCGTTTAGAGGAGATAATGTTTGAAAAAAGGTGAGGGGTTTTTACAAAACTTTTGTTTTGAAGGGGTAATTGCCAACTTCCAGTTGATTTTTGCTGAAGGATGTAAATGAATGAAATGTAGGTCTAAGTGAGACCTACATAGAGGTTTTTTTTTGTTTGTTTGTTTTTTTATTAAGTCACAAATTTCACCAGTCTTGATGTGTGTGTCCAGTTTGGTGAATTTTGAAGCATTTCAAGGGGGTCAAATTACAGCTCAAAGAGGCAAAAATGAAATTTTTAGGAAACTTTTGTTTTGAAGGGGTTTTTGCCAACTTCCTGTTGATTTTTGCTGAAGGAGATCCGTCTATGAAATCTAGGTATAAGTCAGACCTACATAGAAGTTTTTGTTTCAAGTCTCTACGACATTCCTAACGGAAGTTACAAGCAGGTTTGTCTGTGTTTTTTCCTAAGGGGCGCTAGAGCGCAATTTTGAGTTTTGTATTCTGTTTTTTTTTATTAGATCTCAATTTTTGCCAGTCCTGATATGTGTGTAAAATTTGGTGAGTTTTGAAGCATGTTAAGGGGGTCAAATTACAGCTCAAAGAGGCGGCGGTATAATAATAATAAAACCTGAGTGCAATTTTGAGTTTTGTGTTTTTTTTTTTTTTTTATTAGATCGCAATTTTTGCCAGTCCTGATGTGTGTGTAAAATTTGGTATGTTTTGAAGCATGTTAAGGGGGTCAAATTACAGCTCAAAGAGGCAAAAACGACATTTTTAGGAAACTTTTGTTTTGAAGGGGTTTTTTCCAACTTCCTGTTGATTTTTGCTGAAGGGGGTCAGTCTATGAAATGTAGGTCTAAGTCAAACCTACGTAGACGTTATTGTTCGATGTCTGTACGACATTCCTAACGGAAGTTACAAGCAGTTTTCTCTGTGTTTTTTCCGAGGGGGTGCTAGAGCGCAATTTTGAGTTTTGTGTTTTGGTTTTTTGATTAGACCGCGATTTTCGCCAGTCCTGATGTGTGTGTAAAATTTGGTATGTTTTGAAGCATATTAAGGGGGTCAAATTACAGCTCAAAGAGGCGGCGGTATAATAATAATACAATAGGGTCCTCTGTCCCAAAGGGACATTCAGTCTCTAACAATAAAAGTCCCTATCCCAGTTGTACAGGGGATACCACTACCTCTTAAGGGACAAGCGGTAGAAAATGGATGGATGGAGCTTAAGTCCCCACTGACCAAAGTATATAAAAATATGGATACGTGTGAATAAAAACACAAAAAGTTGCCCATAATGCCCATCAGACGGACTGACTCATGCTGAAATGTTCTTGCTTGATGTACAGCTTAAGTTGTTCAACCGTCTCCGTTGTGGTATTTTAGGCTTCATAATGCACCACACATGTTCAATGGGGGACAGGTCTGGACTACAGGCAGTACAGTCTAGTACCCGCACTCTTTTACTATGAAGCCACGCTGTTGTAACACGTGGCTTTGCATCGTCTTGCTGAAATAAGCAGGGGCGTCCATGATAACGTTGCTTGGAAGGCAACATATGTTTTCTCCAAAACCTGTATGTACCTTTCCGGAAGACTCCCGAAGTTCAGTGCCCCTCCCCAAAATCTCCCTGGGCAACCATTCTCGTGAATATCTCCCAATTTCCACCCGGACAACAATATTGGGGGCCGTGCCTTAAAGGAAATGCCTTTAACGTTCTCTACAACCTGTCGTCACGTCCACTTATCCTCCATACAAACAGCGTGCCGGCCAAGCCTCATGATATAAGCAGCTTGTACACACTCATAAGTGAATGCAAAGCATACTTAGTCAACAGCTATACAGGTCACACTGAGGGTGGCCGTATAAACAACTTTAACACTGTTACAAATATGCCCCACACTGTGAATCCACACCAAAGAAGAATGACCAACACATTTCGGGAGAACATCCGCACCCTAACACAACAAAACAAATACCCAGAACCCCTTGCAGCACTAACTCTTCCGAACACTACAATACACGCTACCACCTAAAACAGGGGTTGGGGAACCTTTTGGCTGAGAGAGCCATGAAAGCCAAATATTTTAAAATATATTTCCGTGAGAGCCATATAATATTTTTTAACACTGAATACAACTAAATGCGTGCATTTTTAAGTAAGACCAACATTTTTAGAGTATTATAAGTCTCTAATTTTTTTTAATAACATTGTTATTCTGAACCTAACCAATAATAAATAAAATACTTCTTAATGCGCCTTCTTGAACTGGTAGGGTAGAAAACGGATGGACGGATTAAAATGCATGAGAATGTTTTATATTTTCAACGTTGTTTTTAACACGTAACATGAATTAATTTACGTGGACCCCGACTTAAGTTGAAAAACTTCTTCGGGGGTCAATTGTGCAGAATATGTACTGAACTGTGCAATCTACTAATACAAGTTTCAATCAATCAATCAATCAGTCAATCAATCAAAAATGTGATGACCAGCGGAATTATTCATTACTTATCGTGTTAAGCAATGTCAGCTAAGATTTAACAGAGAGCCAGATGCAGTCATCAAAAGAGCCACATCTGGCTCGAGAGCCATAGGTTCCCTACCCCTGACCTAAAAGGTTAATTTGTTCAACCTTGGCCCGCGGCTTTGTTCAGTTTTAAATTTTGGCCCTCCCTGTATTTGAGTTTGACACCCCTGCTCTACATAAAACAAGAATGGGAAAGAATTCCACTTTCAAAGCTTCAACAATTAGTTTCCTCAGTTCCCAAACGTTTTTGGAGTGTTATTAAAGGGGAACATTATCAGCAGACCTATGTAAGTGTCAATATATACCTTGATGGTGCAGAAAAAAGACCATCTATTTTTTTAACCGATTTCCGAACTCTAAATGGGTAAATTTTGGCGAATTAAACACCTTTCTGTTTATCGCTCTGGAGGCGATGACGTCAGAATGTGACGTCGCCGAGGTAACACACCCACCATTTTCATTTTCAACACATTACAAACACCGGGTCTCAGCTCTGTTATTTTCCGTTTTTTTGACTATTTTTTGGAACCTTGGAGACATCATGCCTCGTCGGTGTGTTGTCGGAGGGTGTAACAACACTAACAGGGAGGGATTCAAGTTGCACCACTGGCCCGAAGATGCCAAAGTGTCTGCCGCCAGACCCCCATTGAATGTGCCAGAGTGTCTCCACATTTGACCGGCGATGCTAAGGCAGACATGGCACAGAGATGTATGGATAACCTGCAGATGCATTTGCAACGATAGTCAACAAAATCACAAAGGTGAGTTTTGTTGATGTTGGCTGCCAGCTAATCGATGCTAACATGCTACGCTAATCGATGCTAACATGCTATTTACCGGCGGTGCTAAAGCAGACATGGCACAGAGATGTATGGATAACCTGTAGATGCATTTGCAACTATATTACGTTTCCTTCCACCCACATTTAATGCAAAAAAAACACTTACCAATCGACGGATTTAAGTTGCTCCAGTGTCAAAAGATGCGAAAGTCCTGATCGTTTGGTCCGCACATTTCACCGGCGATGCTAACGCAGCTATTCGGCCATGCTATGGCTATGAATAGCGTCAATAGCTATTCGCTCAATAGCTTCAGTTTCTTCTTCAATACTTTCATACTCCAACCATCTGTTTCAATACATGCGTAATCTGTTGAATCGCTTAAGTCGCTGAAATCCGAGTTTGAATCCCAGCTAATGTCACTATATCTTGCTGTGGTATTCCCATTGTTTGTTTACATTGGCAGCACTGTGTGACGTCACAGGGAAAATGGCCAGTGTCTTCGCAGAGAGCCGAAAATAAGGCACTTTAAAGCTTTATTTAGGGATATTCCGGGACCGGTAAAATTTTGAAAAAAAATTCAAAAAATACAACAAGCCACTGGGAACTGATTTTTATTGTTTTTAACCCTTTTGAAATGGTGATAATGTTCCCCTTTAAAAGAAAAGGTTATGTAACACAGTGGTGAACATGCCCTTTCCCAACTACTTTGGCACGTGTTGCAGCCATTAAATTCTGAGTTAATTATTATTTGGAGAAAAGAAAAATATTTATGAGTTTGAACATCAAATATGTTGTCTTTGTAGTGCATTCAATTGAATATGGGTTGAAAAGGATTTGCAAATCATTGTATTCTGTTTATATTTACATTTAATACAATTTCCCAGCTTATAGAAAATGGATGGAAGGAAACGGGGTTTGTACAAAATTAACGCAGATGCAACTTGGTTGGCGACTCACATCACTAATAGCTTTTATTTGGCTTTGGAGAGAAACATGAGCGAGCAGGAAGTACAGTCCCAGTTATTATTTGTGCCGCACATCAGTCCTCCCCTTGGGGACGAGCATTTCTTACATTTCACTTTCGTGTATAAGGCGAGTTTACATTGAACACACAAAACAAGCAAATGACGAGAAGTTTCAAGCTTCTGGAATCAGGCCATGCATTTGTCAATCAATCAATCAATCAATGTTTACTTATATAGCCCTAAATCACTAGTGTCTCAAAGGGCTGCACAAGCCACCACGACATCCTCGGTAGGCCCACATTAGGGCAAGGAAAACTCACACCCAGTGGGACGTCGGTGACAATGATGACTATGAGAACCTTGGAGAGGAGGAAAGCAATGGATGTCGAGCGGGTCTAACATGATACTGTGAGAGTTCAATCCACAATGGATCCAACACAGTCGCGAGAGTCCAGTCCAAAGCGGATCCAACACAGCAGCGAGAGTCCCGTTCACAGCGGAGCCAGCAGGAAACCATCACAAGCGGAGGCGGATCAGCAGCGCAGAGATGTCCCCAGCCGATACACAGGCGAGCAGTACATGGCCACCGGATCGGACAGGACCCCCTCCACAAGGGAAAGTGGGACATAGAAGAAAAAGAAAAGAAACGGCAGATCAACTGGTCTAAAAAGGGAGTCTATTTAAAGGCTAGAGTATACAAATGAGTTTTAAGGTGAGACTTAAATGCTTCTACTGAGGTGGCATCTCGAACTGTTACCGGGAGGGCATTCCAGAGTACTGGAGCCCGAACGGAAAACGCTCTATAGCCCGCAGACTTTTTTTGGGCTTTGGGAATCACTAATAAGCCGGAATCCTTTGAACACAGATTTCTTGCCGGGACATAAGGTACAATACAATCGGCAAGATAGGATGGAGCTAGACCGTGTAGTATTTTATAGTAAATTTATAGTAAAACCTTAAAGTCACATCTTAAGTGCACAGGAAGCCAGTGCAGGTGAGCCAGTACAGGCGTAATGTGATCAAACTTTCTTGTTCTTGTCAAAAGTCTAGCAGCCGCATTTTGTACCAACTGTAATCTTTTAATGCTAGACATGGGGAGACCCGAAAATAATACGTTACAGTAATCGAGACGAGACGTAACAAACGCATGGATAATGATATCGGCGTCTTTAGTGGACAGAATGGAGCGAATTTTAGCGATATTACGGAGATGAAAGAAGGCCGTTTTAGTAACGCTTTTAATGTGTGACTCAAAGGAGAGAGTTGGGTCAAAGATAACACCCAGATTCTTTACCGTGTCGCCTTGTTTAATTGTTTGGTTGTCAAATGTTAGAGTTGTATTATTAAATAGAGTTCGGTGTCCAGCAGGACCGATAATCAGCATTTCCGTTTTTTTGGCGTTGAGTTGCAAAAAGCCAGCGGACATCCATTGTTTAATTTCATTAAGACACGCCTCCAGCTGACTACAATCCGGCGTGTTGGTCAGCTTTAGGGGCATGTCCCAGTTATTATGTGTGCCGCACATCAGTCCTCCCCCTGGGGACGAGCATTTCTTACATTTCACTTTCATATCTAAGGCGAGTTTACATTGAACACACAAAACAAGCAAATGACGAGAAGTTTCAAGCTTCCGGAACCAGGCCACGCATTTGTGCCCGTCGCTTCATTCGTGGGCCAAAGAGAGGAAGATAACGACGGGATGTAGACTGTTGGCGTACTAAGAGTTCAGGGTAAAGTAACACAAGGGGTGGGGGTTAGGGTGAAACTAGCCCTTGTGCACGCCATTTGCAGAGTGAGTGGAGGGCCGTCACTGTCACCGTCAGCTGGCTGCCACTCACACACTCCCTAATCGCTACATGACCATGTTGCTTTGATAGAGGAAGACTTTCGTGTCCTACTGCTCGCCATTATTGCTGCGATTAAAGCAGGGGTCACCAACCTTTTTGAAAGCAACAGCTACTTCTTGGGGACTGATTAATGCCAAGGGCTACCAGTTTGATACACACTTAGGGACGGCGTGGCGCAGTGGGAGAGTGGCCGTGCGCAACCCGAGGGTCCCTGGTTCAAATCCCACCTAGTACCAACCCTCGTCACGTCCGTTGTGTCCTGAGCAAGACACTTCACCCTTGCTCCTGATGGGTGCTGGTTGGCGCCTTGCATGGCAGCTCCCTCCATCAGTGTGTGTGTGAATGGGTAAATGTGGAAGTAGTGTCAAAGTACCTTGAAGGTAAAAAAGCGCTATACATTTACTATGCAAAGCAAAAGACATTTATCAACAACACCCGGCTTGTTAAAAGGAAAGGCCATGTAACGCAGTGCTAAAAAAATGCCCCTGTGACAACTTTTTTGCAGTGTTGCTGCCATAAAAATCTAAGTTTATGATTATTTGTAAAAAATAACAATGTTTTCCAGTTGGAACGTTAAGTATCTTGTCTTTGCAGTCTATCCATCCATCCATTTTCAACCGCTTATTCTCTTCAAAGTCGCGGGGGGGCGCTGGAGCCTATCTCAGCTACAATCGGGCGGAAGGCGGGATACACCCTGGACAAGTCGCCACCTTATCGCAGGGCCAGTCTTTGCAGTCTATTCAATTGAGTACAACCCATTTATCATTTAAATAAATAGCTAGAAATAGCCAATTTGCTCGATTTACCTTTAATAAATAAATCTATATATGTATAAAAATGGGTATTTCTGTCTGTCATTCCGTCGTACATTTTTTTTTTCCTTTTACGGAAGGTTTTTTTTGTAGAGAATAAATGATGAAAAAACAGTTTAGAAGAGGAGAAAACACGGAAAAAAATGAAAATTAAATTTTGAAGCATAGTTTATCTTCAATTTCGACTCTTAAAAATTCAGAATTCAACCAAAAAAAACTGAATAATAAATAGGTTGTACTTGTATAGCGCTTTTCTACCTTCAAGGTACTCAAAGCGCTTTGAGTACCTTGAAGGTAGAAAAGCGCTATACAAGTACAACCCATTTATTTATTTAAATAAATAGCTAGAAATAGCCAATTTGCACGATTTACCTTTAATAAATAAATCTATATATATAAAAATGGGTATTTCTGTCCGTCATTCCATCGTACATTTTTTTTTACCTTTTACGGAAGGTTTTTTTTGTAGAGAATAAATGATGAAAAAACAGTTTAAAAGAGGAGAAAACACGGAAAAAAAAGAAAATTTAATTTTGAAGCATAGTTTATCTTCAATTTCGACGCTTAAAAATTCAGAATTCAACCGAAAAAACGGAATAATAAATGGGTTGTACTTGTATAGCGCTTTTCTACCTTCAAGGTACTCAAAGCGCTTTGAGTACCTTGAAGGTAGAAAAGCGCTATACAAGTACAAGCCATTTATTTATTTAAATAAATAGCTAGAAATAGCCAATTTGCTTGATTTAACTTTAATAAATAAATCAATTTATATATAAAAATGGGTATTTTTGTCCTATATTTTTTTCCCCTTTTACGGAAGGTTTTTTTGTAGAGAATAAATGATGAAAAAACAGTTTAAAAGAGGAGAAAACACAAAAAAAAAGAAAATTTAATTTTGAAGCATAGTTTATCTTCAATTTCGACGCTTAAAAATTCAGAATTCAACCAAAAAAACAGAATAATAAATGGGTTGTACTTGTATAGCGCTTTTCTACCTTCAAGGTACTCAAAGCGCTTTGAGTACCTTGAAGGTAGAAAAGCGCTATACAAGTACAACCCATTTATTTATTTAAATAAATAGCCAGAAATAGCCAATTTGCTCGATTTACCTTTAATAAATAAATCAATTTATATATAAAAATGGGTATTTTTGTCTGTCATTGCGTCGTACATTTTTTTTTCCTTTTACGGAAGGTTTTTTGGTAGAGAATAAATGATGAAAAAACAGTTTAAAAGAGGAGAAAACACAAAAAAAAAGAAAATTAAATTTTGAAGCATAGTTTATCTTCAATTTCGACGCTTAAAAAATCAGAATTCAACCGAAAAAAACAGAATAATAAATGGGTTGTACTTGTATAGCGCTTTTCTACCTTCAAGGTACTCAAAGCGCTTTGAGTACCTTGAAGGTAGAAAAGCGCTATACAAGTACAACCCATTTATTTATTTAAATAAATAGCTAGAAATAGCCAATTTGCTCGATTTACCTTTAATAAATAAATCTATATATGTATAAAAATGGGTATTTCTGTCCGTCATTGCGTCGTACATTTTTTTTACCTTTTACGGAAGGTTTTTTTGTAGAGAATAAATGATGAAAAAACAGTTTAAAAGAGGAGAAAACACGGAAAAAAAAGAAAATTTAATTTTGAAGCATAGTTTATCTTCCATTTCGACGCTTAAAAATTCAGAATTCAACCGAAAAAACGGAATAATAAATGGGTTGTACTTGTATAGCGCTTTTCTACCTTCAAGGTACTCAAAGCGCTTTGAGTACCTTGAAGGTAGAAAAGCGCTATACAAGTACAAGCCATTTATTTATTTAAATAAATAGCTAGAAATAGCCAATTTGCTTGATTTAACTTTAATAAATAAATCAATTTATATATAAAAATGGGTATTTTTGTCCTATATTTTTTTCCCCTTTTACGGAAGGTTTTTTTGTAGAGAATAAATGATGAAAAAACAGTTTAAAAGAGGAGAAAACACAAAAAAAAAGAAAATTTAATTTTGAAGCATAGTTTATCTTCAATTTCGACGCTTAAAAATTCAGAATTCAACCAAAAAAACAGAATAATAAATGGGTTGTACTTGTATAGCGCTTTTCTACCTTCAAGGTACTCAAAGCGCTTTGAGTACCTTGAAGGTAGAAAAGCGCTATACAAGTACAACCCATTTATTTATTTAAATAAATAGCCAGAAATAGCCAATTTGCTCGATTTACCTTTAATAAATAAATCAATTTATATATAAAAATGGGTATTTTTGTCTGTCATTGCGTCGTACATTTTTTTTTCCTTTTACGGAAGGTTTTTTGGTAGAGAATAAATGATGAAAAAACAGTTTAAAAGAGGAGAAAACACAAAAAAAAAGAAAATTAAATTTTGAAGCATAGTTTATCTTCAATTTCGACGCTTAAAAAATCAGAATTCAACCGAAAAAAACAGAATAATAAATGGGTTGTACTTGTATAGCGCTTTCCTACCTTCAAGGTACTCAAAGCGCTTTGAGTACCTTGAAGGTAGAAAAGCGCTATACAAGTACAACCCATTTATTTATTTAAATAAATAGCTAGAAATAGCCAATTTGCTCGATTTACCTTTAATAAATAAATCTATATATGTATAAAAATGGGTATTTCTGTCCGTCATTGCGTCGTACATTTTTTTTACCTTTTACGGAAGGTTTTTTTGTAGAGAATAAATGATGAAAAAACAGTTTAAAAGAGGAGAAAACACGGAAAAAAAAGAAAATTTAATTTTGAAGCATAGTTTATCTTCCATTTCGACGCTTAAAAATTCAGAATTCAACCAAAAAAACAGAATAATAAATGGGTTGTACTTGTATAGCGCTTTTCTACCTTCAAGGTACTCAAAGCGCTTTGAGTACCTTGAAGGTAGAAAAGCGCTATACAAGTACAACCCATTTATCATTTAAATAAATAACTAGAAATAGCCAATTTGCACGATTTACCTTTAATAAATAAATCTATATATGTATATAAAAATGGGTATTTCTGTCTGTCATTCCGTCGTACATTTTTTTTTCCTTTCACGGAAGGTTTTTTTTGTAGAGAATAAATGATGAAAAAACAGTTTAAAAGAAGAGAAAACACGGAAAAAAAAGAAAATTAAATTCTGAAGCATAGTTTATCTTCAATTTCGACGCTTAAAAATTCAGAATTCAACCAAAAAAACAATAATAAATGGGTTGTACTTGTATAGCGCTTTTCTACCTTCAAGGTACTCAAAGCGCTTTGAGTACCTTGAAGGTAGAAAAGCGCTATACAAGTACAACCCATTTATTTATTTAAATAAATAGCTAGAAAAAGCCAATTTGCTCAATTTACCTTTAATAAATAAATCTATAAATGTATGTAAAAATGGGTATTTCTGTCTGTCATTCCGTCGTACATTTTTTTTTCCTTTCACGGAAGGTTTTTTGGTAGAGAATAAATGATGAAAAAACAGTTTAAAAGAGGAGAAAACACGGAAAAAAAAGAAAATTAAATTTTGAAGCATAGTTTATCTTCAATTTTGACGCTTAAAAATTCAGAATTCAACCGAAAAAACAGAATAATAAATGGGTTGTACTTGTATAGCGCTTTTCTACCTTCAAGGTACTCAAAGCGCTTTGACACTACTTCCACATTCACCCATTCACACACTGATGGAGGGAGCTGCCATGCAAGGCGCTAACCAGCACTCATCAGGAGCAAGGGTGAAGTGTCTTGCTCAAGGACACAACGGACGTGACGAGGTTGGTACTAGGTGGAAATTGAACCAGGGACCCTCGGGTTGCACACGGCCACTCCCCCACCGCGCCACGCCGTCCCCAAACTAACTGACAAAGAAACCGATAACAGATTTGGTGTCCAGTTCAAAGTGTGACATGATTTATTTCAAACTTTGACGGTTGACTTTTGTATTTTACATGAGTTATTTGTACAAACATGGTGGTAAGTAATTCATGATTTGTTAAAAAAACAAATGTTAGTGGCTAGCGAGTTAAAATGGGATATTGTGATTTCACAAGACTGTCTTAGAAGTGATCATTTGAAAAATGTGCACTTGGAGAAAATATAAAAAACAAAGTGTTGCATATTGATATTTATCTTTTTCTATGTATATTCATTGTCAGAAATCATTAAGATGATCAGTGTTTCCACAAAGATAAATATCATTAATTATTAATAATAAAATATAGTTAAAAGTAAACTGAGCAAATTGGCTGGAGGAGTTCAAGTACCTTGGAGTCTCGACAGGCGGATCGGTGCGGCGTCTTCAGTAATGCGGACGCTGTATCGATCCGTTGTGGTGAAGAAGGAGCTGAGCCGGAAGGCAAAGCTCTCAATTTAACGCTCGATCTACGTTCCCATCCTCACCTATGGTCATGAGCTTTGGGTCATGACCGAAAGGATAAGTAATAAGTAATGTGGACGCTGTATCGATCCGTTGTGGTGAAGAAGGAGCTGAGCCGGAAGGCAAAGCTCTCAATTTAACGCTCGATCTACGTTCCCATCCTCACCTATGGTCATGAGCTTTGGGTCATGACCGAAAGGATAAGTAATAAGTAATGCGGACGCTGTATCGATCCGTTGTGGTGAAGAAGGAGCTGAGCCGGAAGGCAAAGCTCTCAATTTACCGCTCGATCTACGTTCCCATCCTCACCTATGGTCATGAGCTTTGGGTCATGACCGAAAGGATAAGATCACGGGTACAAGCAGCCGAAATGAGTTTCCTCCACCGGGTGGCGGGTCTCTCCCTTAGAGATAGGGTGAGAAGCTCTGCCATCCGGGAGGAACTCAAAGTAAAGCCGCTGCTCCTTCACATCGAGAGGAGCCAGATGAGAAGACAAAAACTATCCATCCAACCATCCATTTCCTACCGCTTATTCCCTTTTTGGGGTCGCGGGGGGCGCTGGCGCCTATCTCAGTCAGCTACAATCGGGCGGAAGGCGGGGTACACCCTGGACAAGTCGCCACCTCATCACAGGGCCAACACGGATAGACAGACAACATTCACACTCACATTCACACACTAGATAGCTATCATCATTAATAAATTAATAGACTAATAGACTCAAAAAGTCCTTTGTCCCACACGCCATTAGACTGTACAAGTCCTCTCTAGAGCGGGGGACAGGGGGTACAAGGGTGACAGGGGATGCAAAATAATAACAGTGCAATACGTTTTCATAACATAGTCACTACTGCCTACTTTGTCTTGTTATATTCTGTTGTATTTTTATTCCCATTGTTGCTTTTTATTTTTTATTCTTACTGTAATATTTCTCTATTTTGTTTCCATTCAAACCCCCATTATTTACTTTTTACTTTACTTTAAATTGATCTCAACTACTGCTGCTGGAATTTTAATTTTCCTGAAGGAATCAATAAAGTACTACCTATCTATCTATCTATTAGTACTTTTTCCTGATTAAGATTATTTTTTAGAATTCTGATGACATGTTTTAAATAGGTTAAAATCCAATCTGCACTTTGTTAGAATATATAACAAATTGGACCAAGCTATATTTCTAACAAAGACGAATCATTGTTTAATCTCGATTTTCAGGAACAAAAATGTTAAAAAAAATTCAAAAGACTTTGAAATAAGATTTAAATTTGATTCTACGGATTTTTTTTAGATTTGCTAGAATATTTGTTTTGAATTTTAATCATAATAAGTTTGAAGAAATATTTCACAAATATTCTTCGTCGAAAAAACCGAAGCTAAAAGGAAAAATGTAATTAAAATGTATTTATTATTCTTTAAAATAATAAAAAAATATATACTTGAACATTGATTTAAATTGTCAGAAAAGAAGAGGAAGGAATTTAAAAGGTAAAAAAGGTATATGTGTTTAAAAATCCTTAAATCATTTTCAAGGTTTTATTTTTTTCTCTAAAATGGTTTTTCTGAAAGTTATAAGAAGCAAAGTAAAAAAAAATCAAATCATTATTTCATCTAGATTTTCCAGAACAAAAATTTTAAAAGAAATTCAAAAGACTTTGAAATAAAGATTAAATTTTAATTCTACAGATTTGCCAGAATATTTTGGGGGGAATATTAATCATAATAAGTTTGAAGAAATATTTCACAAATAGTCTTTGTCGAAAAAACAGAAGCTAAAATTAAGAATAAAATAAAAAATTAATTATTATTCTTTACAATAAAAAAAAAAAAAATACTTGAAAATTGATTAAAATTGTCAGGAAAGAAGAGGAAGGTATTTAAAAGGTAAAAAGGTATACCGTATTTCCTTGAATTGCCGCAGGTTATATGGTATGCACCTGCCTTGAATTACTGCCGGGTCAAACTCGTGACATTTTCCCTGTCATCATTTTCAAAATGGAGGAGGCGTATTTCAATATCGGTAATTTGAAATCGCATAAAGGGAAGAAGATTAAGAGCTATTCAGTAGGATTTAAGGTCCAAGCTAACATCACACTCAAATTTTTACTGCATGCCTTTGGTAAGTGCAAGAGTGAGAAGAAGTTTTAAATTAATTAGCGCCCCTGCGGCAATACAAGGAAATACGGTATGTGTTTAAAAATCCTAACATCATTTTTAAGGTTGTATTTTTTCTCGAAAGTTATATGAAGCAAAGTAAAAAATTAAATGAATTTATTCAAACAAGTGAAGACTTAAATAAAAAAATATTTAAAAATATTTTTTGGGGATTTTCAAATTCTATTAGAGTTTTGTCTCTCTTAGAATTAAAAATGTCGAGCAAAGCCAGACCAGCTTGCTAGTAAATAAAAAAAAAAAAAAAAAAAATTTAGGCAGTTCACTGGTAAGTGCTGCCATTCGAGCTATTTTTAGAACAGGCCAGCGGGCGACTCATCTGGTCCTTACGGGCGACCTGGTGCCCGCGGGCACCGCGTTGGTGACCCCTGCCCTACCGCTTGCCATTATTGCTGCGTTTAAACAATGCAGAGACAAAAAAAAAAAAAAAAAGGATTGAGCAGCTGATAAAAATGTCCCGCCAACTTTTCAAATCCGTAGAAATCAAATAGCACCGTAAAAAGTTGGCCCGGCTGCTTGTCATGCGTGTGCTGGCCGCGGGTGTGCAGGACGTTGACGTCGGAAGGTTTGATCGGTGGCGCTGGTTGGGCATTAATGGCACGATGTCGCGTTATGTCGTCTTTGTGGCGTCGTGCTAGCTTTGGTGGATGTCGATGGATCCAACCAGGGGTGTCAAACCTACAACCCGATGATTTATCGAAGGACCAGCTCTATACTCTCGGCAGGGTTCTTGAGGGTGCATGGGAGTTTGCACAACCAGTCTACATGTGCTTTGTGGACTTGAAGAAGGCATTCGACCGTGTCCCTCGGGAAGTCCTGTGGGGAGTGCTCAGAGAGTATGGGGTACCGGAATGTCTTATTGTGGCGGTCCGCTCCCTGTATGATCAGTGTCAGAACTTGGTCCGCATTGCTGGCAGTAAGTCAGACACGTTTCCAGTGAGGGTTGGACTCCGCCAAGGCTGTCCTTTGTCACCGATTCTGTTCATAACTTTTATGGACAGAGTTTCTAGGCGCAGTCAAGGCGTTGAGGGGTTCCGGTTTGGTGGCCACGGGATTAGGTCTCTGCTTTTTGCAGATGATGTGGTCCTGATGGCTTCATCTGGCCGGGATCTTCAGCTCTCGCTGGATCGGTTCGCAGCCGAGTGTGAAGCGACCGGAATGAGAATCAGCACCTCCAAGTCCGAGTCCATGGTTCTCGCCCGGAAAAGGGTGGAGTGCCATCTCCGGGTTGGGGAGGAGACCCTGCCCCAAGTGGAGGAGTTCAAGTACCTAGGAGTCTTGTTCACGAGTGAGGGAAGAGTGGATCGTGAGATCAAAGGGCGGATCGGTGCGGCGTCTTCAGTAATGCGGACGTTGTATCGATCCGTTGTGGTGAAGAAGGAGCTGAGCCGGAAGGCAAAGCTCTCAATTTACCGGTCGATCTACGTTCCCATCCTCACCTATGGTCATGAGCTTTGGGTCATGACCGAAAGGATAAGATCACGGGTACAAGCGGCCGAAATGAGTTTCCTCCGCCGGGTGGTGGGTCTCTCCCTTAGAGATAGGGTGAGAAGCTCTGCCATCCGGGAGGAACTCAAAGTAAAGCCGCTGCTCCTCCACATGGAGAGGAGCCAGATGAGGTGGTTCGGGCATCTGGTCAGGATGCCACCCGAACGCCTCCCTCGGGAGGTGTTTAGGGCACGTCCAGCTGGTAGGAGGCCACGGGGAAGACCCAGGACACGTTGGGAAGACTATGTCTCCCGGCTGGCCTGGGAACGCCTCGGGATCCCCCGGGAAGAGCTAGACGAAGTGGCTGGAGATAGGGAAGTCTGGGCTTCCCTGCTTAGGCTGCTGCCCCCGCGACCCGACCTCGGATAAGCGGAAGATGATGGATGGATGGATGGATAGTTTAAACCCCGGCCGAGTCATACCGAAGACTATAAAAATGTGACCCATCACATCCCAGTTTGAAACTCAGCATCAAGGGTTGGAATTGGGGGTTAAATCACCCAAAAATAATTCCCGGGCGTGGCCACTGCTGCTGCTCACTGCTCCCCTCACCTCCCAGGGGGTGATCAAGGGTGACGGGTCAAATGCTGAGAATAAATTCGCCACACCTCGTGTGTGTGTGACAATCATTGGTTTTGGAACAAAACAAACTGCTGTTCCAAATGTGTCCACTGGATGTCACAATAGCAATTCTGTTAGGCAAGTTTATTCACAGTAAAGGGTGACTGTGGCTCCTCCTCCTCCTCGACCAACATGAAACTTTAAAAACCTGCCGCTTTACGGGTTCCGTTTCGAACTCGTCGTCATTTGGCAAGCCTCCTTGCCCCAAAATGTCTCCGTCAAACACCAGGAAAGTGAACTTAACCCTTTTGGAATAGTTTTTAACGCCGTTTCTTACGGTTTGTTGAGTTAGCATTGGATGGATAGGTGGCCATGACCATACTTGCCAACCTTGAGACCTCTGAATTCGGGAGATGGGGGGGGGGTGTTGAGGTGTGGTAGCGGGGGGGTGTATATCTTTTCAAGTATATATATATATATATATATATATATGGTGGCGACTTGTCCAGGGTGTACGCCGCCTTCCGCCCGATTGTAGCTGAGATATGCGCCAGTGCCCCCCGCAACCCCCTAAAGGAAATAAGCGGTAGGAAATGGATATATATATATATATATATGTATATATATGTGGGAAAAAATGACAAGACTACTTCATCTCTACAGAACTGTTTCATGAGGGGTTCCCTCAATCATCAGGAGATTTTAATGGAAGCATCCACATACCATGGTTTTTATAGGGCACAGAGTGGGTGGGTACAGGCAGGCGTAGGGGCGTGGTGATTGGCTCATGTGTTACCTAGGAGGTGTTTCCTTCCGTGACGGCATGCTGATACAATTTCAATGCGCTTGTTGAGGGATGCCAGGTCTGGGTGGTTTATAATAAACAGTCACAAGGCTTCTTTTAGAAACCAGAGCCTGCGGAATTCTACAGAACTCAGCAAGCGCATTTGGAACCTCAAAGACAATAATGTTGGATATTCAATAACATGGCAAATTCTTGCATCCAGCACACCTTGCAACTTAAAAGAGAAACTGTTTATTATATACCACCCTGACCTGTCATCCCTCAACAAGCGCAGGGAAATTGTGTCAGCATCGATAAACCTATGGATAACGGAGACATATATAATAGTCTACTTTTCGGGTGAGAGAGGACGCTAAAGGCAGTGCCTTTAAGGCACGCCCCCAATATTGTTGACCGGGTGGAAATCGGGAGAAATTCAGGAGAATGGTTGCTCCGGGAGATTTTCGAGAGTGGCACAGAAATTCGGGAATCTCCCAGGAAAATCGGGGAGGGTTGGCAAGTATGCCTTGGTCATGTCCACCTATCAATCCCACAGCTATTTGATACCTCGAAGAGTTTACCTGTTTTTTTGTTCAATGCCAGAAAGACTGTGAGTTAAAGTTTAATCCCCGGCTTTGCAGATACACTGAGACCAAAGTCCAAACTTCAACAAACTTGAAGTGTTTCGTCCAGAGGATTGTTTTGTGATTTGTACATTTTCAGAATGCACTTGTTGTATTTTTGGCCAAAGTAAAAACAAAGAAAAACAACCTGGAGTTGTCTTTATTTTTCAGTTATCATGCCATGATTTTACCATTCCGGCCCACTTGGGAATAGATTTTGCTCCGTGAAATGTGTTTGACACCCCTGGATCGAACCTTTTCCGCTGATTCAGTGTGTGTGTGTGTGTGTGTGTGTGTGTGTGTGTGTGGATGATGCAACCATGTTATACACGCATGAACAATGAAGAGTGGTGATGCTGGTGAAGCTACATAAGCACTTTAGTTCTTGCTGGTCTTCTCAATTGGGCTTTTCTTCTCCTTCTCCTTCTCCTTCTCATCCTTCTCTTTAGGCTTCTTCTTCTCTTCCTCCTCGTCTTCTTCCTCTTCCTCACCGTCACCTCCCTCCTGGTCCACGCCCTCGTCTTCGTCCTCCCCCTCGTCGTCCTCCTCCTCCTTGTCTTCCTCCTCTTCCTCCTCCTCCTCCGGTTTGGACTTCCTGTAGGCGCCCATGGAGTAGGTGCGGGACGACATGTAGGAGAAGCCCGGGTAACCGGACTGGACCATGGCGCCGCCAACGGTGCTCAGGCGGCATTCCTCGCCTTCCAGCAGCTTCCTAGAAAGGCGAGGATAGGTAAATGGTAAATGGGTTATACTTGACACTATTTCCACATTCACCCATTCACCCATTCCCTCCAGACAAACAACGTACCGGCACAGTCATGTAATGTATGCCGCTTACACACTCACATTAGTGAATGCAATGCATACTTGGTCAACAGCCATACAGGTCACACTGAGGGTGGCCGCAAAAACAACTTTAACACTGTTAAAAATATGCGCCACACTGTGAACCCACACCAAACAATAATGACAAACACATTTCGGGAAAACATCCGCACCGTAACACAACAGAACGAATACCCAGAAGCCCTTGCAGCACTAACTCTTCCGGCACGCTACAATATACACGCCCGCTACCACCAAACCCCCCCCTACCCTCCAACCCCGCCCACCTCAACATTTCGGGAGAACATCCGCACCGTAACTCAACATAAACACAACAGAACAAAAACCCAGAAACCACTAACTCTTCCGGCACGCTACAATATACACCCCCGCTACCACTAATCTTCCCCCCCACCTCCAACCCCGCCCACCTCAACATTTCGGGAGAACATCGGCACCGTAACTCAACATAAACAGAACAGAACAAATACCCAGAACCCCTTGCAGCACTAACTTTTACGGAACGCTACAATATACACCCCGCTACCGCCAAAACCCCCCTCCAACCCCACTTACCTCAACATTTCGGGAGAACATCGGCACCGTAACTCAACATAAACAGAACAGAACAAATACCCAGAACCCCTTGCAGCACTAACTTTTACGGAACGCTACAATATACACCCCGCTACCGCCAAAACCCCCCTCCAACCCCACCCACCTCAACATTTCGGGAGAACATCGGCACCGTAACTCAACATAAACAGAACAGAACAAATACCCAGAACCCCTTGCAGCACTAACTTTTACGGAACGCTACAATATACACCCCGCTACTGCCAAACCCCCCCTCCAACCCGACCCACCTCAACATCTCGGGAGAACATCAGCACCCTAACACAACATAAACACAACAGAACAAATACCCAGAACCCCTTGCAGCACTAACTTTTACGGCACGCTACAATATACACCCCGCTACTGCCAAACCCCCCCTCCAACCCGACCCACCTCAACATCTCGGGAGAACATCTTTACCGTAACACAACAAACACAACAGAACAAATACCTAGAAGCCCTTGCAGCACTAACTCTTCCGGCACACTACAATATACACACCCCCTACTGCCAACCCCCCGCCCTCCAACCCCGCCCACCTCAACATATCGGGAGAACATCCGCACCGTAACACAACATAAACACAACAGAACAAATACCCAGAACCCCTTGCAGCACTAACTCTTCTGGCACGCTACAATATACACCCCAGCTACCACCAACCCCCCCCCCATCTCCTGAATTCGGAGGTCTCAAGGTTGGCAAGTATGCTTGTAACAGTGAATAATGTATGGATTTGCTTCTGGATTTCATTATTAACTATATACATTGTTTTAAGTAGACTGTCGAATTCACAACAAAAACTTTGCATTCGCAACATTTTACTGTAAAATACGGTTTGTTTGTTTGATTGTTTTTTACAACCTTTTACGGTAAATGGGGGGGGCTTGGTGCTAGCGGGGTGTATAATATAGCCAAGAGTCATGGATGGATGGCGTTGTGGGTAATTCTTATGTTGCGTTTATAATGTGTTACAGAGCCGATGTTTTCCAGAAATGTGTTTGGTGTGGGTTCGCAGAGTGTGGCACATATTAGTAAGAGTGTTAAAGTTGTTTATATCACAACCATCAGTGTAGAAGGTATGGGTGTTGACCAAGTATGCATTGCAATCTCGTATGTGAGGCAGCGAAATGCATGCGTCCGGCCGGCACGGAGATAGCATTGTGTGATGGTGGTCCCCAACCACCGGGACGCGGCCGCAAAAGAATTTTTTATATATATGTTTTTTTATCACACTCAACTTTTTTACTGCATGCCATTGGTAAGCACAGGGGTGAGAAGAGGTTTTAAAAATATTAGCGCCTGCTTACTTTAACCGCATGCCTTGAATAAGCGCAGGAGTGAGAAGAGGTTTTAAATTAATTAGCGCCCCGGCGGCTATTCAAGGAAATACGGGATATGTTTTTTTTTCCTTCTTTATAATGCATTTCTGGCCGGTGCGACTTACAATCTGAAAAAAAAATACGTTATCTGTGTTGTTGCAAACCTGTAAGCGGCAATTTCAATGTCCAGAGCCATCTTGACATTGAGCAGATCCTGGTACTCCCGCAGGTGGCGAGACATTTCTCCTTTGGTGCTGCGCAGCGCCGCCTCCAGCTGCTCAATAGTGTCCTAGAAGCACACAAACCTTTAACACGGGTGGTCCGCTCAGCGGAGCGGTGGGGTTTGGTGCGACGCGCTCACATACCTGCATGTCTCCGACTTCGCCGTTGTGGCGGTCCTCCATCTCAGCGATCTGCCTCTCCAGGGCCTCGTTGTGGCCCCGCAGGGCCTCGATCTCCAAGGTGCGGGCTTGCACCTGCCGGCGGTACTCGGTCAATTCCTCCTTTGAGTGCTTGATGGCGTCCTGGTTGCGAGCCGCGGCCTCCGTCACGGTTGCGAACTTGGAGCGGTACCACTCCTCTGCCTGGGCCTGGTTCCTGCATGACAGGTTCTCATATTGGGCCCGGATGTCCTTCAGGGCCGCCGCCAGGTCCGGTTGGCTCATGTCCATCTCCACGGACACCTGGACATCAGAGGGTTACAGTGTACTTTAGTTTGGTTTAAAGCAGGGCTATTCAACTGGCGGCCGGGGGGGCCAAATCCGGCCCGGGAATGACACCGTGCTGGCCCCCCCGCTCCGTTCAAAACTTGAGAGACAAACATTTTAGCAGCTAAGTCCTACTACACGACCGCTTCTATGTTAGCTACCTCTCTTTGTTTATAATATATATTTTTGGATGGATCTACTCTCTATTTATTAGTGATTCCCAAAGCCCAAAAAAAGTCTGCGGGCTATAGAGCTTTTTCTTTTCGGACTCCAGTACTCTGGAATGCCCTCCTGGTAACAGTTCCAGATGCCACCTCAGTAGAGGCATTTAAGTCTCACCTTAAAACTCATTTGTATACTCTAGCCTTTAAATAGACTCCCTTTTTAGACCAGTTGATCTGCCGTTTCTTTTCTTTTTCTTCTATGTCCCACTCCCCCTTGTGAAGGGGGTCCGGTCCGATCCGGTGGCCATGTACTGCTTGCCTGTGTATCGGCTGGGGACATCTCTGCGCTGCTGATCCGCCTCCGCTTGGGATGGTTTCCTGCTGGCTCCGCTGTGAACAGGACTCTCGCTGCTGTGTTGGATCCGCTTTGGACTGGACTCTCGCGACTGTGTTGGATCCATTATGGATTGAACTTTCACAGTATCATGTTAGACCCGCTCGACATCCATTGCTTTCCTCCTCTCCAAGGTTCTCATAGTCATCATTGTCACCGACGTCCCACTGGGTGTGAGTTTTCCTTGCCCTTATGTGGGCCTACCGAGGATGTCGTGGTGGTTTGTGCAGCCCTTTGAGACACTAGTGATTTAGGGCTATATAAGTAAACATTGATTGATTGCTTGATATTTTATTCTGCACCTGTTACAGCGGTATAGCTCCGTTGGTAGAGTGGCCGTGCCAGAAACTTGAGGGTTGCAGGTTCAATTCCCGCTTCCGCCATCCTAGTCACTGCCGTTGTGTCCTTGGGCAAGACACTTTACCCACCAGCTCCCAGTGCCACCCACACTGGTTTAAATGTAACTTAGATATTGGGTTTCACTATGTAAAGCGCTTTGAGTCACTAGAGAAAAGCGCTATATAAATATAATTCACAACTCACAATTCACATATCAATCAATCAATCAATGTTTACTTATATAGCCCTTTACTGTAATACTGTAGAAAATGTTAGGTTCAAACACTGACAACATCTATTAAACAAGACAAGAAGCAAGGAATTAAACAGAGACAGAATTAAATTTGGCTCAATGAGGGAGAAACCCGTACATCTGTACCCTTGTAAATGGTAAATGGGTTGTACTTGTATAGCGCTTTTCTACCCCCTTTTCAAGGGGGTAGAAAAGCACTTTGAAAACATTTCCACATTCACCCATTCACACACTGACGGAGGGAGCTACAATGCAAGCTGCTCACCAGGACCCATCAGGAGCAAGGGTAAAGTGAAGTGAAGTGAACTATATTTATATAGCGCTTTTTCTCTAGTGCAGGGGTAGGGAACCTGTGGCTCTTTTGAAAACTGCATCTGGCTCTCAGATACATCTTAGCGGACATTGCTTAACACAATAAGTAAGGAATACTTTTGCTGGTAATCACAGTGTTAAAAATAACCTTAAAATATACAAAACATTCTCATGCATTTGAATCCATCCATCCATTTCCTACCGCACCTGTTCAAGACGTCACATTATTGGTAAGAAGTGTTCTATTTATTACCGGTTAGCTTCAGAATAAAAATGTTATTAAAAATAATAGGAGACTTATTGTACTCTAAAAATGTTGTTATCAATTAAAAATGCATGCATTTAGTTGTATTCGGTGTTAAAAAAATATGATATGGCTCTCACGGAAATACATTTTCAAATCTTTGGCTTTCATGGCTCTCTCAGCCGAAAAGGTTCCCGACCCCTGCTCTAGTGACTCAAGGCGCTTTACATAGTGAAACCCAATATCTGATATTTTAAACCAGTGTGGGTGGCACTGGGAGCAGGCGGGCAAAGTGCCTTGCCCAAGGACGCAACGGACATGACTAGGATGGCAGAAGGTGGGGATTGAACCAGTAACCCTCTACCAACTTTGCCACGCCGTCCCCCATGTACAGCGTCATTACGCTCCTGACGAAAGACTGTGCGCCTCCCTGATTACATGGCAACAGCTGTTTCTAAGGGACGGGGGTCATAAACAGCCCTCGCCTTTGGTTACAGATCAATTCAAAGAAACAGGTCGTAAAACAGTTTTAAAGAAAAGCTCCCTTCGCTTTGCAGATCTCATATCTTTCTGTGGATTACATTGCATGAAGGAAACAGAACACCTTCATATTGCATATTGACCTTGTAGTTTTAAGTATTTTTTTAAAATACCTTCTTCTCCAATGTCATTGAAAGGACTGAATTGAGCAGGATGTGCAAATGAGTGCGTGCCACTGCTGCACGCCTGAAAACCGCTGACTCGGGCTTCTTTCGCCGCCCTGTCAATTGCTTACACGGCAGTAAAACTCTCTGCGAGGAAGCCGCCAAAAACCCCTGGAGAAATCTACCTGGCAACCGTCCCTCCTCATGCATTGATTCCACTTCTATGCATCACCCCGACTTTGCTTTGTCATGCAATCTAACCAGTTTACGGCTTCAACTGTTTTTTTTTTTTGTCAGTTTGGTAAATTCACAAGACTGTTTAGGATTATGTTCGAAAATTCAAGCGTGGAGTGAAAGTCAAGAGGTGGGTCCGCATGACTGCTGTCCCCCGGGAAGGCCACACCCTTTTTTCTGCGCATTTCTCCCCGCTCTGCCCCCACCCCGCACCTTCATGCTACCTAATCAACACGACAGTGATGCCTCACCGGCCTTTAAATAGCAGCAAATTTAACTTTACCAGTGAGCGTGTTGTCTTTTTTTGTGCAGCTTGTTTTAGAATTGGCTTGTGGCACCAAAATAGAAACAAACAATAAACTAACAATACTTTGTCACCTGTATTTTTTCTGAGAGCGTCCTCTGCAGTGGACATGCAGGACTTTGATATTGTGTCCTGTAATTTGGTAGGACTTCTAAAAAAAAAAAAAAATTGGAGGACATAATGCAAATGTCCACTGCAGAGGACACGGCCTCAAGGGCAGGGGTCACCAACCTTTTTGAAAGCAAGAGCTACTTCTTGGGTACTGATTAATGCCAAGGGCTACCAGTTTGATACACACTTAAATAAATTGCCAGAAATACCCAATTTGCTTAATTTACCTTTAATAAATAAATCCATATATATTAAAAAAATGGGTATTTCTGTCTGTCATTCCTTTTACGGAAGGTTTTTTGTAGAGAATGAATGATGAAAAAATCACTTAATTGAACGGTTTAAAAGAGGAGAAAACATGAAAAAAAATAAAATTAAATTTTGAAACATAGTTTATCTTCAATTTCCACTCTTTAAAATTCAAAATTCAACCGAAAAAAATGAAGAGAAAAACTAGCTCATTTGAATCTTTATGAAAAAAATTAAAAAAAAGAATTTATGGAACATCATTACTAATTTTTCCTGATTAAGATTAATTTTAGAATTTTGATGACATGTTTTAAATAGGTTAAAATCCAATCTGCACTTTGTTAGAATATATAACAAATTGGACCAAGCTATATTTCTAACAAAGACAAATCATTATTTCTTCTAGATTTTCAGCAACAAAAATTGTAAAAGAAATTCAAAAGACTTTGAAATAAGATTTAAATTTGATTCTACAGATTTTATAGATTTGCTAGAATATTTTTGGGGAATTTTAATCATAATAAGTTTGAAGAAATATATCACAAATATTCGTCGTCGAAAAAACAGAAGCTAAAATGAAAAATGTAATTAAAATGTATTTATTATTCTTTACAATAATAATAAAAAATACTTGAACATTGATTTAAATTGTCAGGAAAGAAGAGGAAGGAATTTAAAAGGTAAAAAGGTATATGTGTTGAAAAATTCTTATTAAGGTTGTATTTTTTCTCTAAATTTGTCTTTCTGAAAGTTATAAGAAGCAAAGTAAAAAAAAAAAAATGAATTTATTCAAACAAGTGAAGACCAAGTCTTGAAAATATTTTCTTGGATTTTCAAATTCTATTTGAGTTTAGTCTCTCTTAGAATTAAAAATGTCGAGCAAAGCGAGACCAGCTTGCTAGTAAATAAATACAATTTAAAAAATAGAGGCAGCTCACTGGTAAGTGCTGCTATTTGAGCTATTTTTAGAACAGGCCGGCGGGCGACTCATCCGGTCCTTACGGGCGACCTTGCGTTGGTGACCCCTGCTGTAGGGAGTTTATCAGCATATTTTATTGTTTTTAGTCTGTTGGCAATATTTTAAAAAACGCATTGTTATTTTTTTTTTTTATTCATGAGTCCCAGAAATCTTGGTTGAATTAAAAAGTTGTCACGAGTTGTGAGGGTCTCGGGTGGCACTGCAGAGCCGTAAATTAGCCGGTGTGCGTGACTAAGGTGCAGGATGCGGGGACAAGACTACAACTGGGAAGAAACCGAGTAAAACGATGACATAAAATAGAGCAGCAGTTCTTTTTTTTCCACCAACCACCACCCCAGAAACCACTTCAAGTAGCACCATATTGAACAATACAGTAGCAAGTATATTAACATTACACAGTTTGAACGGTAACACTGAGTTTGAATATTTATTACGTGATTCTTTAGTGCACCACTAGGTGGAGCCTGCGTACACACCACAGTTTCCATATGGTGCATTTAATTTGCAATTCCACCCCCTGCATTCTCTAATTGTCAATTATTAATAAAATCTTGGAGGATAATTAAGAGTAGAAACACGCTTAAATTGATATTTTTGTTAAAAACATATAAAGTGATTTAGGTAGCTCTTTTTGTCTTTTTTTTCATATTTTGTTAACACTTTAGTATGGTGAACATATCCACCATTAATTAGTTGCTTGTTGACATGCAAATTAGTAACATGTTGGCTCTTAATTAGTCATTATTAAGTACTTATTAATGCTTTATTCTGCATACAAGCAGGAAGCCATTAACTAAGAGTCTTCCCTCAATAACCTCAGAATTATTGCTTATTAGTAACCCAAACCCTTATATGTTCCCCTAGTGTCCAAATAACTCTAACTTAAGTCTTTGTTACTTTAATAAGCATCGTATTAATGGTGAATATGTTCCCCATACTAAAGTGTTACCCATATTTTTTATTATTATTATTCATGATTAGTTTACACTCTCTGCGATGAGGTGGCGACTTGTCCTATTTCCGCATGATTGTAGCTGAAATAGGCACCAGCGCCCCCCGCGACCCCAAAAGGGACAAGCGGTAGAAAAATGGATGGATGGATAGTTTATACTCTCTGTAATTGCTTTTGTTTTCTTTCCTTGACATGTTTCGCTGGTGTTGAAAGTGCCTTGACTCTTGTGTGCATTTGTTGTTCAATAAAATAAAAAATTAAAAAAAATGAAAAAAATAAAGAAAAACAATTGAAAGAATAAAAAAAAAATAAAAAAAAACGTATTAAAAAAAAATTACGTGAGTGCACTCCACCGAGGTGTGCAATGTAAAAGCATAAAAAACAATTTAATTTTTTTTTTTTTAAAATAGGACAAAAATGAAAAAACTTGTAAAACATTTTTTAAAAATACAGAAAAATTAAACAAAATTTAATTTTTTTTTTATGTTTTTAAAAAATTTAACAAAATATTTAAAAAATACAAAACAACTACGAAAAAAAATTACCAAATTATTCCATTTTTTCAATTGCTTATTTTTTCAAATTTTAAACATTTTTATAAAAAATCAAACAAATTATTTCAAAAAATACAAAACAATTACGAAAATAATTACATAGTAATTACGTGTTTTTCATTGTTAATTTTTTTTTTCAATTTTTAAAAAATGTTTCAAAACATTTTTTAAAAATTAAGAAAAAATACAAACGAAAAAAATGTTTGAACTCCACTGAGGTGTGCGATGCAAAATCATTACAAACAATCAAAAAATGTTTTGAAAAATATGAACAAAAATTTAAAAAAATTACATTTTTGTTTTTAAATCCAAAAATACTAAACGAAATTTTAAAAAATAAATTTCTTTTTATGAGTTGGAGACTTGTCCAGGGTGTACCCTGCCTTCCGCCCGATTGTAGCTGAGATAGGCGCCAGCGCCCCCTGCGACCCCGAAAGGGAATAAGCGGTAGAAAATGGATGGAAATTTATTTTTAAATTAAAATAATTTAAATTAATTACCAAACAATTAAAAAAAACAACTAAACATTTCTAAGTTTTTTTAAACAATTGAAAAAAAAAAAAAAAAAATTTTAAATGTATCCCCGCCACCCCAAAAGAGAATAAGTGGTAGAAAAATGGATGGATGGATTATTTAAAAATGAAAAACATTTTTGCACAAAATGCTTGCCGTACCTGCGTGGCCTGCAGCGACGACTGCATCTCCTGCAGCTCCTCCTCGTGGACTTTCCGCAGGAAGGCGATCTCGTCCAGCAGCGACTCCACCTTCTTCTCCAGCTCCAGGCGCGCCAGGGTGGCGTCGTCCACGTCCTTGCGGTACGCCTTCAGGGCGCCCTCGGCCTCCTCGCGGAGCCGCGCCTCCTCGTCCAGCTTGTCGCGCAGGCGCTCCAGCGCCTCGCTCACCTGCGCGCAGTCCAGGTGCGCCTGGCTCCTCTCGTGCGTCATCTCCTCCACGCGCGCGCGCAGCTCGCGGATCTCCTGCTCGTAGAGCTCGTGGAGGCGCGAGGGCTCGCTGTGGCGCTGGCGGAGTGACGTCACTTCCGCCTCCAGCACCTTGTTCTGCTGCTCCAGCTGGTGCACTTTCTCGATGAACGACACGAAGCGGTCGTTCAGACCCTGCAGCTGCTCCTTCTCGTTGGTGCGCACGATCTTCAGCTCGTTGGTGACCGCCGTGGACTGGCTCAGGTCCGGCATGGAGAAGAGGCGCCCGGACGCGGCGCTCCGGCGGTAGCCGCCGCCGGACGACATCACCGCCGGGGAGCCGTAGGTCCGGCTGCGGTAGCCGGAGGAGTGCACCCGGGACGGGCTGCCCAGACTGGCGCGGCCCGAGCGCGGCGCGTCGCCGAAGATCTTGCGGTAGGAGCTGCTGCTGCTGCTGCTGCTGTACATGTCGCCGGAGTAACTCATTCTGCCGTGAAAGAGCCGGGAAGGAGAGTTCCGCGCCGGGTCCCGGACAGGTGCTTTTATAGGCAACGCGCATGCGCATCGCCCGGGAAGATGGGACGAAACCTGCAAACTCATGCAGAAACACACACACACACACACACACACACACACACACACACACACACACAACCTCCACTACCTCTTTTTTTTATTTCTTTCACATACACTAAACACTTTTTCACGCATGACTAAGAAACTATTTTGATTTCAAACGTGGCGACATTCGCGCTCTCCTCTGCGGGATGCGCTGGTCACGTGATCACGAGGATGCTGCAGTCTGCCCCCACCCTCCCACGCCTCTGCAACACTTTTTTTTTTTTTGTGTCGTGGAGTGCAAACTTGAGAGTGTGGTCACGGAGAGTGTTCATTGCAACAACGCAACCACACGCTTGAAAGTTGCAATGTGATGTGGGGATTGGTCTGCGGAACTTATTAAAGTAACGCATTTAGAGCTATTTGGACACCAGGGGAACATATAAAGGTTACTAATAAGTAATAATTCTGAGGTTATTGAGGGAAGTCTCTTACTGCTTGTATAAAAAGGCCATGCAGAATAAGGCATTAATGTTAATGACCAACTAATTAATGGCGAATATGTGTTCCCCATAATAAAGTGTTACCGATGCAGAAACGAGCATTTCTTGTACATTCGTCCATCCATTTTTCTACCGCTTGTCCCTGTCAACACTGTAATATATAGTGTGACATTGGCGTGAAATAAGGTGTCTCTGGCCTTGGTGCTGATTTCAGAGAGGGACCACACCCCTACACGCACACACACGACACCGACACACACACACGCACACACACACACACACACACCACCGACACACACACACACACACACCACCGACACACACACATACACCACCAACACGCACGCACACACACACACACACAAACCCACCACCTACACACACATACACACGCACACACACACCACCGACACACATACATACACCACCGACACGCACGCACACACACACACACAAACCCACCACCTACACACACACACTCCTATACACACACAGTCACACACACACACACACACACACACACACACACACACACACACACACACACACACACACACACACACTCATTAAAGTTAACACTTTAATAATAATACCAAAACATCGTGTCTCTGGCCTTGGTGCTGATTTCAGAGGGACCACACCCCTACACACACGCATGCACACACACACATTCCGATACACATACACACCACCGACATGCACACACACACAAACCCACCACCTACACACACACTCCTATACACACACACACACACGCACACACACACACTCACACACACACACACACACACACACACACACAAGCACACCACAGTCTCACACACACACACACACACACACACACGTAGATTAAAGCTGTCAAAGTTAACACTTTAATAATAATACCAAAACACCGTGTCTCTGGCCTTGGTGCTGATTTTAGAGGGACCACACCCCTACACGCACACACACACTTTCCGAGACACACACACACATACACACCACCGACATGCACACACACACACATACACACCTACACACACACCACCCACACCCACACATACACCACCGACACGCACGCACACACACACACAAACCCACCACCTACACACACGCTCCTATACACACACAGTCACACACACACACACACACACACACTCATTAAAGTTAACACTTTAATAATAAAAACAAAACATCGTGTCTCTGGCCCTGGTGCTGATTTCAGAGGGACCACACCCCTACACACACACACACACCACCGACACACGCACACACTCATACAGACACACACACACACACACAAATGCACACACACACACATGCACACAGACACTCATACAGACGCACACACACACACACACACACAAATGCACACACACACACATTCACACAGACATTCACACAGACACTCATACAGACGCACACACACACACACACACAAATGCACACACACACATGCACACAGACACTCATACAGACGCACACACACACACACACACACAAATGCACACACACACACATTCACACAGACACTCATACAGACGCACACACACACACACACACACACATGCACACAGACACTCATACAGACGCACACACACACACACACACACACAAATGCACACACACACACATGCACACAGACACTCATACAGACGCACACACACACAAATGCACACACACACACACACACACACCACCTACAGACACACTACTATACACACAAGCACACCACAGTCACACACACACACACAGACGCACACACACACGTAGATTAGGGCTTTCAAAGTTAACACTTTAATAATAATACCAAAACACCGTGTCTCTGGCCTTGGTGCTGATTTTAGAGGGACCACACCCCTACACGCACGCACACACACACACATTCCGATACCCACACACACACACAAACACACCACCTACACACACACACACACACACACACACAAGCACACCACAGTCACACACACACACACACACACACACACACACACACACACACACACACACACACACACACACACGTAGATTAGGGCTGTCAAAGTTAACACTAAAAATAATACCAAAACATCGTGTCTCTGGCCTTGGTGCTGATTTCAGACGGACCACACCCCTACACGCACACACACACACACACACGTAGATTAGGGCTGTCAAAGTTAACACTTTAATAATAATACCAAAACACCGTGTCTCTGGCCTTGGTGCTGATTTTAGAGGGACCACACCCCTACACGCACGCACACACACACACATTCCGATACCCACACACACACACAAACACACCACCTACACACACACACACACACACACACACAAGCACACCACAGTCACACACACACACACACACACACACACACACACACACACACACACACACGTAGATTAGGGCTGTCAAAGTTAACACTAATAATAATACCAAAACATCGTGTCTCTGGCCTTGGTGCTGATTTCAGACGGACCACACCCCTACACGCACACACACACACACACACACACACATTCCGATACACACACACACATACAAACCACCGACATGCACACACACACACACACACACACACACACACACACACACACACACACACACACACGTAGATTAGGGCTGTCAAAGTTAACACTTTAATAATAATACCAAAACATTGTGTCTCTGGCCTTGGTGCTGATTTTAGAGGGACCACACCCCTACACGCACACACACACATTCCGATACACACACACACATACACACCACCGACATGCACACACACTCACACACAAACCCACCACCTACACACACACTCCTATACACACACACGCACACACACACACCCACCGCCTACACACACACACACACACACACACACACCACCGACACACACTCACACACACACAAACCCACCACCTACACACACACTCCTCCACACACACACCTACTCAGTGGTCTAGTGGTTAGAGTGTCCGCCCTGAGATTAGTAGGTCGTGAGTTCAAACCCCAGCCGAGTCATACCAAAGACTATAAAACAAATGGGTCCCATTACCTCCCTGCTTGGCACTCAGCATCAAGGGTTGGAATTGGGGGTTAAATCACCAAAAATGATTCCCGGGCGCGGCACCGCTGCTGCTCACTGCTCCCCTCACTTCCCAAGGGGTGAACAAGGGTGATGGGTCAAATGCAGAAGACAAATTTCACCACACCTAGTGTGTGTGTGTGACAATCATTGGTACGTTAACACACAAACACACACACACACACACACACACACACACACACGTATATTAAGGCCGTCAAAGTTAAAACTTTAATAATAATATCAAAACATTGTGACATTGATGTGAAATAAGGTGTCTCTGGCCTTGGTGCTGATTTCAGAGGGACCACACACACACACACACACACACACACGCACTGCAGTGTCCCCGCCTCAAAAGTGTGCACCATACACAACGCCAAGTCATTGCAATAAAACACCTTTTCAAAAAAACTTTTTCTCGACACGTGTCAAATACTCTCATTATCCATCAGAATAATCACACTTATACCTTTTGATTCGTCATAATTAACTGCAAATACAATCCAATACAATCCACTTTATTTATGTTCAAACCCCGTTTCCATGTGAGTTGGGAAATTGTGTTAGATGTAAATATAAACAGAATACAATGATTTGCAACTCCTTTTCAACCCATATTCAGTTGAATATGCTACAAAGACAACATATTTGATGTTCAAACTCACAAACTTTTTTTTTTTTTTGCAAATAATCATTAACTTTAGAATTTGATGCCACCAACACGTGACAAAGAAGTTGGGAAAGGTGGCAATAAATACTGATAAAGTTGAGGAATGCTCATCAAACACTTATTTGGAACATCCCACGGGTGTGCAGGCTAATTGGGAACAGGTGGGTGCCATGATTGGGTATAAAAACAGCTTCCCAAAAAATGCTCAGTCTTTCACAGGAAAGGATGGGGCGAGGTACACCCCTTTGTCCACAACTGCGTGAGCAAATAGTCAAACAGTTTAAGAACAACGTTTCTCAAAGTGCAATTGCAAGAAATTTAGGGATTTCAACATCTACGGTCCATAATATCATCAAAAGGTTCAGAGAATCTGGAGAAATCACTCCACGTAAGCAGCATGGCCAGAAACCAACATTGAATGACTGTGACCTTCGATCACTGTATCAAAAACCGACATCAATCTCTAAAGGATATCACCACATGGGCTCATGAACACTTCAGAAAACCACTGTCACTAAATACAGTTCGTCACTACATTTTTAAGTGTAAGTTAAAGCTCTACTCTGCAAAGCAAAAGACATTTATCAACAACATCCAGAAACCCCGCCGGTTTCTCTGGGCCCAAGATCATCTAAGATGGACTGATGCAAAGTGGAAAAGCTTTCTGTAGTCTGATGAGTCCACATTTCAAATTGTTTTTGGAAATATTCGACATCGTGTCATCCGGACCAAAGGGGAAGCGAACCATCCAGACTGTTATCGACGCAAAGTTCAAAAGCCAGCATCTGTGATGGTATGGGGGTGCATTAGTGCCCAAGGCATGGGTAACTTACACATCTGTGAAGGCACCATTAATGCTGAAAGGTACATACAGGTTTTGGAACAACATATGCTGCCATCTAAGCGCCGTCTTTTTCATGGACGCCCCTGCTTATCATCAATCAATCAATCAATGTTTACTTATATAGCCCTAAATCACTAGTGTCTCAAAGGGCTGCACAAACCACCACGACATCCTCGGTAGGCCCACATAAGGGCAAGGAAAACTCACACCCAGTGGGACGTCGGTGACAATAATGACTATGAGAACCTTAGAGAGGAGGAAAGCAATGGATGTCGAGCGGGTCTAACATGATACTGTGAAAGTTCAATCCACAGTGGATCCAACACAGTCGCAAGAGTCCAGTCCAAAGCGGGTCCAACTCAGCAGAGAGAGTCCCGTTCACAGCGGAGCCACCAGGAAACCATCCCAAGCGGAGGCGGATCAGCAGCGCAGAGATGTCCCCAGCCGATACACAGGCAATCAGTACATGGCCACCGGATCGGACCGGACCCCCTCCACAGGGGAGAGTGGGACATAGAAGAAAAAGAAAAGAAACAGCAGATCAACTGGTCTAAAAAGGGAGTCTATTTAAAGGCTACAGTATACAAATGAGTTTTAAGGTGAGACTTAAATGCTTCTACTGAGGTGGCATCTCGAACTGTTACCGGGAGGGCATTCCAGAGTACTGGAGCCCGAACGGAAAACGCTCTATAGCCCGCAGACTTTTTTTGGGCTTTGGGGATCACTAACAAGCCGGAGTCCTTTGAACGCAGATTTCTTGCCGGGACATATGGTACAATACAATCGGCAAGATAGGATGGAGCTAGACCGTGTAGTATTTTATACGTAAGTAGTAAAACCTTAAAGTCACATCTTAAGTGCACAGGAAGCCAGTGCAGGTGAGCCAGTACAGGCGTAATGTGATCAAACTTTCTTGTTCTTGTCAAAAGTCTAGCAGCCGCATTTTGTACCAACTGTAATCTTTTAATGCTAGACATGGGGAGACCCGAAAATAATACGTTACAGTAGTCGAGGCGAGACGTAACAAACGCATGGATAATGATCTCAGCGTCTTTAGTGGATAGAATGGAGCGAATTTTAGCGATATTACGGAGATGAAAGAAGGCCGTTTTAGTAACGCTTTTAATGTGTGCCTCAAAGGAGAGAGTTGGGTCGAAGATAATACCCAGATTCTTTACCGTGTCGCCTTGTTTAATTGTTTGGTTGTCAAATGTTAGAGTTGTATTATTAAATAGAGTTCGGTGTCTAGCAGGACCGATAATCAGCATTTCCGTTTTTTTGGCGTTGAGTTGCAAAAAGTTAGCGGACATCCATTGTTTAATTTCATTAAGACACGCCTCCAGCTGACTACAATCCGGCGTGTTGGTCAGCTTTAGGGGCATGTAGAGTTGGGTGTCATCAGCATAACAGTGAAAGCTAACACCGTATTTGCGTATGATGTCACCTAGCGGCAGCATGTAGATGCTGAAGAGTGCAGGGCCAAGGACCGAACCCTGGGGAACTCCACACGTTACCTTAACGTAGTCCGAGGTCACATTGTTATGGGAGACACACTGCATCCTATCAGTAAGATAAGAGTTAAACCAAGACAGGGCTAAGTCTGACATGCCGATTCGTGTTTTGATACGTTCTAATAAAATATTATGATCGACGGTATCGAAAGCAGCGCTAAGATCGAGGAGCAGCAACATAGATGACGCATCAGAATCCATCGTTAGCAATAGATCATTAGTCATTTTTGCGAGGGCTGTCTCCGTCGAGTGATTTGCCCTGAAACCGGATTGAAAGGTTTCACATAGATTGTTAGACGCTAAGTGTTCATTTAACTGCTCCGCAACAATTTTTTTGAGGATTTTTGAAATAAAGGGAAGGTGAGACACCGGTCGGTAGTTTACCATGAGGTCAGGATCGAGGTTAGGTCTTTTAAGAAGAGGATGAATAACCGCTTTTTTGAATGCTAGGGGAACAGTGCCCGAGGAAAGTGATAAGTTTATAATATTTAGCACTGATGGACCTAATAATACAAAGAGCTCCTTGATCAGTTTCCCAGGAAGAGGGTCAAGTAAACATGTTGTTTGTTTTATTCCATTTACACGTTGTAACAATTCCTCTAATGTTATTTCCTCAAAACGAGAGAAACTATTTTGGAGGGCAGTATCCGCCGTATATACAATCGTGTCAGTGTTAATAGAACCCCGTCGTAGCTGGGACGCATTGTCTTTAATCTCCTTTCTAATGACTTCAATTTTCTTACTAAAGAATTGCATAAAGTCATCAGCTGAGTGGGTGGAGCTACTGGAAGGAGTCCCTTGTTGGGTTAGCGATGCTACCGTACTAAACAAAAATTTAGGATCGTTTTTATTACGGTGGATGAGATTTGAGTAATAATTAGCTTTAGCTAAGGTAAGCATGCGTTTATAAGTTATTAAACCATCACTAAATGCTTGATGGTGCACCTCAAGTTTAGTCGTGCGCCATTTGCGTTCCAGCTTTCTACATAATAATTTCTGAGCTCTAGTTTCTTCTGTAAACCACGGGGTGCGCTTTTTTGGAGCCTTTTTTAACTTTAGCGGTGCTATGTTATCAATGGTTTCGCGCAGGGCGTCGTTAAAGTTGTTAGTGAGGTTATCAATAGAGCCCACATACTTTGGGAATGGTGCCATTACCGAGGGCAGTAGGTCAGCAAGAGTTGTCGTTGTGGCCGTATTAATGTTGCGGCTGCTATAGCAGTTATTATTATTATTGGTTTGACGAACATGCGTCTGAACCTCGAATTTTATAAGGTAATGATCGGACAATACTTTAGTATACGGGAGTATCGTAACTTTGGAAGCGGTGATACCCCTGACAAGCACTAGGTCTATTATTTCAGCAAGACAATACCAAGCCACATTCAGCACGTGTTACAACAGCGTAGCTTCGTTAAAAAAAGAGTGCGGGTACTTTCCTGGCCCGCCTGCAGTCTAGACCTGTCTCCCATGGAAAATGTGTGGCGCATTATGAAGCGTAAAATACGACAGCGGAGACCCCGGACTGTTGAACGACTGAAGCTCTACATAAAACACTTTCAAAGCTTCAACAATTAGTTTCCTCAGTTCCCAAACGTTTATTGAGTGTTGTTAAAAGAAAAGGTGATGTAACACAGCGGTGAACATGCCCTTTCCCAACTACAGTGGCACGTGTTGCAGCCATGAAATTTTAAGTTTCTTACCCTTTCCATCCTTTGTAACTGTAGCTACTGTGTGGAACAATTTCCCTTGTGGATCAATAAAGTTTGTCCAAGTCCAAAGGCAATTTGAAAATATGTCTTATTTGAATGTGTTCCATTTTTGCGATTTTATTGAAATTATTACTGAACATCAAATCATCAAAATCGAGGCATTATTTATTTTTTTAATTTGCCATCCCTTCAGGTGTGGCTTTCAGGAATGTTTTAATGCAAGCTTTGTCTTTAATTTGTTTAACGAGCTGCGGGTCTCCAGCACTTTGGACACACCTTTGTGTAGTAGGAGTACAAAACCATCTCGAGTACCTCATGAAAAAACATGTTGATAATTGTTCTTTTATCATGTGATGTAAGAATAATAAAAAAATGGAGGTTGGATGATGTTGCAGCTTGCAGTGTGAGAATGTTGGAAGAGGCCGGGCGGGGTGTGAGGTGACAGTGACTCGGCAGTAGGATGCTAAATGTTGCTTTCATCGTCCTCGGACATGCTGGACAAACAATGCCAACCCCATGTGGATCAGCACGTGCAGATATCATAAATCCATAGTATATACAAAGTGTTTTTGCATTAAAAACTGCAAATAATTTAATTGCTTAAATCGTTCATTGATACTTTTTTTGGTTTTGATTATGATCACAAAATTATTCAGTGGGTAATAAATATCAGAATCGGTATTGGCGGAAATGGGTTTGGTATTACCTGGTATCAAGTCGACACAAACATATACAGTATCGCATGCTTATTAGACACAGTGACGTAAATGTCTTACCACCTTAAACCAGAAGAGGGCGCCATGCTCCCGCCAGTCAACACTTTGGCGAGACCATAGCCAGGCGTCCATCCATCCATCCAATACTACCGCTTATTCCCTTTTGGGTTCGCGGGGGGTGCTGGCGCCTATCTCAGCTACAATCGGGCGGAAGGCGGGGAGCGCCCTGGACAAGTCGCCCCGTCATCGCAGGGCCAACACAGGTACCAAAAATACAAAAACAAATATTTCTGGAGCTGAAAAAAAAAAAAAGCCATATTACATACAGATAGTGTCATATTGAATTAAGAGGACTTAAAGGAAACTAAATAAACTCAAATATATCCACAAATGAGGCAATATGTACATACAGCTAGCCTAAATAGCATGTTAGCATCGATTAGCTTGCAGTCATGCAGTGACCAAATATGTCTGATTAGCACTCCACACAAGTCAATAACGTCAACAAAACTCACCTTTGTGCATTCATACACAACATTAAAAGTTTGGTGGAAAAACTGAGACGGAAAAAGAAGTGGCATAAAACACGTCTTTGAATGTCAGAGAAAGTTAAACATGTATTGTAAACAAACTACGGTGAGTTCAAAGACCGCCAAAATTAGTAGGACAAAACGGCGCTCGCCAAATACTCGAATCAGTGAAGCATGTTTAATGTAAATTTTAAATCATTTATCATTAGTAAATATAAGAAAGAAGAGCAAATATTGTTTTGGAAAGACAAAAATATGTAATATGTATATAAATACAATTTATGATTTCATAATTATACATATAGGTTATATTAAAATGTACATATTACTACTTTATGTGGAATTTAAATAAATTGTGTATATATATATATATATATATATATAAGTGTACAAATGTATATGTTTGATTTAAATGTTAAACTGTGTATATGCGACGTGTGCTACATATATGTTGCTTATATATTGTTTTAAAAAAAGTAATATAAGTGAAGCATGTTTTGGATTTTATATATTTTGAACTTTGTTCTTGTTGTGATGGGGTAGGTTTATATAAGCGTTTCTTCAACCTACACCCTTTCGGCTCAATCATTGCGTAAATGAGTGTTGTTGTTTTTTTTTGTTTTTTTTGTCTTTTTTTTGTTGTTGTTCTTTGTTCTATGTGAAGATTGCCGAAATAAATAAAATAAATAAATAAAAAATAAAAAATAAACAGTGTGCTTTATAACTATTGTGTCATGTTTGCCCTCCTGCAAAAACCATATTAAAAATAATAATAATTACTTTTTCCATTTTCATACATTTTTGAAAAAGCTCCAGAGAGCCACTAGGGCGGCGCTAAAGAGCCGCATGCGTTTCTAGAGTCGCGGGTTGCCGACCCCCCCCCCCCCCCCCCATAGACAATATAGATATATTAGTTATATTATTATATATTAAACAGTTGTTTAAAAATGTATCAGAAACGTATTTTAAATCTTGAAATGCATTTATTAAATCACTACAACACACACTAGAGCAGGGGTGTCCATATTGCAGCCCAGGGGCCATTTGCGGCCCGCAGGTCATATTTAACGGCCCCACGGTACATTTTAAAAATACTATTGAAAAAATTTAAATACACAAAAAGTGGTATAAAAGAGCAAACAGGTGAAATGTAACAAGAAAATGTTGCAATGCTTTAATAACATAAAGCTGCCATGCTTTAAAAAATAATAATGAATCAAAATCAATGTCATTTTGAATTATTGACCTATTCAAGGATTCTATTACATCACATTAAATATTCCACTTTGAGATATTTTTGGGGGAAAATGTTGCATATTTCGTGTTTTGCTATATAAAAAACTGAGCTGTTTATTTTTTAAAGAAGGGCCTAAAACATACAAATAAAAAACGTAAACAACAATAAAACTTAAAAATTGACGGATATATCTGAAGTTGATCTCGAGATTATTGTGCTAAAATTAAACAGTAAAAAAAATATATATAATTTATTTTTTAACACTTTATTAAGTAGGATACTTTTAGATCCCCAATTATTTTAGTGTGATTTGTTTTTAAGTGTCATAATGAATCAAAATCCAAAATTATGCTCCAATTATTATATAATCTCAAATATCCCACCGAAAAAAGTTATTGGGTGAAAATATTGCATATTTTGGTGTTTTTTCCATTTTTTTTTTCTAATGTTGATTTAGAGATTTAAAACTTGAATAATAATAAACATAATAATACTGAATAATGACACATTTTTAATATTTTTTCGACCAAAACCCTTTTGGGTCCCCGGGATCATAAGTGAGTGGAAGCCTACATGTATATTTTTTATACATATATTGTATTGGTTTTTAAAATAAAAATTATGAAAATGGCCCCCGCTTGCTCTGATTTTTCAGTGTGTGGCCCTCAGTGGAAAAAGTTTGGACACCCCTGCAATAGAGTGTGTTAGAACTTGAAATGATAATAAAAAATGATAATAAAAAAATATAATAAAATATGTTTATAGAGACATACTTTAATAACTTGAAGTAAATAATGAAGATTATAAAAAATATATAAACAAAAAATCAAAAAAATAACTAAAAGCCTACCTTTTTCATATTTGCATAGTTTGTATATAATAATAATGTTATAAATACACATCTTTACATATCTAGAAAGGTTGGTCCTAAAGAGGTAGGCTGTTTTTGGCTGTCTCAAGAAGGTTAGAAATACAAGAATGTGTGTGTTTTCTTGTATTTCTATTTTTCTTTAGACATCAACACGGAAAAGTAGCTTCCATATGAGGACCGGTGAACAAGTCAGGACATAAATCACGGTCCCAAAAAGGAGGGATTTTTCAAATGGACTGTCCTTCGCTTATAATAGTGCTCCCCCTCTGGTCAACATATGAAATAACAAGTGTGTGTAAGATCTTGAAATCAATCGATCAATCAATCAATGTTCATTTATATAGCCCTAAATCACTAGTGTCTCAAAGGGCTGCACAAACCACAACACAAACCACTACGACATCCTCGGTAGGCCCACATAAGGGCAAGGAAAACTCACACCCAGTGGGACGTCGGTAACAATGATGACTATGAGAACCTTGGAGAGGACCCCATATGTGGGCAACCCCCCCCTCTAGGGGACCAAAAGCAATGGATGTTGAGCGGGTCTTACATGATACTGTGAAAAGTTCAGTCCATAGTGGATCCAACACAGCCGTGAGAGTTCAGTCCAAAGCGGATCCAACACAGCAGCGAGAGTCCCGTCCACAGCGGAGCCAGCAGGAAACCATCCCAAGCGGAGGCGGCTCAGCAGCGTAGAGATGTCCCAAGCCGATACACAGGCGAGCGGTCCATCCTGGGTCCCGACTCTGGACAGTCAGAACTTCATCCATGGACATCAAACCAGACCCCCTCCACAAGGGAGGGTGGGACATAGGAGAAAAAGAAAAGAAATGGCAGATCAACTGGTCTAAAAAGGGAGTCTATTTGAAGGCTAGAGTATACAGATGAGTTTTAAGGTGAGACTTAAATGCTTCTACTGAGGTAGCATCTCGAACTGTTACCGGGAGGGCATTCCAGAGTACTGGAGCGCGAAATGAAAACGCTCTATAGCCCGCAGACTTTTTTTGGGCTTTGGGAATCACTAATAAGCCGGAGTCCTTTGAACGCAGATTTCTTGCCGGGACATATGGTACAATACAATCGGCAAGATAGGCTGGAGCTAGACCGTGTAGTATTTTATACGTAAGTAGTAAAACCTTAAAGTCACATCTTAAGTGCACAGGAAGCCAGTGCAGGTGAGCCAGTACAGGCGTAATGTGATCAAACTTTCTTGTTCTTGTCAAAAGTCTAGCAGCCGCATTTTGTACCAACTGTAATCTTTTAATGCTAGGCATGGGGAGACCCGAAAATAATACGTTACAGTAATCGAGACGAGACGTAACAAACGCATGGATAATGATCTCAGCGTCTTTAGTGGAGAAAATGGAGCGAATTTTAGCGATATTACGGAGATGAAAGAAGGCCGTTTTAGTAACGCTTTTAATGTGTGACTCAAAGGAGAGATTTGGGTCAAAGATAATACCCAGATTCTTTACCGTGTCGCCTTGTTTAATTGTTTGGTTGTCAAATGTTAGAGTTGTATTATTAAATAGAGGTCGGTGTCTAGCAGGACCGATAATCAGCATTTCCGTTTTTTTGGCGTTGAGTTGCAAAAAGTTAACGGACATCCATTGTTTAATTTCATTAAGACACGCCTCCAGCTGACTACAATTTGGCGTGTTGGTCAGCTTTGCCAAAATTAATAAAAATAAAATAAAATATGTATATAGAGACATAGTGTAATAACTTGAAGTAAGTAATGAAGATTAAAAACAATTGAAATCATTAATAATTGAAAAAAAAAAAACTGCATTTTTCAGCGGTCTCAACTACATGAATGTGTGTCAAATTCCTGTCACCATGTATATCTTGAACCATCACACGTCACGTACTATTGTTTCATTCTCACTCTTGTACGTGAGAACAAATGATTCCATTTTCTTTCTTGACAAATAAAGACACAGACAAAGTGTTAGGTAGTATAAACAAGGGTTTGAAATTGTTTTAATTGCATTCACTGGCAAATATAACTTGCTGCCGTCTCGCATTCTCTCCCCCAATTCGAAAAAGGAAATGGACAAAATGTCCGGCTTGAGTTTGCAGTATTTGAACATACAGACGTGAGGCAGCACGGGACCACAATGACATTCATGGATCCACCACCAAGCTGTGGGAACACGTCCAGTACGTCAAACACGTAAGTGTCTTTTTGTTGGGGTTTTACATTTTCAGCTCGCTTTCAAAGCAATAATAAACCACAATGTACGCACCAAATCTTACAAAGACGATCCACCGATGCCGAAAGCTGTAGCTTAAACAACTGGTTGTTCTTTTGAGACTCCAACACCCGCTTTATAAGACGGGTGTTGAAAGCACCAGGGTCTTTTGGAGCCCACCTGGCCTGCAGCATGTGGAGGGTGGACTGGCGGGGGACACACGGGAACATGGACGGGGAGATAAAACGCTCGGGTTACAGCATGAATTGGTACCAAGGATTGATTAACGTGGACCCCGACTTAAACAAGTTGAAAAAGTGGTCAATTGTTCGGAAAATGTACCGTATTGTGCAAACTACTAATACAAGTTTCAATCAATGGACTTTTGTTGTTAATACATCATGTTGCATTAAAAGGAAACAGTGTTTTGAAACTGTAATCCCCCTAAAAAAAAAACCCTCTCTGAGGACAGTTTCAACAATTCAGAGGAACACATTTAAGTCGACATCCCTTGGATCGGCCGACTCGTGACTTCAGCGGAAAGGGGACGAATATTATTTGCGTTTGAAAATGTGGGGAAAATTCCTGGAAAATAAGAGAAAACCTTGTGGTTAGAGCAGGGGCCACCAACCTTTTTGACACCAAGAGCTACTTCTTGGGTACTGATTAATGCGAAGGGCTACCAGTTTGATACACACTTAAATAAATTGCCAGAAATAGCCAATTTGCTCAATTTACCTTTAATAAATAATTTTATATGTATATATATATATATATAAAAATGGGTATTTCTGTCTGTCATTACGTCGTACATTTTTTTTTCCTTTTACGGAAGGTTTTTTGAAGAGAATAAATTATGAAAAAAACACTTAATTGAACGGTTTAAAAGAGGAGAAAACACGAAAAAAATGCTAATTTAAATTTGAAACATAGTTTATCTTCAATTTGGACTCTTTAAAATTCAAAATTAAACCGAAAAAAAATGAAGAGAAAAACTAGCTAATTCGAATGTTTTTGAAAAAATTTAAAACAGAATTTATGGAACATCATTAGGAATTTTTCCTGATTAAGAATAATTTTAGAATTTTGATGACCTTTTTTAAATAGGTTAAAATCCAATCTGCACTTTGTTAGAATATATAACAAATTGGACCAAGCTATATTTCTAGCAAAGACAAATCATTATTTCTTCTAGATTTTCCAGAACAAACATTTTAAAAGAAATTCAAAAGACTTTGAAATAAGATTCAAATTTGATTCTACAGATTTTGTAGATTTGCCAGAATATTTAAAAAAAAAAATTTTAACATGATAAAATTTAAGAAATATTTCACAAATATTCTTTGTTGAAAAAACAGAAGCTAAAATGAAGAATTCAATTAAAATGTATTTATTATTCATTACAATAAAACAATAAATTTACTTGAAAATTGATTTAAATTAAAGAAGAGGAAGGAATTTAAAAGGTAAAAGGTATATGTGTTTAAAAATCCGAGAATCATTTTTAAGGTTGTATTTTTTCTCTAAAATTGTCTTTCTGAAAGTGATAAGAAGCAAAGTAAAAAAAATAAATGAATTTATTGAAACAAGTGAAGACCAATTATTTAAAATATTTTCTTGGATTTTCCAATTCTATTTTGATTTTTGTCTCTCTTGGAATTAAAAATGTCGAGGAAAGCGAGACAAGCTTGCTAGTGAATAAATACAATTAAAAAAATAGAGGCAGCTCACTGGTAAGTGCTGCTATTTGAGCTATTTTTAGAACAGGCCTTCAAAATAGCCACACTCTTGGTATTCTCTCTTTGAGCTTCAAGTGACTATTTTAGTTCATGGAGAGAATGCCAAGAGTGTGCGAAAGAGTAACCAGAGCAAAGGGTGGCTATTTTGAAGACACTAGAATATAAATGAATAAGTAAAACGCATTGAAGGTGAGTCCATATGTCAGTTTTGTCTAAATGTTCAACATTTTAAAAGTTGTGGAATGAGAGATTAAAAGAAGAGCTGAGGTTTTTGCCAACAAAAATAAAATGGAGCTTTTGTCCTGTCCTTCTCAGCATTATTTGTGTTTGTATTAGTTTAGTTTGCAACAACACAACAATAATAAAGTTGCTTGTCCATTAAAGTCAGTTTCTTCCTATTTTTGTTCCACCTCCTGCTTTGGTTCAGTCTTGCAGTACCTTCACTGTCGTCTATGAGCACAGTTCTCCGCACCTGCTCTTGATTGGTATTCAGGACACTCACCTGCCTCTGATCATTAATCAGGGGGGGTTTAATCCATCGCCTGCACTGTCACTGATTAAAGAGTCCTGGTACTTTGCACGCCTCTGCACCCTGGGGTCCAGTCTGACAATGATCAACACAGACGTTAACGGATTATTTCAAAACAAATCACTTTTTCGGATGTTGAATTTTGTGGTGGACGTCAAATCAAACTTTGACGGATCGGACC
>NC_084617.1:71675492-71677992 GCF_033978795.1 Nerophis ophidion
CCAACAGCGGTAAGTGCCGGAGTGAGAAGAGGTTTGAAAATAATTAGCGCATGCTTACTTTTACCGCATGCCTTTGGTAAGTGCCGGAGTGAAAAGAGATTTTAAAATAATTAGCGCATGCTTACTTTTACCGCATGCCTTTGGTAAGTGCCGGAGTGAGAAGAGGTTTTAAAAATAATTAGCGCATGCTTACTTTTACTGCATGCCTTTGGTAAGTGCCGGAGTGAGAAGAGCTGTTAAAATAATTAGCGCATGCTTAGTATTACCGCCTGTTCAAACTCGTGACACTTCGCCTGTCGTCATTTTCAAAATGGAGGAGGCTGATTTCAATACCGGTAATTTGAAATCGCATAAAAGGGAAGAAGATTAAGAGCTATTCAGTAGGATTTAAGGTTCGAGCTTACATCACACTCAAATTTTTACTGCGCACCTTTGGTAAGTGCCGGAGTGAGAAGAGGTTTTAAAATAATTAGCGCACGCTTACTTTTACCGCATGCCTTTGGTAAGTGCCGGAGTGAGAAGAGGTTTTAAAATAATTAGCGCATGCTTAGTATTACCGCCTGTTCAAACTCGTGACGTCACGAGTGACACTTCCCCTGTCGTCAACTTCAAAATGGAGGTGGCTGATTTCAATACCGGTAATTTGAAATCGCATAAAGGGAAGAAGATTAAGAGCTTTTCAGTAGGATTTAAGGTGCAAGCTTACATCACACTCAAATTTTTACTGCGTGCCTTTGGTAAGTGCCGGAGTGAGAAGAGGTTTTAAAATAATTAGCGCACGCTTTATTTTACCGCATGCCTTTGGTAAGTGCCGGAGTGAGAAGAGGTTTAAAAATAAATAATTAGCGCATGCTTACTTTTACCGCATGCCTTTGGTAAGTGCCGGAGTGAGAAGAGGTTTTAAAATAATTAGCGCACGCTTACTTTTACCGCATGCCTTTGGTAATTGCCGGAGTGAGAAGAGGTTTTAGAACAATTAGCGCACGCTTACTTTTACCGCATGCCTTTGGTAAGTGCCGGGGTGAGAAGAGGTTTTAAAATAATTAGCGCACGCTTACTTTTACCGCATGCTTTTGGTAAGTGCCGGAGTGAGAAGAGGTTTTAAAATAATTAGCGCATGCTTACTTTTACCACATGCCTTTGGGAAGTGCCGGAGTGAGAAGAGGTTTTAAAATAATTAGCGCCCCGGCGGCAATTTAAGGAAATACGGTAAATGCCTTGTGAGATGTTGCGAGCTTCCTATTCCTACTAAACGACGCAGAAATGCGCTCCAGCACTATCTTTAACAACAACCTGCTCGGCGGCCTTGTGGTTAGAGTGTCCGCCCTGAGACGGGAAGGTCGTAAGTTCAAACCCCGGCCGAGTCATACCAAAGACTATAAATTGCCATTGCCTCCCTGCTTGCCACTCAGCATCAAGATCAGGAATTGGGGGTTGAATCACCAAAATGATTCCCAAGCGCGGCACTGCTGCTGCTCACTGCTCCCCTCACCTCCCAGGGGGTGAAAATGGGGGTGGGTCAAATGCAGATACACCACACTGAGTGTGTGTGACTTTAACAACACAACAATGTCAAAATGTTTTCTAATTTTCATATGACGTAATACCACTAATAATAATTGACCACCATTAGCGTGACATGCCCATCCCTTCCGGACTTTTCTTCCCGTAACGACACAGCAGGAACATGGAGGTGCTGGCAAAAGAAAAAAAACAGTGCCTGCTTATCCGCTCTACATAGTGGAATGTGCTCCAGCCTCTCGACTGCTGCCGGATAGGTAGACCTTAGTCAAGACTTAGTGGACAAAAGTGCACCAGCACCACGAGTGCTGCTACAAATGGACTTGTGACCGCCATCATTCACAGACTCAGACATAAACACACACACACACACACACATTAAAAACACAACAGTCATCAGAGAGCGGCAAAAGGCGTCAACCCTTCAACCGCACTCCAAATTCTCCAGAGTCCAAGTCTGGACCAGAAGATGACAGGGGAAAGACGCCTTGGTCGTGAGGCTCATGTAGCAGTTAGTTCCCTGTCAAGTCTAGTTTGGTTTGTGAAACAAGAGTTTGCAAAACTCTTCCCCGCTGTGCAGCGTCTTTAAACATCCTCTCTGACATGTCAACAGCACAGAGGGCGTGTAGATCCTGTCAAGATATGTTTGGAAACAAAGACCGACCCAAACTGTCGGTCTTACTGTAAAGCAAGGATCGATGCAATGTGTGTGTGTGTGTGTGTAGAATCTCATAGTGGAGTGTGTGTATGTGTGTGTGTAAAATCTCATTGAGGAGTGTGTGTGTGTGTAGAATCTTATGGTGGAGTGTGTGTGTGTGTGTATGTGTAAAATCTCATTGAGGAGTGTGTGTAAAATGTCATGGGGGAGTATGTGTGTGTGTGTGTGTGTGGGTGCGTGTGTCTTTGTGTGTGTAAAATCTCATGGTCGAGTGTTTGTGTGTGTGCATAAAATCTCATGGTTGAGTGTGTGTGTGTGTGT
>NC_084617.1:71680492-71795492 GCF_033978795.1 Nerophis ophidion
GTGTTTGTGTAAAATGTCATGGGGGAGTGTGTGTAAAATCTCATGGTTGAGAGTGTGTGTGTGTGTGTGTGTGTGTGTGTGTGTGTGTGCGTGTGTGTGTGTGTGTGTGCGTGTGTGTAAAATCTCATAAGTGCTTCCCAAGGCTCCTGAGGGACAGAGAAGAGGCAGTGGGATATTGTGTGGTAACATTCTCCGGCGGGAAAGTAAGAGGGATCCTTCATGTTGGACTTCACACCTGCAGACTGTCTACTGACTGCACACCTGCAGACTGTCTACTGACTGCACACCTGCAGACTGTCTGCTGATCGTGGGCGGGGGCCTCAAAGACCTCTCAAAAATGGTGGTCAAGAAATCTGCAGTTGCTTTGCTGGATGAGAAGCCTCAGATGTGTTTGGTCCTCCCAGGTGAGGTGGTGATGCGGGTGTGGGACGGGGGCGTGGCGGCACATCCTGAGGGGGCCGGTGACCAGGCGAGGTCTATAGGCTGCAGGCCGGCTGCTTGGCTCTCTCCTGAGTGTCCTGCAGACGCAGCAGGCTGGCACTGGCGTAGCCCTCGTCGCTGCAGCTGCTGCGCAGGCTGCCCCGCTCGTCCCCCGAGTCACTCACGCTGCTGGTGCTCCACTCCAAGTCACCCAGCAGGCAGTCCGTTCCCTCCACGTCCACATCCAGGTCCTCTGTTGGCGACACGGAGGAAGGGAGTCAGTGATCACATATCTGCACAGTCAGCAGGACCACCATGCACTCAGGCTGGGCGATATGGTCTTTTGTTCAAAGCCTACTGAAATGAGATTTTCTTATTTAAACGGGGATAGCAGGTCCATTCTATGTGTCATACTTGATCATTTCGCCATATTGCCATATTTTTGCGGAAAGGATTTAGTAGAGAACATCGACGATAAAGTTCGCAACTTTTGGTCGCTAATAAAAAAGCCTTGCCTGTACCGGAAGTAGCAGACGTTGTGCGTGTGACATCACGGGTTGTGGAGCTCCTCACATCTGAACATTGTTTACAATCAAAGCCTCCAGCAGCAAGAGCGATTCGGACCGAGAAAGCGTCAATTTCCCCATTAATTTGAGCGAGGATGAAAGATTTGTGGATGAGGAAAGTTAGAGTGAAGAAGAAAAAAAAGAAAAGGCAACAGCTCCAGGCGACCGCAGTGGGAGCGATTCAGATGTTATTAGGGGGCGGTATAGCTCGGTTGGTAGAGTGGCCGTGCTAGCAACTTGAGGGTTGCAGGTTCGATTCCCGCTTCCGCCATCCTAGTCACTGCCGTTGTGTCCTGGGGCAAGACACTTTACCCACCTGCTCCCAGTGCCACCCACACTGGTTTAAATGTAACTTAGATATTGGGTTTCACTATGTAAAGCGCTTTGAGTCACTAGAGAAAAGCGCTATATAAATATAATTCACTTCACTTCACTATTAGACACATTTACTTGGATAATTCTGGAAAATCCCTTATCTGCTTATTGTGTTACTAGTGTTTTAGTGAGATTATAAAGTCATACCTGAAAGTCGGAGGGCTGCGGTGACCACCAGTGTCTCTGAGGGAAGCCAATGGAGGAGCCAAGATCACAGTTGCTTTTTTGACAGCTAGAGGAGGTCGCATAATCCGCTCAAATCTCCGGTAAGAGCCAAACTTAATATCACAATCTTCCCATCCAAAAACTTGCTGGTTGACGTAGAGAAACATGTTCGCTTGACCGCTCTGTGTTAAAGCTTCACAACAAACAAATCAATCACTCAATCAATGTTTATTTATATAGCCCCAAATCACAAATGTCTCAAAGGACTGCACAAATCATTACGACTACAACATCCTCGGAAGAACCCACAAAAGGGCAAGGAAAACTCACACCCAGTGGGCAGGGAGAATTCACATCCAGTGGGACGCCAGTGACAATGCTGACTACGAGAAACCTTGGAGAGGACCTCAGGTGTGGGCAACCCCCCCCCCCTCCCCTCTAGGGTACCGAAAGCAATGGATCTCGAGCGGGTCTAACATGATACTGTTAAAGTTCAATCCATAGTGGCTCCAACACAGCTGCGAGAGTTCAGTTCAAAGCGGATCCAAGACAGCAGCAAGAGTCCAGTCCACAGGAAACCATCCCAAGCGGAGGCGGATCAGCAGCAAAGAAAACACCGGCTGTGTTTCGGTGGCTAAAGGCAGCTGCAATCCACCGCTTTCCACCAACAGCATTCTTCTTTGACGTCTCCATTGTAATCATGCGATAAAAACAGACTACTTTTAGCCGTAAGCGGCGCTGGGAGAACATGTCCGCTCCAACCAATAACATCACAAGCACGCGTCATCATACGCGTCATTTATTCCGCGACGTTTTCAACAGGATACCTCGCGGGAAATTTAGAATTGCAATTTAGTAAACTAAAAAGGCCGTATTGGCACGTGTTGCAATGTTAATATTTCATCATTGATATATAAACTATCAGACTGCGTGGTCGGTAGTAGTGGGTTTCAGTAGGCCTTTAAAGTGCACTTTTTGTACAGAACGCCACTACAATAGTTTAAAACAAATAAAGTGCACTTTTGTGCATGATGTCACACAAAAAATGTCACATAAAAATGAGCTGAATAATAGGAAATCAAATAGTGTATGTCCTTCGCCATGTGGTAGGTTCCTGCAGATGTTCCTTCTGATTTTTTATTTTTTTTATAAGGTGTTGATCTGGGAATAGCTGCTTCGGTGATGTTGACATGCAGAGTTTCAAGCACCCTTCATTTTCTAGCGTGTGACATTTCAAATGATGCCACAAATTAGCGGTAATGCTACTTTTTGCCGCATAATTGTTCAACGTATTCCCGCTTGAAGCCAAACCACCGCCGTGCTGTTTTTCTTGGGAATGAATTCTTCCTCCATTTTTTTTTTACCAAATTTGCACCTTCTCTCTCTCTTATAACCCCTCGCAACACACTGTTAGCATCACAGCTAATGTTTCTATGTTGCTACCTCTCTGCTCGGGGAGGGCGTGTGACGTCGCACGTATGTAAGAAGGTGCGCTTGTTTATGTCTCTGTGAGAAGCAGAGACAAGGAGTGGGAAACGCATGCAGTGTAATGCCCGCAGATAAAAGCAACTGCGTGAGAACGTATACTCAAATATCACGATATACCGTATTTCCTTGAATTGCCGCAGGGTATATAGTATGCGCCTGCCTAGAATTACTGCCGGGTCAAACTCGTTTCGCAAAATAATCAGCATATGCCTAGAATTTCCACAGGGTCAAACTCGTCACGTCACCTGTCATCATTTTCAAAATGCATGAGGCTGATTTCAATCATTTGAAATCGCGTAAAGGGAAGAAGATTAAGAGCTATTCAGTAAGATTTAAGGTCCAAGCTATTGAATATGCTAAAAATAACAGTAAGCAGCTATGTTTTATTAATATACCGTAGCTGCGTGTGTCAAATATGAGTCATTAAATGACTCCCACCTCCTGGTGGTAGAGGGCGCTAGTGATCCTTCTTGCGACTACTCGGCGGCAGAAGAAGTGACAACAAGCAGCGATCGTTTATTTTTTCCTCTCGCTTGCATTTTTAACATGGAGGACTACATATCTAAAATAAAACCGTTTTCTAAACTAGACTTTAAATCGAAGCAGGAGGTAATAAAGGAAGATCTCCATCGAGACAGAGAGACTTTTAAAACTGAAGAAAGATAAGGAAGACTTCTATAAACAAGTTATCGACGCTTTTGCTCAGAAGGAGCTGGCATGGACTTCATTTATAAGTAAAAGGTAAGACCGTAATAACTTTTTTGTATTAAATGTGCTTTTCATGATGGTATCCTTACATCACACTCAAATTTATAAGCGCAGGCCTAAATTTACCGCATGCCTTTGGTAAGCGCCGGAGTGAAAAGAGGTTTGAAATTAATTAGCGCCCCGGCGGCAATTCAAGGAAATACGGTAGTCATTTTCTATATTTTTAGCATGAATTGATTAACGTGGACCCCGACTTAAACAAATTGAAAAACGTATTCAGGTGTTACCATTTAGTGGTCAATTGTACGGAATATGTACTGAACTGTGCAATCTACTAATAAAAGTCTCAATCGATCAAAACGCTCTCTACAAGCAACTCCTGTTTTATTTCAAATAGTTACGCCACACAACAGTGATTGAGAGCCTGCGTAAACAAATTAATTGCGGTCCCCTCCCCCCCCACAGCTTTTTCCTTCGTTCATTTGAATAATTCAAAAAGGAGCATGTCTTCAGAAGGTGATTAATGGCGCCGGTGCCTCCGCAATAATACGCTTTGTAACTTCCGAATAATTACAAAATGTTGGTGTAGTTTTTGCAACTTTAAAGGGGAACATTATCACAATTTCAGAAGGGTTGAAACCAATACAAATCAGTTCCCAGTGGCTTATATTATTTTTCGTAGTTTTTTTCCAAATTTTACCCATCATGGAATATCCCGAAAAAAGGCTTTAAAGTGCCCGATTTTCGCTATCTGTAAATCCATCGTCCATTTTCCTGTGACGTCATCTAGTGATGCCAACATGGCGGATAGCCCAGCAAGATATAGCGACATTAGCTCGGATTCAGACTCGGATTTCATCGGCTTAAGCGATTCAACAGATTACGCATGTATTGAAACGGATGGTTGGAGTATGGAGGCAGATAGCGAAAACAAAATTGAAGAAGAAACTGAAGCTATTGACCGAATAGCTATTGACGCTCCTCTGCGATCGCCTTCTAACCAACGATTGAGTGTCGCAGGATATCCATACATCTCTGTGCCATGTCTGTCTTAGCATCGCCGGTAAAAATGTGCAGATCAAACGAGATACTTTCGCATCTTTTGACACTGGAGCAACTTAAATCTGTTGATTGGTAAGTGTTTGTTGGCATTAAATGTGGGTCGAGGGAAAGGCTGGATGCAAATATAGCTACAAATGTACATACAGCTAGCCTAAATAGAATGTTAGCATCGATTAGCATGCTGTGCTAATCGATGCACACTCCACGTAAATCAACTTGAATCCGTCCCTAATCGTGTTGTTACACCCTCCGACAACACACCGACGAGGCATGATGTCTCCAAGGTACGGATAGCCCAGCAAGATATAGCGACATTAGCTCGGATTCAGACTCGGATTTCATCGGTTTAAGCGATTCAACAGATTACGCATGTATTGAAACGGATGGTTGGAGTATGGAGGCAGAAAGCGAAAACGAAATTTAAGAAGAAACTGAAGCTATTGACGCTATTCTGCGATCGCCTTCTAACCAACGAGTGAGTGTCGCAGGATATCCATACATCTCCGTGCCATGTCTGTCTTAGCATCGCCGGTAAAAATGTGCAGACCAAACGAGGTACTTTCGCATCTTTTGACACTGGAGCAACTTAAATCCGTCGATTGGTAAGTGTTTGTTTGGCATTAAATGTGGGTGGAGGGAAAGGCTGGATGCAAATATAGCTACAAATGTACAAACAGCTAGCCGAAATAGCATGTTAGCATCGATTAGCATGCCGTGCTAATCAATGCACACTCCACGTAAATCAACTTGAATCCGTCCCTGATCGTGTTGTTACACCCTCCGACAACACACCGACGAGGCATGATGTCTCCAAGGTACGGGTAGCCCAGCAAGATATAGCGACATTAGCTCGGATTCAGACTCGGATTTCAGCGGCGTAAGCGATTCAACAGATTACGCATGTATTGAAACGGATGGTTGGAGTATGGAGGCAGATAGTGAAAACGAAATTGAAGAAGAAACTGAAGCTATTGATGCTATTCTGCGATCGCCTTCTAACCAACGAGTGAGTGTCGCAGGATATCCATACATCTCTGTGCCATGTCTGCCTTAGCATCGCCGGTAAGATGTGCAGACCAAACGAGGTACTTTCGCATCTTTTGACACTGGAGCAACTTAAATTTGTCGATTGGTAAGTGTTTGTTTGGCATTAAATGGGGGACGAGGGAAAGGCTGGATGCAAATATAGCTACAAATGAACATACAGATAGCCTAAATAGCATGTTAGCATCGATTAGCATGCCGTGCTAATCGATGCACACTCCACGTAAATCAACTTGAATCCGTCCCTGATCGTGTTGTTACACCCTCCGACGAGGCATGATGTCTCCAAGGTACGGATAGCCCAGCAAGATATAGCGACATTAGCTCGGATTCAGACTCGGATTTCATCGGCTTAAGCGATTCAACAGATTACGCATGTATTGAAACGGATGGTTGGAGTATGGAGGCAGATAGTGAAAACGAAATTGAAGAAGAAACTGAAGCTATTGACGCTATTCTGCGATCGCCTTCTAACCAACGAGTGAGTGTCGCAGGATATCCATACATCTCTGTGCCATGTCTGTCTTAGCATCGCCGGTAAGATGTGCAGACCAAATGAGGTACTTTCGCATCTTTTGACACTGGAGCAACTTAAATTTGTCGATTGGTAAGTGTTTGTTTGGCATTAAATGGGGGACGAGGGAAAGGCTGGATGCAAATATAGCTACAAATGAACATACAGATAGCCTAAATAGCATGTTAGCATCGATTAGCATGCCGTGCTAATCGATGCACACTCCACGTAAATCAACTTGAATCCGTCCCTGATCGTGTTGTTACACCCTCCGACAACACACCGACGAGGCATGATGTCTCCAAGGTACGGGTAGCCCAGCAAGATATAGCGACATTAGCTCGGATTCAGACTCGGATTTCAGCGGCTTAAGCAATTCAACAGATTACGCATGTATTGAAACGGATGGTTGGAGTATGGAGGCAGAAAGCAAAAACGAAATTGAAGAAGAAACTGAAGCTAGTGACCGAATAGCTATTGACGCTATCCGGCGATCGCCTTCTGACCAACGAGTGAGTGTCGCAGGATATCCATACATCTCTGTGCCTTGTCTGTCTTAGCATCGCCGGTAAAATGTGCGGACCAAACGAGGTACTTTCGCATCTTTTGACACTGGAGCAACTTAAATCCGTCGATTGGTAAGTGTTTGTTTGGCATTAAATGTGGGTGGAGGGAAAGGCTGGATGCAAATATAGCTACAAATATACATACAGCTAGCCTAAATAGCATGTTAGCATCGATTAGCATGCCATGCTAATCGATGCACACTCCGCGTGAATCAACTTGAATCCGTCCCTAATCGTGTTGTTACACCCTCCGACAACACACCGACGAGGCATGATGTCTCCAAGGTACGGGTAGCCCAGCAAGATATAGCGACATTAGCTCGGATTCAGACTCGGATTTCATCGGCTTAAGCGACTCAACAGATTACGCATGTATTGAAACGGATTGTTGGAGTATGGAGGCTGATAGCGAAAACTAAATTAAAGAAGAAACTGAAGCTATTGACGCTATTCTGCGATCGCCTTCTAACCAACGAGTGAGTGTCGCAGGATATCCATACATCTCCGTGCCATGTCTGTCTTAGCATCGCCGGTAAAAATGTGCAGACCAAACGAGGTACTTTCGCATCTTTTGACATTGGAGCAACTTAAATCCGTCGATTGGTAAGTGTTTGTTTGGCATTAAATGTGGGTGGAGGGTTAGGCTGGATGCAAATATAGCTACAAATGTACATACAGCTAGCCTAAATAGCACGTAAATCAACTTGAATCCGTCCCTGATCATGTTGTTACACCCTCCGACAACACACCGATGAGGCATGATGTCTCCAAGGTACGGAAAACAGTCGAAAAAACGGAAAATAACAGCTGATTTGACTTGGTGTTTGTAACGTGTTTGAGAAAATGGCGGATTGACTACCAATGTGATGTCAGAGCGATTAATAGAAAGGCGTTTAATTCGCCAAAATTCACCCATTTAGAGTTCGGAAATCGGTCTTTCTTCTGCACCATCAAGGTATATATTGACGCTTACATAGGTCTGGTGATAATGTTCCCCTTTTAAAAAAACGACAGCAAAGTTTTGCACGACTGACCTTGATCAGAGTCGGATTTGTCGGAGGACACGGTGGAACCTGTGCTGTCCATGCGGGTTCTCTCCACCCCCAGCTGCTCGAGACGCCTCCTCAGATGTCTCCGCTCTCTCTGTAGCTGTTCCAAAGTGTGCTGAGCTCTTCTGTCGCTCTCCTCCAACCTCTGCATGGCAAACAAAAAACCAGGGAATGGATTTGAATGCAGTGAGCAACACGGTAACTGTCGGGTTAAAATTGGATTATTTGGTTTCTGATATCAAAAATGAGAGAGAAAATAAGGAGACTTTGGCACAGTGCGACAGTGTAGTGTGTGGCTGGGCTAGGGGTTTGTAACCCACGGCTCTTAAGCCTCCTGCAGGAAATGCGCATTTTCAATAGTTTTAAAATTTATGTCTGTGAGGCCGTGAATTTGACCTGACCGGTAATTAGATGAGCACTAGGAAGGCGAGGACAGGAGAGGTGTGTGTGTGTTCTGTGAGAGAGACATCAGCTTTTGGAGTGAAGTGTATTTCTGGATAGTGCGTCTGGATCAAAAGAGACATCAAAGACGCTTTACTGAACAAATATACGCCATTTTTGTTTTTTATGACAACGAAATGTTTCAAGTCCTTATTAATAAAAGGATTAAACTCCATATAAAGACTGTCGTTCTTAAATCATCCATCCATCCATTTTCTTCCACTTATAGGGTCGGGTCGCGGGGGCAGCAGCCTAAGCAGGGAAGCCCAGACTTCCCTCTCCACAGCCACTTCGTCCCGCTCTTCCCCGGGGGATCCCGAGGCGTTCCCAAAGTGTCCTGGGTCTTTCCTGTGGCCACCTACCGGGGAGGCGTTCGGGTGGCCAGATGCCCGAGCCACCTCCTCTGGCTCTTCTCCATGTGAAGGAGCAGCGGCTTTACTTTGAGCTTCCCCCGGATGACAGAGCTTCTCACCCTATCTCTAAGGGAGAGACCCGCCACACGGCGGAGGAAAGTAATTTCGGCCGCTTGTACCCGTGATCTTATCCTTTCAGTCATGACCCAAAGTTCATGACCATAGGTGAGGATGGGAACGTAGATCGACCGGTAAATTGAGAGCTTTGCCTTCCGGCTCAGCTCCTTCTTCACCACAGCGGATCAATACAGCATCCGCATTACTGAAGACGCCGCACCGATCCGCCTATCAATCTCACGATCCACTCTTCCCTCACTCGTGAACAAGACTGCGAGGTACTTGAACTCCTCCACTTGGGGCAGGGTCTCCTCCCCAACCCGGAGATGGCCCTCCACCCTTTTCCGGGCGAGAACCATGGACTCGGACTTAAAGTTGCTGATTCTCATTCCGGTCGCTTCACACTCGGCTGCGAACCGATCTAGTGAGAGCTGAAGATCCGGGCCAGATGAAGCCATCAGGACCACATCATCTGCAAAAAGCAGAGACCTAATCCTGCAGCCACCAAACCAGATCCCCTCAACGCCTTGACTGCGCCTAGAAATTCTGTCCATAAAAGTTATAAACAGAATCGGTGACAAAGGGCAGCCTTGGCGGAGTCCAACCCTCACTGGATACGTCTCTGACTTACTGCCGGCGATGCGGACCAAGCTCTGAAACTGATCATACAGGGAGCGGATCGCCACAATCAGACAGTCCGATACCCCATACTCTCTGAGCACTCCCCACAGGACTCGGTTGAATGCCTTCTCTAAGTCCACAAAGCACATGTAGACTGGTTGGGCAAACTCCCATGCACCCTCAAGGACCCTGCCGAGAGTATAGAGCTGGTCCACGGCTCTAAGACCAGGACGAAAACAACACTGTTCCTCTTGAATCGGAGGTTTGACTATCCGGCATAGCCTCCTCTCCAGAACACCTGAATAGACCTTACCGGGAAGACTGAGGAGTGTGATCCCACCATAGCTGGAACACACACTCTGGTTACCCTTCTTAAAGGGGAACATTATCAGCAGACCTATGTAAGCGTCAATATATACCTTGATGGTGCAGAAAAAAGACCATAGATTTTTTTAACCGATTTCCGAACTCTAAATGGGTGAATTTTGGCGAATTAAACGCCTTTCTGTTTATCGCGCTGGAGGCGATGACGTCAGAATGTGACGTCGCCGAGGTAACACACCCACCATTTTCATTTTCAACACATTACAAACACCGGCTCTCAGCTCTGTTATTTTCCGTTTTTTTGACTATTTTTTGGAACCTTGGAGACATCATGCCTCGACGGTGTGTTGTCGGAGGGTGTAACAACACTAACAGGGAGGGATTCAAGTTGCACCACTGGCCTGAAGATGCCAAAGTGTCTGCCGCCAGACCCCCATTGAATGTGCCAGAGTGTCTCCACATTTGACCGGCGATGCTAAGGCAGACATGGCACAGAGATGTATGGATAACCTGCAGATGCATTTGCAACGATAGTCAACGAAATCACAAAGGTGAGTTTTGTTGATGTTGACTGCCAGCTAATCGATGCTAATATGCTACGCTAATTGATGCTAACATGCTATTTACCGGCGGTGCTAAAGCAGACATGGCATAGAGATGTATGGATAACCTGTAGATGCATTTGCAACTATATTACGTTTCCTCCCACCCACATTTAATGCAAAACAAACACTTACCAATCGACGGATTTAAGTTGCTCCAGTGTCAAAAGATGCGAAAGTCCTGATCGTTTGGTCCGCACATTTTACCGGCGATGCTAACGCAGCTATTCGGCCATGCTATGGCTATGAATAGCGTCAATAGCTTCAGTTTCTTCTTCAATACTTTCATACTCCAACCATCTGTTTCAATACATGCGTAATCTGTTGAATCGCTTAAATCGCTGAAATCCGAGTTTGAATCCGAGCTAATGTCGCTATATCTTGCTGTGGTATTCCCATTGTTTGTTTACATTGGCAGCACTGTGTGACGTCACAATGAAATGGATAGTGGTTTCAAAGATAGCGAAAATAAGGCACTTTAAAGCTTTATTTAGGGATATTCCGAGACCGGTAAAATTTTGAAAAAAAATTCAAAAAATACAACAAGCCACTGGGAACTGATTTTTATTGTTTTTAACCGTTTTGAAATTGTGATAATGTTCCCCTTTAAAGACAGGAACCACCACCCCGGTCTGCCAATTTTGGTCTGGATAACATCTGATATATTTGCCTATTAAATCAATGTTGGATGGATAATAAAGTCCAGGGAGGCCAACATGCCGAGCACGAATCGATGTAATTGAAATTTAGGAATATAGAGCGATCTATTGATGAACCAATCGATTGTTACACCACTACAATTCTATTCAGGAACAAATTCCCGTAGTTTAAGCAACTCCATCCTATCTTGCCGATTGTATTGTACCATATGTCCCGGCAAGAAATCTGCGTTCAAAGGACTCCGGCTTATTAGTGATTCCCAAAGCCCAAAAAAAGTCTGCGGGCTATAGAGCGTTTTCATTTCGGGCTCCAGTACTCTGGAATGCCCTCCTGGTAACAGTTCGAGATGTTACCTCAGTAGAAGCATTTAAGTCTCACCTTAAAACTCATTTGTATACTCTAGCCTTTAAATAGACTCCCTTTTTAGACCAGTTGATCTGCCGTTTCTTTTCTTTTTCTCCTATGTCCCACTCTCCCTTGTGGAGGGGGTCCGGTCCGATCCGGTGGCCATGTACTGCTCGCCTGTGTATCGGCTGGGGACATCTCTGCGCTGCTGATCCGCCTCCGCTTGGGATGGTTTCCTGCTAGCTCCGCTGTGAACGGGACTCTCGCTGCTGTGTTGGATCCGCTTTGGACTGGACTCTCGCGACTGTGTTGGATCCATTATGGATTGAACTTTCACAGTATCATGTTAGACCCGCTCGACATCCATTGCTTTCCTCCTCTCCAAGGTTCTCATAGTCATCATTGTCACCGACGTCCCACTGGGTGTGAGTTTTCCTTGCCCTTATGTGGGCCTACCGAGGATGTCGTAGTGGTTTGTGCAGCCCTTTGAGACACTAGTGATTTAGGGCTATATAAGTAAACATTGATTGATTGACTGATTGATTGATGTTTGATGACAATAAAGCGTTCTATTCTATTGCCATTCCGCTGTCCTCTCCGTAGTAAAGATTAGATTAGATTGGATTAGATAGTACTTTATTTATTCCGTCAGGAAAATTTTAATTTTCAGCACAATCCCATTCAAGATCAGACAAACATTACAGGGAGACAGAACAGGATCGCTGACGGGAATAGTAGATTAAAATAAAATTTAAAAAAACGGTCTTAGCCTGGGCCCTGGAGAGGGGGTGCAGACTGAGGCCAAGGGAAAAAAAACAACTTACAGAGGGAAACATCAAACATCAAAGAACACAGAGGACATCAAAGACATTAAAGCAGCAGATACAACCAGACACTTCTACATACAGCTATGAATAAAAAGTAAAAGAAACGTATCCACTGTGGTGTTCCACGCCATCGTCCGCCGGGGAGGAGGGAGCATGGCCAGAAACAGGAGCAGACCCAACAAAGCAACCAAGACAGCCGAGAGTTGCTTTGATGTAAGGCAGATGAGGAATCATCATTCCTAACTAACTTGTATTTAAACGTCTGTAGTCTCTTTCAACGAAAGACTGTGAGCAGTGGGAGTAAAAAAAAAAAAAGACCGTGCACGCACCTTGATGTGAACTTTGGCCTTCATCAGCAGGCTCAGCGTGGTGTGTCTGTTGGCATCCGGGCCCAAAGGAACCAAGGACTTCAGTCGCTCTAAACAGAGTCGTAGATGTGCCCTCCTGAAAGTAAACACGGGGGAAACAAAGAATTATACATGATCTGCTCTTTGTGACCATGTCATGGTTTTTTACCCGTACTTGCCAATCTTGAGACCTCCGAATTCGGGACATTGTGTTGGGGAGGATTTGGTGGTAGCGGGGGTGTATATTGTAGCGTCCCCGAAAGAGTTAGTGCTGCAAGGGATTCTGGATATTGCTTCTGTTGTGTTACGGTGCGAATGTTCTCCCGAAATGTGTTTGGTGTGGGTTCACAGTGTGGCGCATATTTGTAACAGTTTTAAAAGCCTACTGAAACACCCACTACTACCGACCACGCAGTCTGATGGTTTATATATCAATGATGAAATCTTAACATTGCAACACATGCCAATACGGTTGGTTTAGTTTACTAAATTACAATTTTAAATTTCCCGCGGAGTTTCTTGTTTAAAACGTTGCGGAATGACGACGCGTGTTTGTGACGTCTCGGGTTGTAGCGGACATATTAGCCCAGCACCACTTACGGCTAAAAGTCGTCTCTTTTCATCGCATAATTACATTATATTTTGAACATCTGTGTTGCTGAATATTTTGTAATTAGTTCAATTAATAATGGAGACGTCAAAGAAGAATGCTGTTGGTGGAAAGCGGTGGATTGCAGCTGCCTTTAGCAACCGAAACGCAGCCGGTGTTTCTTTGTTTGTTGTGAAGCTTTAACACAGAGCGGTCAAGCGAACATGTTTCTCTACGTCAACCAGCAAGTTTTTGGATGGGAAAATTGTGATATTAAGTCGGCTTTTACCGGAGACTTGAGTGGATTACTGGACCTCCTCCTGTAGCTGTTAAAAAAGGCAGCTGTGATCTTGGCTCCTCGGCTTCTCTCAGAGACACTGGCGTTCACCGCAGCCGTCCGACTTTCAGGTGTGACTTTAGAATCTCACTAAAATACTATTAACACAATAAGCAGATAAGGGATTTTCCAGAATTATCCTAGTAAATGTGACAAAGCGGTCAAGCGAACATGTTTCACTACGTCAACCAGCAAGTTTTTGGATGGGAAAATGGTGATATTAAGTCGGCTCTTACCGGCGACTTGAGTGGATTACTGGACATCCTCCTGTAGCTGTTATAAAAGGCAGCTGTGATCTTGGCTCCTCGGCTTTTCTCAGAGACACTGGCGTTCACCGCAGCCATCCGACTTTCGGGTGTGACTTTAGAATCTCACTAAAATACTATTAACACAATAAGCAGATAAGGGATTTTCCAGAATTATCCTAGTAAATGTGACAAAGCGGTCAAGCGAACATGTTTCTCTACGTCAACCAGCAAGTTTTTGGATGGGAAAATGGTGATATTAAGTCGGCTCTTACCGGAGACTTGAGTGGATTACTGGACATCCTCCTGTAGCTGTTATAAAAGGCAGCTGTGATCTTGGCTCCTCGGCTTCTCTCAGAGACACTGGCGTTCACCGCAGCCGTCCGACTTTCGGGTGTGACTTTAGAATCTCACTAAAATACTATTAACACAATAAGCAGATAAGGGATTTTCCAGAATTATCCTAGTAAATGTGACAAAGCGGTCAAGCGAACATGTTTCACTACGTCAACCAGCAAGTTTTTGGATGGGAAAATTGTGATATTAAGTCGCCTCTTACCGGAGACTTGACTGGACTACTGGACTTCCTCCTGTAGCTGTTAAAAAAGGCAGCTGTGATCTTGGCTCCTCGGCTTCTCTCAGAGACACTGGCGTTCACCGCAGCCGTCCGACTTTCAGGTGTGACTTTAGAATCTCACTCAAATACTATTAACACAATAAGCAGATAAGAGGGGCGGCATGGCGTAGAGGGTAGATCGGCCGTGCCAGAAACCTGAGGGTTGCAGGTTCGCTTCCCACCTATTGACATCAAAGTCGCTGCCGTTGTGTCCTCGGGCAGGACACTTCAACCTTTGCCCCCGGTGCCGCTCACACTGGTGAATGAATGATGAATGAATGATTGGTGGTGGTCGGAGGGGCCGTAGGCGCAAACTGGCAGCCACGCTTCTGCCAGTCTACCCCAGGGCAGCTGTGGCTACAGATGTAGCTTACCACCACCAGGTGTGAATGAATGATGGGTTCCCACTTCTCTGTGAGCGCTTTGAGTATCTAACAATAGAAAAGCGCGATATAAATCTAATCCATTATTATTATTATTATTATTATAAGGGATTTTCCAGAATTATCCTAGTAAATGTGTCTAATTACATCTGAAACTCTCCCACTGTGGAGGAGTTCAAGTACCTAGGAGTCTTGTTCACGAGTAAGGGAAGAGTGGATCGTGAGATCAACAGGCGGATCGGTGCGGCGTCTTGAGTAATGCGGACGTTGTACCGGTCCGTTGTGGTGAAGAAGGAGCTGAGCCGGAAGGCAAAGCTCTCAATTTACCGGTCGATCTACGTTCCCATCCTCACCTATGGTCATGAGCTTTGGGTCATGACCGAAAGGATAAGATCACGGGTACAAGCGGCCGAAATGAGTTTCCTCCGCCGTGTGGCGGGGCTCTCCCTTAGAGATAGGGTGAGAAGCTCTGCCATCCGGGAGGAACTCAAAGTAAAGCCGCTGCTCCTTCACATCGAGAGGAGCCAGATGAGGTGGTTCGGGCATCTGGTGAGGATGCCACCCGAACGCCTCCCTAGGGAGGTGTTTAGGGCACGTCCAACCGGTAGGAGGCCACGGGGAAGACCCAGGACACGTTGGGAAGACTATGTCTCCCGGCTGGCCTGGGAACGCCTCGGGATCCCCCGGGAAGAGCTAGACGAAGTGGCTGGGGAGAGGGAAGTCTGGGTTTCCCTGCTTAGGCTGTTGCCCCCGCGACCCGACCTCGGATAAGCGGAAGATGATGGATGGATGGATGGACGCTCCCACTGCCGCCGCCTGGAGACGTCGCTTTTTCTTTTTTTTTCTTTTTTTGTGCTTCACTCTAACTTTCCTCATCCACAAATCTTTCATCCTCACTCAAATTAATATGGAAATCGACACTTTCTCGGTCCGAATAGCTCTTGCTGCTTGAGGCTATGATTATAAACAATGTTCAGATGTGAGGAGCTCCACAACCCGTGACGTCACGCGCACACCGTCTGCTACTTCCGGCACAGGCAAGGCTTTTTTATTAGCGACCAAAAGTTGCGAACTTTATCGTCGATGTTCTCTACTAAATCCTTTCAGCAAAAATATGGCAATATCGCGAAATGATCAAGTATGACACATAGAATGGACCTGCTATCCCCGTTTAAATAAGAAAATCTCATTTCAGTAGGCCTTTAAAGTTGTTTATACGACCTGTTGATCAAGTATGCCTTGCATTCACTTATACGTGTCTGTATCAGCCGCACGTATCATGTGACTGGGATGACACACTGTTTGTACGAAGGAAAAACGGACATGACGACAGGTTGTAGAGGACGCTAAAGGCAGTGCTTTTAAGGCACGCCCCCATTATTGTTGGAAATCGGGAGAATGGTTGCCCCGGGAGATTTTCGGGATGGGCACTGAAATTCGGGACGGTTGGAAAATATGGATTTACCTTCAGTTAGCAATATAAATTGTGTGGAAAATGTACTCATATCATTCAGAAGAAGGAAATACAGCGAGTGAGACAAAAATCAACTCATTCAAATGTTGTATTTTTTGGAAGGTCCAACCTGTGTTTTAGGGGACTCTCTAATGATTGAAATGACACAGATTATGAATGAATGGTTTATTTTGAGCCATGCAAACAAAACAAGAGAATGGCATAAAATACAAAAGAAATATATAAATACATGATTTTTACACCTACATTGAAAACATTACATCTTTTGTAGATGTCAAGATTGGCTCAAAAGGGAGTGGGAAGAAGTAAACTTATTAGGTCCCACCCCTATACATATACAATATATATATATATACAATATATAATACAATAATATATATAATATAATTCAGTTCAGTGGTTGCTGCGTTGATGCTACATATTATCTATATATAATACATTTAAATTCACACACACTTACATATATACATATGTACACACTTACATATATACACACACATATATACAATTTATATATATATATACACATATATATACATACATATACATATATGTCTTGATTGGATTATCCAGAGAATAGTGCTCGATACCGTGGTAGAGCGCAATATGTAGGTGTGGGAAAAATCGCAAGACTACTTCATCTCACCCTCTCAACGGAGGGTGCTTACAGACATCAGTCGTTTACCAAGCAAAGGTAACACGCAAGGACATTAACACATCCGACACGTACGTAGGATTAACCGAAGGAGCGTTCAAAACAAGATGGAATAATCACAACGCCTCCTTTAGAAACCAGACTTTGCGGAATTCTACAGAACTCAGCAAACACATTTGGGACCTCAAAGACAATAATGTTGAATATTCAATAACATGGCAAATTCTTGCATCCAGCACACCTTACAACAGTGGTAATAAAAGACGCAACCTATGCTTAAAAGAGAAACTGTTTATTATATATCATCCAGACCTGTCATCCCTCAACAAGCGCAGTGAAATCATTTCAACATGCCGCCATAGACGGAAACGCCTCCTAGGTAACACATGAGCCAATCACCACGCCCCTACGCCTGCCTGTACCCACCCACTCTGTGCACTATATAAACCATTGTATGTGAATGCTTCCATTAAAATCTCCTGATGATTGAGGGAACCCCTCATGAAACAGTTCTGTAGAGATGAAGTAGTCTTGTGATTTTTCCCACACCTACATAGACATATATATATATATATATATATATATATATATATATATATATATACATATATATATATATATATATATATATATATATATATATATATATATATATATATATATATATATATATATATATATACACATACATACATACACAAATGCATATACCCAAAATACACATAAGTCCATCACACACACACACACACACACACACACACACACACACACACACACACACACACACACACACACAGCTATATAAATACTATATATATAATAGTATATATAATATACACTTTTGTCTAAACATTATTAACAGTTTATGGTGCCTACGGTGTGGGGGGCGGCAAAGCTCGGTTGGTAGAGCGGCCGTGCCAGCAACTTGAGGGTTGCAGGTTCGATTCCCGCTTCCGCCATCCTAGTCACTGCCGTTGTGTCCTTGGGCAAGACACTTTACCCACCTGCTCCCAGTGCCACCCACACTGGTTTAAATGTAACTTACATATTGGGTTTCACTATGTAAAGCGCTTTGAGTCACTAGAGAAAAGCGCTATATAAATATAATTCACTTCACTTCACTATGGGAACATGCTTTCATTTTGACTGTGATATTAGTGGTTAAAAGTGGATCCGTGGCTATACTGCCCCTGATCAACAGGACCTGAGGACCACTCTTGCTGTGCATTAAAAGAGACGAGGGGAGCCCCCTGCCAGAGGAGTTATCCACGGACTTAAGATCCCCCACTCGCCTGCCCTGTACTCCAGATAGTGTACCCAAATTACACATGTTTTCACCTCATTTCTGCCCGTGTTGCACAGTTCTGGCAGTTGCTAAGGTCTGGTGGGTGTTTTGAGATGGACTGACCCTGCTGTTATGCAACACACACCTCCATCTCCAGCCTCACGAAGGTGTGTGTGTGTGTGCCTGAGAGAGTGTATGTCAGGCTGCTGGAGTTCATCGGGAAAAGGTGTATTTATTGGTTTGTTGACTTTTTTTTCCTGCATTTGAAGGATAAACGAGTTTCTGCTTCAATGGTGGCGGCGTGTATGCGTTACTGCCAGTACCAGAAGAGTCTAGTATCACAGAACATAAACTATGCCTGCTTGGCTGTGGTTAATCAATTACACTCAACAACCATCCTGCCGGGTTTGAAGGCCTATTTAAACGGTGAAAGTTTGTTGCTTATATGTTGCTTATATATTGTTTAAAAAAAAAAGTAATATAAGTGAAGCATGTTTTAGATTTTATATATTTTGAACCTTGTTCTTGTTGTGATGGGGTAGGTTTATATAAGCGTTGCTTCAACTTCACCCTTTCGGCTCAATCATTGCTCAAATTAGTGTTTTTTGTTTTTCTTTTCTTGTTGTTGTTCTTTGTTTTAAGTGAAGATTGCCGAAATAAAGAAAAAAAAAAAAAAGCAGGTCAATTCTATGTGTCATACTTGATCCATCCATTTTCTACCGCTTATTCCCTTTCGGGGTCGCGGGGTCGTACTTGATCATTTCGCGATATTGCCATATTTTTACTGAAAGGATGTAGTAGAGAACATCGACGATAAAGTTCGCAACTTTTGGTCGCTAATAAAAAAGCCTTGCCTGTACCGGAAGTAACAGTCGACGTGCGCGTGACGTCACGGGTTGTGGAGCTCCTCACATCTGAATATTGTTTAAAACCATGGCCACCAGCAGCGAGAGCGATTTGGACCGAGAAAGCCACGATTTCCCCATTAATTTGAGCGAGGATGAAAGATTCGTGGATGAGGAAAGCGAGAGTGAAGCAATGAGAAAACAAATCCATCCATCCATTTTCTACCGCTTATTCCCTTTCGGGGTCGCGGGGTCATACTTGATCATTTCGCGATATTGCCATATTTTTGCTGAAAGGATTTAGTAGAGAACATCGACGATAAAGTTCGCAACTTTTGGTCGCTAATAAAAAAGCCTTGCCTATACCGGAAGTAGCGGACGATGTGTGCGTGACGTCACGGGTTGTGGAGCTCATCACATCTTAACATTATTTACAATTATGGCCACCAGCAGCAAAAGCGATTCGGACCAAGAAAGCCACGATTTCCCCATTAATTTGAGCGAGGATGAAAGATTCGTGGATGAGGAAAGCGAGAGTGAAGCAATAAGAAAAAAAATCCATCCATCCATTTTCTACCGCTTATTCCCTTTCGGGGTCGCGGGGTCATACTTGATCATTTCGCGATATTGCCATATTTTTGCTGAAAGGATTTAGTAGAGAACATTGACGATAAAGTTCGCAACTTTTGGTCGCTAATAAAAAAGCCTTGCCTGTACCGGAAGTAGCAGACGATGTGCGCGTGACGTCACGGGTTGTGGAGCTCTTCGCATCTAAACATTATTTACAATGATGGCCACCAGCAGCAAAAGCGTTTCGGACCGAGAAAGCCACGATTTCCCCATTAATTTGAGCGAGGATGAAAGATTCGTGGATGTGGAAAGCGAGAGTGAAGCAATAAGAAAAAAAATCCATCCATCCATTTTCTACCGCTTATTCCTTTTCGGGGTCGCGGGGTCATACTTGATCATTTCGCGATATTGCCATATTTTTACTGAAAGGATTTAGTAGAGAACATCGACGATAAAGTTCGCAACTTTTGGTCGCTAATAAAAAAGCCTTGCCTGTACCGGAAGTAGCGGACGATGTGCGCGTGACGTCACGGGTTGTGGAGCTCTTCGCATCTAAAACATTATTTACAATGATGGCCACCAGCAGCAAAAGCGATTCGGACCAAGAAAGCCACGATTTCCCCATTAATTTGAGCGAGGATGAAAGATTTGTGGATGAGGAAAGCGAGAGTGAAGCAATAAGAAAAAAAATCCATCCATTTTTTTTACCGCTTATTCCCTTTCGGGGTCGCTAGGTCATACTTGATCATTTCGCGATATTGCCATATTTTTGCTGAAAGGATTTAGTAGAGAACATCGACGATAAAGTTTGCAACTTTTAGTCGCTAATAAAAAAGCCTTGCCTGTACCGGAAGTAGCAGACGATGTGCGCGTGACGTCACGGGTTGTGGAGCTCTTCGCATCTAAAACATTATTTACAATGATGGCCACCAGCAGCGAAAGCGATTCCGACCGAGAAAGCCACGATTTCCCCATTAAATTGAGCGAGGATGAAAGATTCGTGGAAGAGGAAAGCGAGAGTGAAGCAATAAGAAAAAAAATCCATCCATTTTTTTTACCGCTTATTCCCTTTCGGGGTCGCGGGGTCATACTTGATCATTTCGCGATATTGCCATATTTTTGCTGAAAGGATTTAGTAGAGAACATCGACGATAAAGTTCGCAACTTTTGGTCGCTAATAAAAAAGCCTTGCCTGTACCGGAAGTAGCGGACGATGTGTGCGTGACGTCACGGGTTGTGGAGCTCTTCGCATCTAAACATTATTTACAATGATGGCCACCAGCAGCGAAAGCGATTCCGACCAAGAAAGCCACGATTTCCCCATTAAATTGAGCGAGGATGAAAGATTTGTGGATGAGGAAAGCGAGAGTGAAGCAATGAGAAAACAAATCCATCCATCCATTTTCTACCGCTTATTCCCTTTCGGGGTCGCGGGGTCATACTTGATCATTTCGCGATATTGCCATATTTTTGCTGAAAGGATTTAGTAGAGAACATCGACGATAAAGTTCGCAACTTTTGGTCGCTAATAAAAAAGCCTTGCCTGTACCGGAAGTAGCAGACGATGTGTGAGTGTGACGTCACGGGTTGTGGAGCTCTTCGCATCTAAACATTATTTACAATGATGGCCACCAGCAGCAAAAGCGATTCGGACCGAGAAAGCCACGATTTCCCCATTAAATTGAGCGAGGATGAAAGATTCGTGGATGAGGAAAGCGAGAGTGAAGCAATAAGAAAAAAAATCCATCCATCCATTTTCTACCGCTTATTCCCTTTCGGGGTCGCGGGGTCATACTTGATCATTTCGCGATATAGCCATATTTTTGCTGAAAGGATTTAGTAGAGAACATCGAGGATAAAGTTCGCAACTTTTGGTCGCTAATAAAAAAGCCTTGCCTGTACCGGAAGTAACAGTCGACGTGCGCGTGACGTCACGGGTTGTGGAGCTCTTCGCATCTTAACATTATTTACAATGATGGCCACCAGCAGCGAGAGCGATTTGGACCGAGAAAGCCACGATTTCCGCATTAATTTGAGCGAGGATGAAAGATTCGTGGATGAGGAAAGCGAGAGTGAAGCAATGAGAAAACAAATCCATCCATCCATTTTCTACCGCTTATTCCCTTTCGGGGTCGCGGGGTCATACTTGATCATTTCGCGATATTGCCATATTTTTGCTGAAAGGATTTAGTAGAGAACATCGACGATAAAGTTCGCAACTTTTGGTCGCTAATAAAAAAGCCTTGCCTGTACCGGAAGTAGCAGACGATGTGCGCGTGACGTCACGGGTTGTGGAGCTCCTCTCATCTAAACATTATTTACAATGATGGCCACCAGCAGCAAAAGCGATTCGGACCGAGAAAGCCACGATTTCCCCATTAAATTGAGCGAGGATGAAAGATTTGTGGATGAGGAAAGCGAGAGTGAAGCAATAAGAAAAAAAATCCATCCATTTTTTTTACCGCTTATTCTCTTTCGGGGTCGCGGGGTCATACTTGATCATTTCGCGATATTGCCATATTTTTGCTGAAAGGATTTAGTAGAGAACATCCACGATAAAGTTCGCAACTTTTGGTCGCTAATAAAAAAGCCTTGCCTGTACCGGAAGTAGCAGACGATGTGCGCGTGACGTCACGGGTTGTGGAGCTCCTCACATCTAAACATTATTTACAATGATGGCCACCAGCAGCAAAAGCGATTCGGACCGAGAAAGCCACGATTTCCCCATTAAATTGAGCGAGGATGAAAGATTCGTGGATGAGGAAAGCGAGAGTGAAGCAATAAGAAAACAAATCCATCCATCCATTTTCTACCGCTTATTCCCTTTCAGGGTCGCGGGGTCATACTTGATCATTTCGCGATATTGCCATATTTTTGCTGAAAGGATTTAGTAGAGAACATCGACGATTAAGTTCGCAACTTTTGGTCGCTAATAAAAAAGCCTTGCCTGTACCGGAAGTAGCAGACGATGTGCGCGTGATGTCACGGGTTGTGGAGCTCCTCACATCTAAACATTATTTACAATGATGGCCACCAGCAGCAAAAGCGATTCGGACCGAGAAAGCCACGATTTCCCCATTAATTTGAGCGAGGATGAAAGATTCGTGGATGAGGAAAGCGAGAGTGAAGCAATAAGAAAACAAATCCATCCATCCATTTTCTACCGCTTATTCCCTTTCGGGGTCGCAGGGTCATACTTGATCATTTCGCGATATTGCCATATTTTTGCTGAAAGGATTTAGTAGAGAACATCGATTATAAAGTTCGCAACTTTTGGTCGCTAATAAAAAAGCCTTGCCTGTGCCGGAAGTAGCAGACGATGTGCGCGTGACGTCACGGGTTGTGGAGCTCTTCGCATCTAAACATTATTTACAATGATGGCCACCAGCAGCAAAAGCGATTCGGACCGAGAAAGCCATGATTTCCCCATTAATTTGAGCGAGGATGAAAGATTCGTGGATGAGGAAAGCGAGAGTGAAGCAATAAGAAAAAAAATCCATCCATCCATTTTCTACCGCTTATACCCTTTTGGGGTGGCGGGGGGCGCTGGCGCCTATCTCAGCTACAATCGGGCGGAAGGCGGGCTACCTCATCGCCATGGGGTGCGCGCAGTGTCTCATGGCGCCGCCTAGGGTTTGAAAAAGGTGTTTCCGGAAGCACCGCAGCCGTCGCTGTCCAGACCCGAAGGTACCACCTGGGGCGCGGGCCCAGGAGCGTATCCGCCGACGGGAGTCGCTGGGGCCGAGCCGGAGCGGGTCCGATGCAGGACAACTAGGGCAGACGGGTCGTCTTGGTCTCGCTTCAAATCGGGCTTGCCGGGTGGCAATAAGAAAAAAAATGGGGGTGGCAGGACCACTCGGCCGGGCCCAACCGCAACAAAGGATAGAGCCATACCGCTTTGAACCCGACGCTGACGGTGACGGTCAGGAGGACGCTGCTGATATTGATGCTGGAGTAGCACATGACATAGATCGCCTTCAGAATATACACCCCCGCCCCCTATTGTAGCCCGGAAGAGTTAAGGCTGCATTGGATTCTGGGTATTTGTTCTGTTAAATGATAAACGGGTTGTACTTGTATAGCGCTTTTCTACCTTCAAGGTACTCAAAGCGCTTTGACACTACTTCCACATTTACCCATTCACACACACATTCACACACAGATGGAGGGAGCTGCCATGCAAGGCGCCAACCAGCACCCATCAGGAGCAAGGTCGAAGTGTCTTGCTCAGGACACAACGGACGTGACGAGGTTGGTACTAGGTGGGATTTGAACCAGGGACCCTCGGGTCGCGCACGGCCACTCATCCACTGCGCCACGCCGTCCCCACTGTTGTGTTTATGTTGTGCTACGGTGCGGATGTTCTCCCAAAATGTGTTTGTCAATCTTGTTTGGTGTGGGTTCACGGTGTGGCGCATATTTGTAACAGTGATAACGTTGTTTCTACGGCCACCCTCAGTGTGACCTGTATGGCTGTCGATCAAGTATGTCTTGCAGTCACTTTTTTGGGTCTGCAGGAGCTTTATACAATATATGATTGGGCCGGAACACTGTTTGAATACTGGAAATGCGGGCGAGACGGCAGGTTGTAGAAGACGCTAAAGGCAGAAAGCTCTTAATATAATCGTCCGGGTGATAAACGGAACATTCTCCTGGGAGATTGTCGGGAGGGGCACTGATATCCGGGTGTTTCCCGGAAAGATCGCGAGAGTTGACAAGTATGTTGCTAGGGCGGGAAAGCCATTCAAAGAAGGTGAATTCGTTAAAAAGTGCATGTTAAGATTATTTTAAGAAATCTTTTCACAAGGCCCAGCCTCACCCAGTTTTTGCATCCAGGTAAATTGAGTTTGAGACCCCTGTTCTAGATATTTCAGTCTTGTTTTCATGCGGGTATCTTTTAACCATATTGTTACCCTACTGCAACCACATCATTTCCCCCTTGCGAGATAAATCAAGTCCACCCTACCTTTTCCTATCCTATATTGCTATTAACATACCTGTTCTTTTCCATTTCATTGTGTGTAGACCTGTGGAGATAAAGCAGAACATCAGCAACTGAACATAACAGATCTGTTAAGAGAACATACACTAGATATCCCCCTTGGTGCAGGGGAATGAGAGCTAAAGGGGAACATTATCACCAGACCTATGTAAGAGTCAATATATACCTTGATGGTGCAGAAAAAAAGACCATGTTTTTTTAACCGATTTCCGAACTCTAAAAGAGGGAAGTTGTTTTCTCAAACACATTACACACGCCAAGTCAAATCAGCTCTGTTATTTTCCGTTTTTTTCGACTGTTTTCCGGTACGTTGGAGACGTCATGCCAAGTCGGTGTGTTGTCGGAGGGTGTAACAACACGAACAGGGAGGGATTCAAGTTGCACCACTGGCCCGAAGATGCCAAAGTGTCTGCCGCCAGACCCCCATTGAATGTGCCAGAGCAGGGGTGCCCACACTTTTTCTGCAGGCGAGCTACTTTTCAATTGACCAACTCGAGGGGATCTACCTCATTTATATATATCATTTATATTTATTTATTTATGAAAGAGACATATTGGTAAACAAGTTAAATGTGTTTAATGATAATACAAGCATGTGTAACACATATAGATGTCTTTCTTTCACGAAGACAAGAATATAAGTTGGTGTATTACCTGATTCTGATGACTTGCATTGATTGGAATCAGACAGTAATGATGATAACGCCCACATTTTCAAATGGAGGAGAAAAAAAGTTGTCCTTTCTGTACAATACCACATGAAAGTGGTTGGTTTTTGGCATCTAATTCATCATCCAGCTTCCATACACTTTACAAGAAAAACATTGGCGGCAAATTCCGTAGCTTGCTTGATTGACATTCACGGCACCCGAGGGTCTTGTGAGATGACGCTGGCTGCTGCCAGTTCATTATTATGAAAAAATGACAGCGAGGAAGGTGAGAAACACTTTTTATTTCAACAGACATTCGCGCCGTCCCTTCCGTCAAAACTCTAAAGGCCGACTGCACATTTCCTATCTTCACAATAAAAGCCCTGCTTCATGCTGCCTGCGCTAACAAAATAAGAGTCTCGGAAAGCTGGCGTGCACAAGTGATGTGCACGCCAGCTTTCTGAGGGATCGCTTGTGCACGCCAGTTTTCCGAGACTCTGTATTTAGTTAGCGCAGGCAGCATGAAGTAGGGCTTTTATTGTGAAGATAGGAAATGTGCAGTCGGCCTTTAGAGTTTTGACGGAAGGTACGGCGCGAGAGTCTGTTGAAATAAAAAGTGTTTCTCGCCTTCCTCTCTGTCATATTTTCATATTAATGATCTTGCAGCCTGGCTGGAGATCGACTGACACACCCCCCGCGGTCGACTGGTAGCTCGCGATCGACGTAATGGGCACCCCTGTGCCAAAGTGTCTCCACATTTTACCGGCAATGACAGACATGACACAGAGATGTATGGATAACCTGCAGATGCATTTGCAACGATAGTCAATGAAATCACAAAGGTGAGTTTTGTTGATGTTGACTGCCAGCTAATCGATGCTAACATGCTATTTACCGGCGGTGCTAAAGCAGACATGGCACAGAGATGTATGGATAACCTGTAGATGCATTTGCAACTATAAAGTCAACGAAATCACAAAGGTGAGTTTTGTTGATGTTGACTGCCGGCTAATCGATGCTAACATGCTACGCTAATCGATGCTAACATGCTATTACCGGCGGTGCTAAAGCAGACATGGCACAGAGATGTATGGATAACCTGTAGATGCATTTGCAACTATAAAGTCAACGAAATCACAAAGGTGAGTTTTGTTGATGTTGACTGCCGGCTAATCGATGCTAACATGCTATGCTAATCGATGCTAACATGCTATTTACCGGCGGTGCTAAAGCAGACATGGCACAGAGATGTATGGATAACCTGTAGATGTATTTGCAACTATAAAGTCAACGAAATCACAAAGGTGAGTTTTGTTGATGTTGACTGCCGGCTAATCGATGCTAACATGCTATGCTAATCGATGCTAACATGCTATTTACCGGCGGTGGCTAAAGCAGACATGGAACAGAGATGTATGGATAACCTGCAGATGCATTTGCAACTATATTACGTTTCCTTCCACCCACATTTAATGCGAAAAAAAAACACTTACCAATCGACGGATTCAAGTTGCACCAGTGGTCAAAAGATGCGAAAGTCCCTTGTTTGTTCTGTGATTTCGTTGACTTTATAGTTGCAAATGCATCTGCAGGTTATCCATACATCTCTGTGCCATGTCTGTCATCGCCGGTAAATGTGGAGACACTCCAGCACATTCAATGGGGGTCTGGCGGCAGACACTTTGGCATCTCCGGGCCAGTGGTGCAACTTGAATCCCTCCCTGTTAGTGTTATTACACCCTCCGACAACACACCGACGAGGCATGATGTCTCCAAGGTTCCAAAAAATAGTCAAAAAAACGGAAAATAACAGAGCTGAGACCCGGTGTTTGTAATGTGTTGAAAATGAAAATGGTGGGTGTGTTACCTCGGCGACGTCACATTCTGACGTCATCGCCTCCAGCGCGATAAACAGAAAGGCGTTTAATTCGCCAAAATTCACCCATTTAGAGTTCGGAAATCGGTTAAAAAAATAGATGGTCTTTTTTCTGCACCATCAAGGTATATATTGACGCTTACATAGGTCTGGTGATAATGTTCCCCTTTAGCACCGACAGTTGCGAACTTTATCGTGGATGTTCTCTACTAAATCCTTTCAGCAAAAATATGGCAATATCGCGTTATGACACATAGAATGGACCTGCTATCCCCGTTTAAATAAGAACATCTCATTTCAGTAGGCCTTTAAAGGACCAAACTTCCACACCTGAGGAGTTGGGTTGCAGATAAACATTGTAAGAGTAACAAAAAACATTGCTCCTTGATGTTGCCAGGTTATCTTGATACCGAAGTACATGTCAAACTACTTCCTTAACGTAAATGACCGCCATAACCACAACACCAGGGGGAGCTCCACAACCACGTTAAACCCAGATTCCGATCTAACAAAGGTCTTAACTCATTCTGTTTCTATGCCACATCAATGTGGAATGCACTCCCAACAGGTATAAAAGTAAGTGCATCTCTATATTCCTTCAAAACCGCTCTAAAACAACACCTCCAGGCAACTTCAACACTTTACTAATACCCTCCTCCATTCACATCCCATCTCCCCGGATTATAAACAACTCAGATGTACTTCTAATGTATATACTTGTTCTTATGCTATGTGAACTCACTATGTTCTCTGCTGGCTGTACATATCCTACTAAATAAAACCTACACTGTTTTCAATGTCCACATTTCTCTGTTGATGCAATTGTTGATGACTGAAGTTCTGATATCAACCAAAGCTCCTCATCCCACCTCCCGGATTGTAAATAATGTAAATAATTCAATGTACATACTATGATGATTAACTTGTGTGATGACTGTATTATGTTGATAGTATATATTTGTACCATGAATTGATTAACGTGGACCCCGACTTAAACAAGTTGAAAAACTTATTGGGGTGTTACCATTTAGTGGTCAATTGTACGGAATATGTACTGTACTGTGCAATCTACTATAAAAGTATCAATCAATCAATCAATCAATCAATCAATCTATTCCACGTTCATTTGAAACAGAGAAGGTTTCTTTTCGGTTGGGAATTCAAAATGAACAGACACTGATATTGTATTGTACCATATGTCCCGGCAAGAAATCTGCGTTCAAAAGACTCCGGCTTATTAGTGATTTCCTAGAACCCAAAAAAAGGTCTGCGGGCTATAGAGCGTTTTCCGTTCGGGCTCCAGTACTCTGGAATGCCCTCCCGGTAACAGTTCGAGATGCTACCTCAGTAGAAGCATTTAAGTCTCACCTTAAAACTCATCTGTATACTCTAGCCTTTAAATAGTCCTCCTTTTTAGACTAGTTGATATGCCGCTTCTTTCTTTTTTCTCCTATGTCCCCCCCTCCCTTGTGGAGGGGGTCCGGTCCGATGGACCATGGATGAAGTACTGGCTGTCCAGAGTCGAGACCCAGGATGGACCGCACATCGGGACCCAGGATGGACCGCTCGCCTGTGTATCGGTTGGGGACATCTCTACGCTGCTGATCCGCCTCCGCTTGAGATGGTTTCCTGTGGACGGGACTCTCGCTGCTGTCTTGGATCCGCTTTGAACTGAACTCTCGCGGCTGTGTTGGAGCCACTATGGATTGAACTTTCACAGTATCATGTTAGACCCGCTCGACATCCATTGCTTTCGGTCCCCTAGAGAGGGGGGGTTGCCCACATCTGAGGTCCTCTCCAAGGTTTCTCATAGTCAGCATTGTCACTGGCGTCCCACTGGATGTGAATTCTCCCTGCCCACTGGGTGTGAGTTTTCCTTGCCCTTTTGTGGGTTCTTCCGAGGATGTCGTAGTCGTAATGATTTGTGCAGTCCTTTGAGATATTTGTGATTTGGGGCTATATAAATAAACATTGATTGATTGATTGATTACGACTACGACATCCTCGGAAGAACCCACAAAAGGGCAAGGAAAACTCACACCCAGTGGGCAGGGAGAATTCACATCCAGTGGGACGCCAGTGACAATGCTGACTAGGAGAAACCTTGGAGAGGACCTCAGAAGTGGGCAACCCCCCGAAAGCAATGGATGTCGAGCTGGTCTAACATGATACTGTGAAAGTTCAATCCATGGTGGCTCCAACACAGCCGCGAGAGTTCAGTTCAAAGCGGATCCAAGACAGCAGCGAGAGTCCCGTCCACAGGAAACCATCCCAAGCGGAGGCGGATCAGCAGCGTAGAGATGTCCCCAACCGATACACAGGCGAGCGGTCCATCCTGGGTCTCGACTCTGGACAGCCAGTACTTCATCCATGGTCATCGGACCGGACCCCCTCCACAAGGGATGGGGGACATAGGAGAAAAAAAGAAAAGAAGCAGCAGATCAACTGGTGTAAAAAGGAGGTCTATTTAAAGGCTAGAGTATACAGATGAGTTTTAAGGTGAGACTTAAATGCTTCTACTGAGGTAGCATCTCCAACTGTTACCGGGAGGGCATTCCAGAGTACCGGAGCCCGAACGGAAAACGCTCTATAGCCCGCAGACTTTTTTGGGCTCTAGGAATCACTAATAAGTTTTCCTTGCCCTTTTGTGGGTTCTTCGGAGGATGTTGTAGTCGTAATGATTTGTGCAGTCCTTTGAGACATTTGTGATTTGGGGCTATATAAATAAACATTGATTGATTGATTGATTGATATAAATCAAGCAGGTAAATTGGGTCAGTATGTTTGTTTGGAGCTCAATTCCCTTGGACCGTGTCAAAAAAGGTTGTGATGTTTCAGGAAAGAAGATCCGTCTGCATTCTTTAGGCACACCACTATCTCAACCAGACCCTGACATGATCCCTCAACTGGATGTCCAAAATTAACCTCTGTTCACTCGTCTCAGGAGGTTCCAACTTCACTGACACTCGCGAGTCTGCCATTTTGCTGGACTCACTCCAGTTTCACTCTCTGAGGAGCATGCTTTGTTTTTAACAGAGTGTATAAGAACACCACCTGAAGCTGCATTTGTAATTATAGCTGCATGTATGAGTGGGGGGGCGGGGGGGGGTATTATCTTTAGATGTGTTCGAATCACACCAGACCCCTCTAGCAGGGTAGGAATTCCTACGGAGGGCAGACGGACGCTTGTGACATAACAGGTACCACATGTTCAGGATGGGTTTCACTCGCTGACCGATCCAACTTTCACGTCTGCTCCAGTTCCTGGGTGAAAGGATAATAACACCGAATGCCTGTTTGCGTCTTTGAGTATTCCAAAATTCAGTTCAACAAATAATTTCAATCAATCAATCAATCAATGTTTATTTATAAAGCCCCAAATCACAAATGTCTCAAAGGACTGCACAAATCATTACGACTACAACATCCTCGGAAGAACCCACAAAAGGGCAAGGAAAACTCACACCCAGTGGGCAGGGAGAATTCACATCCAGTGGGACGCCAGTGACAATGCTGACTAGGAGAAACCTTGGAGAGGACCTCAGATGTGGGCAACCCCCCCCCCTCTAGGGGACCGAAAGCAATGGATGTCGAGCGGGTCTAACATGATACTGTGAAAGTTCAATCCATAGTGGCTCCAACACAGCCGCGAGAGTTCAGTTCAAGCGGATCCAAGACAGCAGCGAGAGTCCCGTCCACAGGAAACCATCTCAAGCGGATCAGCAGCGTAGAGATGTCCCCAACAGATACAGGCGAGCGGTCCATCCTGGGTCCCGACGAGCGGTCCATCCTGGGTCTCGACTCTGGACAGCCAGTACTTCATCCATGGTCATGGGACCATTACCTATGAAGAACTAGAAAGTGGGCACAGGAATACAATTTCAGCTCAGTCCGTGTGGAAAACTGACTATGAGAGGGCTATGTCTAAACCAGGGGTCACCAACCCGGTGCCCGCGGGCACCAGGTCGCCCGTAAAGACCAGATTAGTCGCCCGCTGGCCTGTTCTAAAAATAGCACAAATAGCAGCACTTACCAGTGAGCTGCCTCTATTTTTTTACATTTTATTTATTTATTAGCAAGCTGGTCTCGCTTTGCTCGACATTTTTAATTCTAAGACGGACAAAACTCCATCCATCCATCCATTTTCTACCGCTTATTCCCTCTTTGGGGTGGCGGGGGGCGCTGGCGCCTATCTCAGCTACAATCGGGCGGAAGGCGGGGTACACCCTGGACAAGTCGCCAGCTCATCGCAGACAGACACAACTCAAAATAGAATTTGAAAATCCAAGAAAAATATTTTAAACACTTGGTCGTCACTTGTTTAAATAAATTCATTTTTTTTTTTAACTTTGCTTCTTATAACTTTCAGAAAGACAATTTTAGAGAAAAAATACAACCTTTAAAATGCTTTTAAGATTTTTAAACACATATACTTTTTTACCTTCGAAATTCCTTCCTCTTCTTTCCTGACAATTTAAATCAATGTTCAAGTATTTTTTGTAAAGAGTAATAAATACATTTTAATTTAATTGTTCATTTTAGCTTCTGTTTTTTCGACGAAGTGAAGTGAAGTGAATTATATTTATATAGCGCTTTTTCTCTAGTGACTCAAAGCACTTTACATAGTGACACCCAATATCTAAGTTACATTTAAACCAGTGTGGGTGGCACTGGGAGCAGGTGGGTAAAGTGTCTTGCCCAAGGACAACGGCAGTGACTAGGATGGCTGAAGCGGGAATCGAACCTGCAACCCTCAAGTTGCCGGCACGGCTACTCTACCAACCGAGCTAAACCGCCCCGGACGAAGAATATTTGTGAAATATTTGTGAAATATTTCTTCAAACTTATTATGCTTGAAATTAAAAAAACATATTCTGGCAAGTCTAGAAAATATGTAGAATTAAATTTGAATCTTATTTCAAAGTTTTTTTGAATTTCTTTTAACATTTTTTTTCTGGAAAATCTAGAAGAAATAATGATTTGTCTTTGTTAGAAATATAGCTTGGTCCAATTTGTTATATATTCTAACAAAGTGCAGATTGGATTTTAACCTATTTAAAACATGTCATCAAAATTTTAAAATTAATCTTAATCAGGAAAAACTACTAATGATGTTCCATAAATTCTTTTTTTGATTTTTCAAAAAGATTCGAATTAGCTAGTTTTTTTCTTCATTTTTTTCGGTTGAATTTTAAATTTTAACGAGTCGAAATTGAAGATAAACTATGTTTCAAAATTTTATTTTAATTTTTTGCGGGTTTTCTCCTGTTTTAAAACGTTCAATTAAGTCTTTTTTCATCATTAATTATCTACAAAAAACTTTTCGTAAAAGGAAAAAAAAATGTACGACGGAATGACGGACAGAAATATAAATTCTTTTATATACAAAGATTTATTTATTAAAGGTAAATTGAGCAAATTGGCTATTTCTGGCAATTTATTTAAGTGTGTATCAAACTGGTAGCCCTTTGCATTAATCAGTACCCAAGAAGTAGCTCTTGGTTTCAAAAAGGTTGGTGACCCTGGTCTAAACTAAGCTGGATAACCGCTTAAATGAACAATTATTTAACCCAAGCCTTGTTTCAGCCACAATAAACTATCGTTTAACTATCATCAGCCACATCACATGGAGGCGTGTCTTAATGAAATTAAACAATGGATGTCCGCTAACTTTTTGCAACTCAACGCCCAAAAAACGGAAATGCTGATTATCGGTCCTGCTAGACACCGAACTCTATTTAATAATACAACTCTAACATTTGACAACCAAACAATTAAACAAGGCGACACGGTAAAGAATCTGGGTATTATCTTCGACCCAACTCTCTCCTTTGAGTCACACATTAAAAGCGTTACTAAAACGGCCTTCTTTCATCTCCGTAATATCGCTAAAATTCGCTCCATTCTGTCCACTAAAGACGCCGAGATCATTATCCATGCGTTTGTTACGTCTCGTCTCGATTACTGTAACGTATTATTTTCGGGTCCCCCCATGTCTAGCATTAAAAGATTACAGTTGGTACAAAATGCGGCTGCTAGACTTTTGACAAGAACAAGAAAGTTTGATCACATTACGCCTGTACTGGCTCACCTGCACTGGCTTCCTGTGCACTTAAGATGTGACTTTAAGGTTTTACTACTTACGTATAAAATACTACATGGTCTAGCTCCATCCTATCTTGCCGATTGTATTGTACCATATGTCCCGGCAAGAAATCTGCGCTCAAAGGACTCCGGCTTATTAGTGATTCCCAAAGCCCAAAAAAAGCCTGCGGGCTATAGAGCGTTTTCCGTTCGGGCTCCAGTACTCTGGAATGCACTCCCGGTAACAGTTCGAGATGCTACCTCAGTAGAAGCATTTAAGTCTCACCTTAAAACTCATCTGTATACTCTAGCCTTTAAATAGACTCCCTTTTTAGACCAGTTGATCTGCCGTTTCTTTTCTTTTTCTTCTATGTCCCACTCTCCTTTGTGGAGGGAGTCCGGTCCGATCCGGTGGCCATGTACTGCTTGCCTGTGTATCGGCTGGGGACATCTCTGCGCTGCTGATCCGCCTCCGCTTGGGATGGTTTCCTGCTGGCTCCGCTGTGAACGGGACTCTCGCTGCTGTGTTGGATCCGCTTTGGACTGGACTCTCGCGACTGTGTTGGATCCATTATGGATGGAACTTTCACAGTATCATGTTAGACCCACTCGACATCCATTGCTTTCCACCTCTCCAAGGTTCTCATAGTCATCATTGTCACCGATGTCCCACTGGGTGTGAGTTTTCCTTGCCCTTATGTGGGCCTAAGGAGGATGTCGTAGTGGTTTGTGCAGCCCTTTGAGACACTAGTGATTTAGGGCTATATAAGTAAACATTGATTGATTGATTGATTGATCTACGGTCCTCGCCAAGGTTTCTCATTGTCATCCCACTGGGTTGAGTTCTTCCTTGCCCTGATGCGGGCCCTGAACCGAAGATGTCCTTGTGGCTTGTGCAGCCCTTTGAGACACTTCTGATTTAGGACTATAGAAATAAACATTGATTGATCGATCGACATACAGCTTGCCTAAATAGCATGTTAGCATCAATTAGCTTGCAATCAGGCAGTGACCAAATATGCCTGATCAGCACTCCACACAAGTCAATAATATCAACAAAGCTCACCTTTGTGCATTCATGCACAGCATAAAACGTTTGGTGGACAACATTAAAGAAAGAGTGGCATAAGACACGTTTTTCCGTGGCAGCGTCGGAGAAAGTTGTACATGTAAACAAAAGGACGTGGGTTCGAGGACCGCCGAAAAAAGATCGAGCGTAGCCCTTAGGAAGCACTGGAAATGTGTGTGCATGTCCATACGGGACGTAAATCTCTCTATCTATGTAATGGAGGAGCTATTGGCAAGAGTGGGAGTCGAGCAAGGAGGACATGGAGGTGGAGGAGGCGATGAAAGCGAGGAAATGTAAAGAAGGGAAGAGAGAGAGAGCAGAAAAGAGTAGGAGAAGAGGGGGGAGGGGAAAGGCACAACAACCAACACATGCACATACACACTCCCCTCCCCCATTTCTCACACATGGAGCTGACAACACTGGAGGAGCTTCCACTCACTAGGACATATTCTGCATGAATTCATAGTTCTTCACTTGCTATGTTCTAGGCTGCACTCCAAGTCTTAGCTTGCAGTAAAAAACATGAATATTTCTGGTGTTAAGACTATAGCATATTTACACTTAAATTCATACATTTGTGTCGAACTTGATTATGAGCAAGCACACACACCATATTTGCCAACCTTGAGACCTGATTAAGAGTGTCAAAACATTGCTGTTTACGGCAGAAAAACTGCTTTACAGTAGACGAAAACGTGACTGCTGTTGTTGTGTGTTGTTACCGCGCTGGGAGGACGTTAATGAAACTGCCTAACGATAAACCCACATAAGAAACCAAGAAAGGGGAAGAGTGGATCGTGAGATCGACAGGCGGATCGGTGCGGCGTCTTCATTAATGCGGACGTTGTACCGATCCGTCGTGGTAAAGAAGGAGCTGAGCCGGAAGGCAAAGCTCTCAATTTACCGGTCGATCTACGTTCCCATCCTCACCTATGGTCATGAGCTTTGGGTCATGACCGAAAGGATAAGATCACGGGTACAAGCGGCCGAAATGAGTTTGGGGCTCTCCCTTAGAGATAGGGTGAGAAGCTCTGCCATCAGGGAGGAACTCAAAGTAAAGCCGCTGCTCCTTCACATCGAGATGAGCCAGATGAGGTGGTTCGGGCATCTGGTCAGGATGCCACCCGAACGCCTCCCTAGGGAGTTGTTTAGGGCACGTCCAACCGGTGGGAGGCCACGGGGAAGACCCAGGACACGTTGGGAAGACTATGTCTCCCGGCTGGCCTGGGAACGCATCGGGATCCCCTGAGAAGAGCTAGACGAAGTGGCTGGGGAGAGGGAAGTCTGGGTTTCCCTGCTTAGGCTGTTGCCCCCGCGACTCGACCTCGGATAAGCGGAAGAAGATGGATGGATGGATGGAAGAAAACAAGAACTCGCTCTCGATTATTCTACAGTTATAACGTCATTGGGCAGGCACGCTGTTTATGGGCTATGCTCGATCTATGTATGGGCGCAAGCACATACACCATACTTGCCAACCTTGAGACCTCTGATTTCGGGAGGTGTGGGTGGGGATGGGGGGGTGTGGTGCTGTTTAAGAGTGTCACAACATTGTTGTTTACGGAAGACGAACTGCTTTACGGGAGACGAAACCGTGACTGCTGTTGTTGTGTGTTGTTACCGCGCTGGGAGGACGTTAATGAAACTGCCTAACAATAAACCCACATAAGAAACCAAGAACTCGCCCTCGATCATTCTACATTTATAACGTCATTGGGCAGGCACGTTGTTTTATTGTGGGAAAGCGGACGTGAAAACAGGCTGTCGACACGTCACTCAGGTCCGCATGGAGCTGGAGGGGGCGTGGCCTTAAGCTCCGCCTGAATTTCGGGAGAAAATTTGTCCCGGGAGGTTTTCGGGAGAGGCGCTGAATTTCGGGAGTCTCCCGGAAAATCCGGGAGGGTTGGCAAGTATGGGCGCAAGCACACACACCATACTTGCCAACCTTGAGACCGCCGATTTCGGGAGGTGTGGGTCGGGATGTGGGGGACTGTTTAAGAGTGTCACAACATTGCTGTTTACGGCAGACGAACCGCTTTACGGTAAACGAAAACGTGACTGCTGTTGTTGTGTGTTGTTAAACTGTCAGAGGCAAGCCTGACACTGTCGACACGTCACTCAGGTACGCATGTCGCCTGAATTTCTGGAGATTTTTGGGAGAACATTTGTCCCGGGAGGTTTTCGGGAGAGGCGCTGAATTTCGGGAGTCTCCCGGAAAATCCGGGAGGGTTGGCAGGTATGACACGCACTCCACTTCTCGGCCAGCGGCGCCAGACTATCTGCACAAACATGTAGCTGCATCTTCAGCCTTCACTCTGCCCAAATTTGATCTATTTTTGTTGGAAAAATTGATAATTTTTGGTATGTCTATTTTTAATTACTTACGATGGTCTGGTGTGCCGAGGAAGATTATCTAATTTCACCTATTTGGGCTAAAAACATTTTTTGCAAACCAGTCTGCAAATGATGTGTTGTTGTGGAGTGTCGGTGCTATTTAGAGCCCGGGAGAGTAACCGTGTAATACTCTTCCATATCTGTAGGCGGCAGCCGGTAGCTAATTGCTTTGTAGATGTCGGAAACAGCGGGAGGCATTGTGCAGGTAAAAAGGTTTATAATGCTTAAACAAAAAAAAAAAGTGCCCCCTAGAAAAGGCATTGAAGCTTAGGGAAGGCTATGCAGAACGAAACAAAAACTGAGCTGTCTACAAAGTAAAAAAAAACAGAATGCTGGATGACAGCAAAGACTTACTGTGGAGCAAAGATGGCGTCCACAAAGTACATCCGAACAAGACGTTACAATCAACAATGTGTCCACAAAGAAGGATAAAAACAACTGAGATATTCTTGACTGCAAAAACAAAGCAGGTGCGGGAAATATCGCTCAAAGCAGGGGTGTCCAAACTTTTTCCACTGAGGGCCGCACACGGCAAAAAATAAAGCTTGATATTTTTCTTTTTCAAACCATAACAAAATATATGGATTTATTTTCATTTTTTTTTACCTTTGGGCTGCAGGGGACCATAAAGGGTCTAATGTTAAAAACAAGTAAAATTATTATTATTATTAATGCTTATAGTAAATATCTACAGTATATCAACTTCAGGTTGATATAAAGTTAAAAAAAACAAAAAGGTTTTATGCCTTTTCTGTCAAAGACAACTTTGTTTTTTTACAATAACACTAAAATATGCAGTATTTCCCCCACTGCCCAAAACATTCAGAAAGCAATGTTTGATGTGAAGGAATTAGAGCCTTCAAAAGATCAATAATGCAGGACGCCATTGATTTTAATTATTATTTTTTACTAATCACAGTGAAAATATAAATAAAATCCCAATAAAAATATTTGGGATCAAAAAGGTGCCCCACTCATAAAGTGATATATTTTTATTAGTTTTTTTTTTACTTACAACACTTAACACTTACGAGATCAACTTCAGATATATCTGTCCATTTTACGTTTGAACTTTTATTTTGTTTGTTTTATGCTCTTTTGTCAAAGAAAACGTTTATGTTTTTGTATGGCAACCACACAAAATATGCAAAATGTTCAATATAAAAACATTTTAAAGTGAAATATTTGTAGCTTTGAATAGGTCAATAATTTCTTATAACATTGATTATTTTTGTTTTTGGAGCAACAGCATCCATCCATCTATTTTCTACCGCTTATTCCCTCTTGGGGGCCCTGGCGCCTATCTCAGCTACAATCGGGCGGAAGGCGGTGTACACCCTGGACAAGTCGCTATCTCATCGCAGAGAAAAATGGCATAAAAAGAAAAATAAAGATAGAAAAAAATAATAAGAAACAGCCTGCATGGCAGCTTTGTGTCAATATTGCAACTTGTTCTAGTTAGATTTCACCTCATTCCACTTTTTTTTATGTTGTTTTTTAAATTTTTGCAGTAGCATTTCCAGAATGTGTGGCGGGCCGGTAAACAATTCGCTGCGGGCCTCAAATGGCCCCCGGGCTCAAAGGAAGACGTGAAACTGCGACAGGAAAATAGCAAAAAAAGAGAGAAAAAGCCACCAAAATGGGAGCGTAAGACAAGAACTAAAACACTACACACATGGGTGGGGCCGGAGGGTGATGTGACAGTACACCTACTTTGAGACAAGAGCTATATTGATGCATGCTTGGTTATGCTTTAAAGCAGGGGTGCCCATTACATCGATCGCGAGCTACCAGTCGACCGCGGGGGGTGTGTCAGTCGATCTCGAGCCAGGCTTTTAAAAAAAATAGACCTAAAAATGAGTGATCATCAATCTTCACCAAGACGTCACTTAAATGACATTCAGGGTACCGGAGGGTCTTGTGAGATGACGCTGGCTGCTGCAAGATCATTATTATGAAAATATGACCGAGAGGAAGGCGAGAAACACTTTTTATTTCAACAGACTCTCGCGCCGTACCTTCCGTCAAAACTCTAAAGGCCGACTGCACATTTCCTATCTTCACAATAAAAGCCCTGCTTCATGCTGCCTGCGCTAACTAAATACAGAGTCTTGGAAAACTGGCGTGCACAAGCGATCCCTCAGAAAGCTGGCGTGCACATCACTTGTGCACGCCAGCTTTCCGAGACTCTTATTTTGTTAGCGCAGGCAGCATGAAGCAGGGCTTTTATTGTGAAGATAGGAAATGTGCAGTCGGCCTTTAGAGTTTTGACGGAAGGGACGGCGCGAAAGTCTGTTGAAATAAAAAGTGTTTCTCGCCTTCCTCTCTGTCATTTTTTCATAATAATGAACTGGCAGCAGCCAGCGTCATCTCACAAGACCCTCGGGTGCCGTGAATGTCAATCAAGCAAGCTACGGAATTTGCCGCCAATGTTTTTCTTGTAAAGTGTATGGAAGCTGGATGAATTAGATGCCAAAAACCAACCACTTTCATGTGGTATTGTACAGAAAGGACAACTTTTTTTCTCCTCCATTTGAAAACGTGGGCGTTATCATCATTACTGTCTGATTCCAATCAATGCAAGTCATCAGAATCAGGTAATACACCAACTTATATTCGTGAAAGAAAGACATCTATATGTGTTACACATGCTTGTATTATCATTAAACACATTTAACTTGTTTACAAAAATGTCTCTTTCATAAATAAATAAATATAAATGATATATTTAAATGAGGTAGATCCCCTCGAGTTGGTCAATTGAAAAGTAGCTCGTCTGCAGAAAAAGTGTGGGCACCCCTGCTTTAAAGTCATATCCAACAATTGAGACAATTACTTTTTATTGTCAACTAAGTTTAGTTTTTTAATGATTTCTCCTGGTGGAGTACCTTCGGATGTTTTCAACGCAAAAAATCTGCCTTGGCTCAAAAAAGTTTGAAAAACACTGCCGTACACAACCTCTTCTTATCGACAAATGGCTTCAAAAAGCCACCTCCTAATGGCCTTTTTGTGCCAGAACCACCTGGACCAATATCCCTTGGACTAGCCCCCACCTTCGTGAGACCATGAAGTTGTCTGACCCAGATGGACTCTGTCTTGCATTGCCTATAAGACTCAATTATTGATTGAGACCCATTTCGCTCGGTCATAGCTAACGGATTGAGGTTTGAAACCAATGTTGTCTTTGTCTGTGACCTTTGCAAAATCAATTTTGTCAAATCTTTTAAGGAGGTCCTGGCCACTGACTGGTCAATCGAAGAATGAAGGTAGGAACTAATACCACCTTGCAGCAAAGGAGACAATGCATTATACCAAAACTTTTAAGTAAAAATGCAAATAATCCACAAGGTCAGATATATTGTAGTAATAGAGCAGTGTAGGAGTGATGGGGCAAGCAAACGGAACAGGAGAGGTATGTGATCATCACATACATGAAAGGAAAGTAACAGTAAACCTAATGTAAAGTTGCTTTCACATAAATACAAATTGCAGTTCAATAATGCAATTAAACTTGTTTTTCAGCATCCATCCGATACTGCAGTAGTACCAGATTACATTACCTCCCATTAGCCCTGAAACCGCGAGTATTCAGTGTAATGTTTGAAAACAAATCCAAGTGTTCCTTGCTAAACATCAAACAAGAAGAGAACAACGTTTCACCATCAAATATTTTGTCCACATTGGATTATTATTATCTACACTGAAAATACTCCTAACTACTTCCAGTACGACACGACAACACAGGTCCAAGTTGCAAGGTTATAAAAACACAAGAGACGTATGTATGTAAGTATATATGTATGTATATATATATATATGTAGGTATGGGAAAAATCACAAGACTACTTCATCTCTACAGAACTGTTTCATGAGGGGTTCCCTCAATCATCAGGAGATTTTAATGGAAGCATCCACATACAATGGTTTATATAAGGCACAGAGTGGGTGGGTACAGGCAGGCGTAGGGGTGTGGTGATTGGCTCATGTGTTACCTAGGAGGTGTTTCCGTCAGTGGCGGCATGTTGAAATGATTTCACTGCGCTTGTTGAGGGATGACAGGTCCGGATGATATATAATAAACCGTTTCTCTTTTAAGCATAGGTTGCATCTTTTATTACCACTGTTGTAAGGTGTGCTGGATGCAAGAATTTGCCATGTTATTGAATATTCAACATTATTGTCTTTGAGGTTCCAAATGTGTTTGCTGAGTTCTGTAGAATTCCGCAAAGTCTGGTTTCTAAAGGAGGCGTTGTGATTATTCCATCTTGTTTTGAACGCTCCTTCGGTTAATCCTACGTACGTGTCGGATGTGTTAATGTCCTTGCGTGTTACCTTTGCAAAAGGACTGCCCACCCCCAGACTAAACGACTCTGAAACCAATAAGGAATGTAACTGTCGCAAGAAACCTGATTTCCCTCTCAACGGAGGGTGCTTACAGACATCAGTCATACTTGGTCAACAGCCATACAGGTCACACTGAGGGTGGCCGTATAAACAACTTTAACACTGTTGCAAATATGCGCCACACTGTGAACCCACACCAAACAAGAATGACAAACACATTTCGGGAGAACATCCGCACCGTAACACAACATAAACACAACAGAACAAATACCCAGAACCCTTTGCAGCACTAACTCTATATAATATACAGCCCCCACCACCACCTCAAACTCCTCATGCTCTCTCAGGGAGAGCATGTATCAAATTCCAAGCTGCTGTTTTGAGGCATGTTAAAAAAAAAAATCATGCACTTTGTGACTTTAATAATAAATATGGGTGTGCCATGTTGGCATTTTTTTCCAATAACTTGTGTTGATTTATTTTGGAAAACATTGTTACATTGTTTAATGCATCCAGCAGGGCATCACATAATAATGTGTTGATTCCACGACTGTATATATTGGTATCGGTTGATATCGGAATCGGTAATTAAGAGTTGGACAATATCGGAATATCGGCAAAAAAAACCTCTAATCTGTGAGGTTACTACAAAGCTATAGCCATAAACGCTTTAGGTAATAATAATTAGCGTAATTATTTATTTCGTTTTTCGGCCATGTCAGCCAAGAATTTTTTCATCCTGATGCACCTCTGAATTATTATTAAAGGGGAACATTATCACAATTTCAAAAGGGTTAAAAACAATAAAAATCAGTTCCCAGTGGCTTGTTGTATTTTTTGAAGTTTTTTTCTAAATTTTACCGGTGCCGGAATATCCCTAAATAAAGCTTTAAAGTGCCTTATCTTCTATCTTTGAAACCACTGTCTATTTCCCTGTGACGTCATACAGTGCTGCCAATACAAACAAAATGGCGGTTACCACAGCAAGATATAGCGACATTAGCTCGGATTCAGACTCGGATTTCAGCGGCTTAAGCGATTCAACAGATTACGCATGTATTGAAACAGATGGTCGGAGTATGGAGGCAGATAGCGAAAACGAAATTGAAGAAGAAATTGATGCTATTGAGCGAATAGCTATTGACGCTATCCGGCCATAGCGTGGGTGTACCTAATGAAGTGGCCCATAGCATGGCTGCCTTATTAGCATCGCCGGTCAAATGTGCGGACCAAACGATGAGGACTTTTGCATCTTGTGACACTGGAGCAACTTAAATCCGTCGATTGGTAAGTGTTTGTTTCGCATTAAATGTGGGTATCTAGTTTCAAATGTACATACAGCTAGCGTAAGTAGCATGTTAGCATCGATTAGCTGGCAGTCATGCCGTGAACAAATATGTCTGATTAGCACATAAGTCAACAACATCAACAAAACTCACCTTTGTGATTTCGTTGACTTAATGGTTGCAAATGCATCTGCAGGTTATCCATACATCTCTGTGCCATGTCTGTCTTAGCATCGCCGCTCAAATGTGAAGACACTTTGGTACATTCAATGTGGGTCTGGCGGCAGATTTCTTGCCAGTGGTGCAACTTGAATCCTTCCCTGTTAGTGTTGTTACACCCTCCGACAACACACTGACGAGGCATGATGTCTCCAAGGTTCCAAAAAATAGTCGAAAAAACGGAAAATAACAGAGCTGAGACCCGGTGTTTGTAATGTGAAAATGAAAATGGCGGGTGTGTTACCTCGGTGACGTCACGTTCTGACGTCATCGCTAAAAGACCGACAAACAGAAAGGCGTTTAATTTGCCAAAATTCACCTATTTGGAGTTCGGAAATTGGTTCAAAAAATAGATGGTCTTTTTTCTGCAACATCAAAGTATATATTGACGCTTACATAGGTCTGCTGATAATGTTCCCCTTTAAGTACATGAGACACAACGCCTCTTTTTGTAAGCTGCAGAGCTGTAGTTGTGTTCAAGTAGACTCAGTATATTGCCAAGTGAAGAGTGTTGTCCAAGATCTCATCTCAGAGTGAGGTGTGAGGTGTGAATGAAACACAAATCTGTCCTGACTGGACTGATTTATGGAACCCAGACGACATGCTATGTACATCATGCTCGAGCAGTCGTGTTGAGCTGACCGCCTGCCGCTAAAATGTCACCTTGACTGACCCACTTTGCCTTTAACAAGTGGCCACTGGCCAGCAGCCAGACACTTGTTTGCTGCTGTCACTCTAGTCTACGTGATGTCTTTAAACGCCACAGACTATAAACATGGCCCTCCACCGACAAACTACAACACGCATGCACCCGGCCACACCTCTCCGCACAATGTTTGTTGCTTAGAGTAGCAATGAATTAAATTATAATCATGCAAAACCAACTTTTCTTACCTATGAGTACCTGCTGTTGTGCATTTGGGATCTGCATAAGTCCTGAAAATTTGAAATCAAAGTGTAAAGGTATTGCAGAGATTTTTATACAAAACAATCTTGGCATCACCAATTAGGAACATAGTCAGTGGATTATCCATACATGGTATACCGTATTTCCTTGGATATAGTATGTGCCTGCCCAGAATTATTGCCGGGTCAAACTCGTTTCGCAAAATAATTAGCGCATGCTTAGCATTACCGCCGGCTCAGGATTAACGCCGGGGCAAACTCGTTTCGCAAAACGTTATTTTTATTAGCGCATGTCTAGAATTTCCCCCGGGTCAAACTCGTCACGTCACGAGTGACACTTCACCTGTCATCATTTTCAAAATGGAGGAGGCTGATTTCAATCATTTAAAATCAATTAAGAGCTATTCAGTAGGATTTAAGGTCCAAACTATTGAATATGCTAAAAAGAACAGTAAGCAGCTATGTTTTATTAATATACCGTAACTGCGTGGTAGAGGGCGCTAGTGATCCTTCTTGCGACTACTCGGCTGCAGAAGAAGAGACAACAGGCAGCAAGAGTGAGCGGCGATCGTTTATTTTTTTTCTCTCTCGCTTGCACTTTTAACATGGGGGATTACATATCTAAAATTAAACAGTTTTCTAAACTGGACTTTCAATCGAAGCAGGAGCTAATAAAGGAAGAGACAGAGAGACTTTTAAAACTGAAGAAAGATAAGGAAGACTTCTTAAAACAAGTTATCGATGCTTTTGATCAGAAGGAGCTGCGCATGGATTTCATTTATAAGTAAAGGTAAGACCATAATAACGTTTTTTTTATTATTGAAGGTGCTTTTCATGATGGTATCCTTACATCACACTCAAATTTTTAAGCGCAGGCCTTAATTTACCGCATGCCTTTGGTAAGCGCCGGAGTGAGAAGAGGTTTTAAAATAATTAGCGCACCGGCGGCAATTCAAGGGAAGACTTGTGGGCATCCGCCATTTTTAGTTTAAGCGCATGCATCTGCAGTTTAGGCGACAAAATGCCCAAGATTCTTATCAAAGAACATAAATGCTGTTATTGGTTGTAGTTCCCAACACAGGACACTAAGCAAACCTTCAGTTAAGTCCTAGGGTTACCTCTCAACTGAATGCATTGGGAGGGACACGACATAAGAGGTCAAGTCACCCTGACCAAGTGCTAGTTCTGTTGGTGTGGTGATATTTGAACATTGGACAGTTACATAAGTTGTTATGCTACAATCAGGCCATCAGGGAGCGTATAAATAAGAAGGGAAGACCAAGCCTGATGTGCGCTCTTTCTTAATTCCTTCACGAGGGTTCACCGTCTTTCGTCTCTGAAGACATTGTCTGTAATCATATCGATTCAATCCAACTTTGTATCATCTGATTATGAGTAAAAAAACGCCTGTGACAAATTCTCTATTGTTCCTGTTTAAGATTTGGACTTTTCTCCCACATAAAATTGGCGTCACGAACAGCTTACAGTCATAAGTCTAAATTCATTTTAAAACAGATTGTTTGTTTTCTATATATATATATATATATATACATATCGTCAAAATAGTCCATTTCTGCAGGCTTGAAACAGCGATCGCTCATGGAAACCTTGGGTTTTTCGCCTCTATCTGCAGTAAATATTTGTACCGAAGTGGCCTAGGTCAGAAATTGGCATTGGTCCAGGGTTCTATAACCCTGGAAGGGGGGAATGTAGTGGAAAAAGTTCTGTCCTAGGGTTACCTCTCAACTGAATGCATTGGGAGGGACACCACACAAGAGGTCAAGTCACCCTGACCAAGTGCTAGTTCTGTTGGTGGGGTGATATTTGAACATTGGACAGTTACATAAGTTGTTATGCTACAATCAGGCCATCAGGGAGCGTATAAATAAGAAGGGAAGACCAAGCCTGATGTGCGCTCTTTCTTAATTCCTTCATGAGGGTGTACCTTCTTTCGTCTCTGAAAACATTGTCTGTGTAAACATATCGATTCAATCCAACTTTGTATCATCTGATTATGAGTAAAAAAAAACGCCTGTGACAAATTCTCTATTGTTCCTGTTTAAGATTTGGACTTTTCTTCCACATAAAATTGGCGTCACGAACAGCTTACAGTCATAAGTCTAAATTCATTTTAAAACAGATTGTTTGTTTTCTATATATATATATATACATATCGTCAAAATAGTCAATTTCTGCAGGCTGGAAACAGCGATCGCTCATGGAAACCTTGGGTTTTTCGCCTCTATCTGCAGTAGATATTTGTACCGAAGTGGCCAAGGTCAGAAACTGGCATTGGTCCAGGGTTCTATAACCCTGGAAGGGGGGAATGTAGTGGAAAAAGTTCTGTCCTAGGGTTACCTTTAAACTGAATGCATTGGGAGGGAAACGACACAAGAGGTCAAGTCACCCTGACCAAGTGCTAGTTCTGTTGTGGGGTGATATTTGAACATTGGACAGTTACATAAGTTGTTATGCTACAATCAGGCCATCAGGGAGCGTATGAATAAGAAGGGAAGACCAAGCCTGATGTGCGCTCTTTCTTAATTATTTTACGAGGGTTCACCTTCTTTCGTCTCTGGAGACATTGTCCGTGTAATCATATCGATTCAATCCAACTTTGTATCATCTGATTCTGAGTAAAAAAACGCCTGTGACAAATTCTCTATTGTTCCTGTTTAAGATTTGGACTTTTCTTCCACATAAATTTGGCGTCACGAACAGCTTACAGTCATAAGTCTAAATTCATTTTAAACAGATTGTTAGTTTTCTATATATATATATATATCGTCAAAATAGTCAATTTCTGCAGGCTGGAAACAGCGATCGCTCATGGAAACCTTGGGTTTTTCGCCTCCATCTGCAGTAGATATTTGTACCGAAGTGGCCTAGGTCAGAAATTGGCATTGGTCCAGGGTTCTATAACCTTGAAATGGGGGAATGTAGTTGAAAAAGTTCTGTCCTAGGGTTACCTTTAAACTGAATGCATTGGGAGGGACACGACACAAGAGGTCAAGTCACCCTGACCAAGTGCTAGTTCTGTTGGTGGGGTGATATTTGAACATTGGACAGTTTCATAAGTTGTTATGCTACAATCAGGCCATCAGGGAGCGTATGAATAAGAAGGGAAGACCAAGCCTGATGTGCGCTCTTTCTTAATTATTTTACGAGGGTTCACCTTCTTTCGTCTCCGGAGACATTGTCCGTGTAATCATATCGATTCAATCCAACTTTGTATCATCTGATTATGAGTAAACAAACTCCTGTGACAAAATATCTATTGTTCCTGTTTGAGATTTGGACTTTTCTTCCACATAAAATTGGCGTCACGAACAGCTTACAGTCATAAGTCTAAATTCATTTTAAACAGATTGTTTGTTTTCTATATAAATATATACATATCGTCAAAATAGTCCATTTCTGCAGGCTGGAAACAGCGATCGCTCATGGAAACCTTGGGTTTTTCGCCTCCATCTGCAGTAAATATTTGTACCGAAGTGGCCTAGGTCAGAAATTGGCATTGGTCCAGGGTTCTATAACCCTGGAAGGGGGGGAATGTAGTGGAAAAATTTCTGTCCTAGGGTTACCTCTCAACTGAATGCATTGGGAGGGACACGACACAAGAGGTCAAGTCACCCTGACCAAGTGCTAGTTCTGTTGGTGGGGTGATATTTGAACATTGGACAGTTACATAAGTTGTTATGCTACAATCAGGCCATAAGGGAGCGTATAAATAAGAAGGGAAGACCAAGCCTGATGTGAGCTCTTTCTTAATTCCTTCATGAGGGTTCACCTTCTTTCGTCTCTGAAAACATTGTCTGTGTAAACATATCGATTCAATCCAACTTTGTATCATCTGATTCTGAGTAAAAAAACGCCTGTGACAAATTCTCTATTGTTCCTGTTTAAGATTTGGACTTTTCTTCCACATAAATTTGGCGTCACGAACAGCTTACAGTCATAAGTCTAAATTCATTTTGAAACAGATTGTTTGTTTTCTATATATACATATATATACATATCGTCAAAATAGTCCATTTCTGCAGGCTGGAAACAGCGATCGCTCATGGAAACATTGGGTTTTTTCGTCTCTATCTGCAGTAGATATTTGTACCGAAGTGGCCTAGGTCAGAAATTGGCATTGGTCCAGGGTTCTATAACCCTGGAAGGGGGGAATGTAGTGGAAAAAGTTCTGTCCTAGGGTTACCTCTCAACTGAATGCATTGGGAGGGACACGACATAAGAGGTCAAGTCACCCTGACCAAGTCCTAGTTCTGTTGGTGGGGTGATATTTGAACATTGGACAGTTACATAAGTTGTTATGCTACAATCAGGCCATCAGGGAGCGTATAAATAAGAAGGGAAGACCAAGCCTGATGTGCGCTCTTTCTTAATTCTTTTACGAAGGTTCACCTTCTTTCGTCTCCGGAGACATTGTCCGTGTAATCATATCGATTCAATCCAACTTTGTATCATCTGATTATGAGTAAACAAACTCCTGTGACAAATTCTCTATTGTTCCTGTTTAAGATTTGGACTTTTCTTCCACATAAAATTGGCGTCACGAACAGCTTACAGTCATAAGTCTAAATTCATTTTGAAACAGATTGTTTGTTTTCTATATATACATATATATACATATCGTCAAAATAGTCCATTTCTGCAGGCTGGAAACAGCGATCGCTCATGGAAACCTTGGTTTTTTCGCCTCTATCTGCAGTAGATATCTGTACCGAAGTGGCCTAGGTCAGAAATTGGCATTGGTCCAGGGTTCTATAACCCTGGAAGGGGGGAATGTAGTGGAAAAAGTTCTGTCCTAGGGTTACCTTTCAACTGAATGCATTGGGAGGGACACGACATAAGAGGTCAAGTCACCCTGACCAAGTGCTAGTTCTGTTGGTGTGGTGATATTTGAACATTGGACAGTTACATAAGTTGTTATGCTACAATCAGGCCATCAGGGAGCGTATGAATAAGAAGGGAAGACCAAGCCTGATGTGCGCTCTTTCTTAATTATTTTACGAGGGTGCACCTTCTTTTGTCTCTGGAGACATTGTCTGTGTAAACATATCGATTCAATCCAACTTTGTAGCATCTGATTATGAGTAAACAAACTCCTGTGACAAATTCTCTATTGTTCCTGTTTAAGATTTGGACTTTTCTTCCACATAAATTTGGCGTCACGAACAGCTTACAGTCATAAGTCTAAATTCATTTTGAAACGGATTGTTTGTTTTCTATATATATATATATATATCGTCAAAATAGTCCATTTCTGCAGGCTGGAAACAGCGATCGCTCATGGAAACATTGGGTTTTTTCGCCTCTATCTGCAGTAGATATTTGTACCGAAGTGGCCTGGGTCAGAAATTGGCATTGGTCCAGGGTTCTATAACCCTGGAAGGGGGGAATGTAGTGGAAAAGGTTCTGTCCTAGGGTTACCTTTCAACTGAATGCATTGGGAGGGACACCACATAAGAGGTCAAGTCACCCTGACCAAGTGCTAGTTCTGTTGGTGGGGTGATATTTGAACATTGGACAGTTACATAAGTTGTTATGCTACAATCAGGCCATCAGGGAGCGTATAAATAAGAAGGGAAGACCAAGCCTGATGTGCGCTCTTTCTTAATTATTTTACGAGGGTTCACCTTCGTTCGTCTCCGGAGACATTGTCCGTGTAAACATATCGATTCAATCCAACTTTGTAGCATCTGATTATGAGTAAACAAAACTGTTGTAACAAACTCTCTATTGTTCCTGTTTAAGATTTCCACCATACTAAAAAACAAAACAAAAACTACTTTTAATGGCGAGCTCAGTGACAATCGGTACTATCGATGTCAATGGAGGAGACAAATAAACAATAAGTAATATGTTAAGGTTAGTTTGTTGTTAATGCGGCCACCTTAACAACAAAGAGCCACCGCCTAAACTAAAGTCTCAAAAAATATATATATATATACATACATATATATTTTTTTGTCCTGTAAATTAAGCATGAGGAGTTGAGCATATGTCAGCATGTGGCCCCACTTTTAACTGTTTTTCAAACGCTTATTTACAGTAAATCATTAATTTGACCTAGTCATTATTTTGTCTTAGTAAGTCAATATTTACTAAGTCAAAATAACGACATACTTAGTATCTCAGGTAACTAGGCCATTTTGTGTTTTGTTTTTACTTTACGGAAAAAAATATCGAGATATACAACGTATATTGCCACTGTGATAGCAAAATTACTTGTACTCGTTTTAATAGATGATGTTCTTTGAACTGGGTACCAAAAGTTGTTTATTGGGCTCAGGAATGTGACACTTAGCAAGAGATCTATTATCTGATCAAGCTCTGTCTCCTGTGTCTTTGATGTAACATGTGGACTTTAGTTGACCTGGGCATATGTGTCATTTATTCTTGACCCCCAACAGTGCTAAATTGTTCCCCTTTCCTCTGGGCAAACGACACCCTCTCCCCTTCACAGGACTTTGGGTATTCATTGCACTGGTGTACTGTATGTAAATGGGCATGGAGGGTGGGACTTCTGAGAATGTATAATTGTCATGTCAAATTCTAAAAGAGTTAGAACAAGCTGGAACGAACGGATGTGTCGTTCTGGTTTGGTCTCGCTTTGCAAAGCTTGTTATTATTTGTTTGGTTACTTTAATAAATCATTTCAAAGCTATTTGTCACTAAAGGATCGTGTTTAAGAAAATTTCCACGACACCACTCAGCGTACGGAGCGGAAAACACAACCAAAAATTGTAGGCTTTTTCACGCTACGAAGCTGGCCTACTTCACCACAGTCTATTGCCCTGCCAGGCTGTGGTGAGATGGAGACGTGATGGGGGCGACACCTTACACCCACCTAGCCCTTTCCCCTGGAGACACCACCTTAAATAACACTTTTTCTGGGGGAAACACTGAATAACAATAGGTTAGAAATGTGTGATTGATATGTTAGAAATGTTAGTTCAAGTTGTTGTGTAGCTAGCTTAGCCTTCTACTGTAAAACCATAGCATCACCGTCCTCAGGCAAAATAAAGAATGATTTTTTTTTAAACACTACTTTTAATTGGATCAGTGCCTACTGTGTTTGGCGATGGACAAGTAGCTTGTATAATCTGTGACTATGTTCGCAATGTAGCTCATAGCTTCGCGCCTCTAATTATTTACTAAGTCAAAATAACGACATACTTAGTATCTCAGGTAACTAGGCCGTTTTGTGTTTTGTTTTTACTTTACGGAAAAAAATATCGAGATATACAACGTATATTGCCACTGTGATAGCAAAATTACTCGTACTCGTTTTAATAGATGATGTTCTTTGAACTGGGTACCAAAATTTGTTTATTGGGCTGAGGAATGTGACACTTAGCAAGAGATCTATTATCTGATCAAGCTCTGTCTCCTGTGTCTTTGATGTAACATGTGGACTTTAGTTGACCTGGGCATATGTGTCATTTATTCTTGACCCCCAACAGTGCTAAAATGTTCCCCTTTCCTCAGGGCAAACGACACCCTCTCCCCTTCACAGGACTTTGGGTATTCATTGCACTGGTGTACTGTATGTAAATGGTCATGGAGGGTGGGACTTCTGAGAATGTATAATTGTCATGTCAAATTCTAAAGGAGTTAGAACAAGCTGGAACGAACGGATGTGTCGTTCTGGTTTGGTCTCACTTTGCAAAGCTTGTTATTATTTGTTTGGTTACTTAAATAAATCATTTTAAAGCTATTTGTCACTAAAGGATCGTCTTTAAGAAAATTTCCACGACACCACTCAGCGTACGGAGCTGAAAACACAACCAAAAATTGTAGGCTTTTTCACGCTACGAAGCCGGCCTACTTCACCACAGTCTATTGCCCTGCAAGGCTGTGGTGAGACGGAGACGTGATGGTGGCGACACCTTACACCCACCTAGCCCTTCCCCCTGGAGACACCACCTTAAATAACACTTTTTCTGGGGGAAACACTGAATAACAATAGGTTAGAAATGTGTGATTGATATGTTAGTTCAATTTTTTGTGTAGCTAGCTTAGCCTTCTACTGTAAAACCATAGCATCACCGTCCTCAGGCAAAATAAAGAATGATTTTTTTGAAACACTACTTTTAATTGGATCAGTGCCTACTGTGTTTGGCGAAGGACAAGTAGCTTGTATAATCTGTGACTATGTTCGCAATGTAGCTCATAGCTTCGCGCCTCTAATTATTTACTAAGTCAAAATAACGACATACTTAGTATCTCGGGTAACTAGGCTGTTTTGTGTTTTGTTTTTACTTTACGGAAAAAATTTCGAGATGTACAACGTATATTGCCACTACGGAGCGGAAAACAACCAAAAATTGTAGGCTTTTTCACGCTACGAAGCCGGCCTACTTCACCACAGTCTATTGCCCTGCCAGGCTGTGGTGAGACGGAGACGTGATGGTGGCGACACCTTACACCCACCTAGCCCTTTCCCCTGGAGACACCACCTTTGTGGGTTCTTCCGAGGATGTTGTAGTCGTAATGATTTGTGCAGTCCTTTGAGACATTTGTGATTTGGGGCTATATAAATAAACATTGATTGATTGATTGATTGATTGAAATAACACTTTTTCTGGGGGAAACACTGACAAACAATAGGTTAGAAATGTGTGATTGATATGTTAGAAATGTTAGTTCAAGTTGTTGTGTAGCTAGCTTAGCCTTCTACTGTAAAACAATAGCATCACCGTCCTCAGGCAAAATAAAGAATGATTTTTTTTGAAACACTACTTTTAATTGGATCAGTGCCTACTGTGTTTGGCGATGGACAAGTAGCTTGTATAATCTGTGACTATGTTCGCAATGTAGCTCATAGCCTTGCGCCGCTAATTATTTACAAATCACAGAACACATCGTAGAAGCTCCGTCGTTAGAAATTGTGAATCCAGAAAGTGACAAAAACAAACCACTGTAAACCGCTGATCTCCCTAAATCGTCTGGGAAGTTGTGTTGACGTGAAAGCAAATTAAAACCGATGGCTGGCGGTCTCCGATGTCCGTAGTGCACGATAAAAGCAAGAGAGCTAAAAAGAAAAAAAAAAATCACACAAAAAAGCTGGCGGGCGCTCATTAGCATGACGGGGCTAGGTTAGCGGGAGTTAATAAGCATCTCACAACTTTGCCTCTCAAATCTAGCTGTTCTATTATAGTCGTACTCTTGTTTGCTAGCGGCTACGTCTTCAGTACTAATGAAGATCGTTGCTCCTTCGTAACTGTGTTAATATTCTTTTCACAAAATACAACCAATTAAACGTTAATGTTAAATCTTACTTGTTGAAAGCAGAGGTGGGTAGTAACGCGCTACATTTACTTGAGTAACTTTTGGGATAAATTGTACTTCTACGAGTAGTTTTTATGCAACATACTTTTACTTGAGTATATTTATAGAGAAGAAACGCTACTTTAACTCTGCTCCATTTATCTACATTCAGCTTTTGTTTATCGATCTGTTAACGTTTGTTTTGGTTCATGACAGAGCTTCAACATAGGATAGGCATGCCTGCGTTTCACCAATCAAATGCAGTCACTGGTGACGTTGGACCAATCAAACAGAGCCAGGCGGTCACATGACCCGACTTAAACAAGTTGAAAAACTTATTGGGGTGTTACCATTTAGTGGTACGGAATATGTACTGTACTGTGCAATCTACTAATACAAGTTTCAATCAATCAATCAATCAATCAATCAATCAATCAATCAATCAAAAGTGTAAAGGAAAAAAAGACACTTATTATTTCAACCGTACTTCCCGTCAAAAGCCTAAAGACTGATCGCACAGTTCCTGTCTTCACAATAAAAGCGCCGCTCCATCGCGCCTGCGCTAACAAAATAAGAGTCTCCGAAAGCCAGCGTAAACAAGCGAGCAAGCTACGGAGTTTGCCGCCAATGTATTTCTTGTAAAGTGTATAAAAACGAATATGGAAGCTGGACAAATAAGATGCCAAAAACCAACGACTTTCATGTGGTATTAGACAGAAAGGAGGAACTTTTTATCTCCTCCATTTGAAAACGTGGACATTATCAGCACTCTACTGTCTGACTCCAATCAATGCAAGTCATCAGAATCAGGTAATACACCAACTTATATTCTTGTCTTCATGAAAGATAGGAATCTATGTGTTAAACATGCATGTATATTCATTAAAACACCTTTAACATGGCAACAAAAACGTCAAAATAAATAAATATAAATTATGTACTGTATGTATATATATATATATTTATATATATATATATATGATGTGTGTGTGTATGTATATATGAGGTAGATCACCTCGACTTGGTCATTTATTAAGTAATTGATAAACGTTGAAAAACTTATTGGGGTGTTACCATTTAGTGGTCAATTGTGCAGAATATGTACTGTACTGTGCAATCTACTAATACAAGTTTCAATCAATCAATCAATCAAAAGTGTAAAGGAAAAAAAAGACACTTTTTATTTCAACCGTACTTCCCGTCAAAAGCCTAAAGACCGATCGCACAGTTCCTGTCTTCACAATAAAAGCGCCGCTCCATCGCGCCTGCGCTAACAAAATAAGAGTCTCCCAAAGCCAGCGCAAACAAGCTAGCAAGCTACGGAGTTTGCCGCCAATGTATTTCTTGTAAAGTGTATAAAAACGAATATGTCAGCTGGACAAATAAGATGCCAAAAACCAACGACTTTCATGTGGTATTAGACAGAAAGGAGGAACTTTTTATCTCCTCCATTTGAAAACGTGGACATTATCAGCACTATATTGTCTGATTCCAATCAATGCAAGTCATCAGAATCAGGTAATACACCAACTTATATTCTTGTCTTCATGAAAGATAAGAATCTATTTGTGGTAATCATGCATGTGTATTCATTAAAACACCTTTAACATGGCAACAAAAACGGCAAAATAAATAAATATAAATTATGTACTGTATATATAAATGTATGTATGTATATATATATATATATATGATGTGTGTTTGTATGTATATATGAGGTAGATCACCTCGACTTGGTCATTTATTAAGTAATTGATAAACGTTGAAAAACTTATTGGGGTGTTACCATTTAGTGGTCAATTGTAGGGAATATGTTCTGTACTGTGCAATCTACTAATACAAGTTTCAATCAATCAATCAATCAAAAGTGTAAAGGAAAAAAAAGACACTTTTTATTTCAACCGTACTTCCTGTCAAAAGCCTAAAGACTGATCGCACAGTTCCTGTCTTCACAATAAAAGCGCCGCTCCATCGCGCCTGCGCTAACAAAATAAGAGTCTCCCAAAGCCAGCGCAAACAAGCTAGTAAGATACGGAGTTTGCCGCCAATGTATTTCTTGTAAAGTGTATGAAAACAAATATGCCAGCTGGACAAGTAAGATGCCAAAAACCAACGACTTTCATGTGGTATTAGACAGGAAGGAGGAACTTTTTATCTCCTCCATTTGAAAACGTGGACATTATCAGCACTATACTGTCTGATTCCAATCAATGCAAGTCATCAGAATCAGGTAATACACCAACTTATATTCTTGTCTTCATGAAAGATAGGAATCTATGTGTTAAACATGCATGTATATTCATTAAAACACCTTTAACATGGCAATAAAAACGGCAAAATAAATAAATATAAATTATGTACTGTATATATAAATGTATGTATGTATGTATATATATATATAATATGTGTGTGTGTATATATATGAGGTAGATCACCTCGACTTGGTCATTTATTAAGTAATTGATAAACGTTGAAAAACTTATTGGGGTGTTACCATTTAGTGGTCAATTGTACGGAATATGTACTGTACTGTGCAATCTACTAATAAAAGTATCAATCAATCAATCAATCAAAAGTGTAAAGGAAAAAAAAGACACTTTTTATTTCAACCGTACTTCCTGTCAAAAGCCTAAAGACTGATCGCACAGTTCCTGTCTTCACAATAAAAGCGCCGCTCCATCGCGCCTGCGCTAACAAAATAAGAGTCTCCCAAAGCCAGCGCAAACAAGCGAGTAAGATACGGAGTTTGCCGCCAATGTATTTCTTGTAAAGTGTATAAAAACGAATATGGAAGCTGGACAAGTAAGATGCCAAAAACCAACGACTTTCATGTGGTATTAGACAGAAAAGAGGAACTTTTTATCTCCTCCATTTGAAAACGTGGACATTATCAGCACTATACTGTCTGATTCCAATCAATGCAAGTCATCAGAATCAGGTAATACACCAACTTATATTCTTGTCTTCATGAAAGATAGGAATCTATGTGTTAAACATGCATGTATATTCATTAAAACACCTTTAACATGGCAACAAAAACGGCAAAATAAATAAATATAAATTATGTACTGTATATATAAATGTATGTATGTATATATATATATATGATATGTGTGTGTATGTATATATGAGGTAGATCACCTCGACTTGGTCATTTATTAAGTAATTGATAAACGTTGAAAAACTTATTGGGGTGTTACCATTTACTGGTCAATTGTGCAGAATATGTTCTGTACTGTGCAATCTACTAATAAAAGTTTCAATCAATCAATCAATAAATGCCTACTGAGCCTATGGTGCTGTTAATTTATTGTGGCTCAATGTGCCTTATTTTAATGTACTATTATTTAATATATATTATTGTTTTAGTTGCTTAAGAGATATTCCTGGCTCTGAATTTGTTCATTGCTATTTTTATGTTTTTGTGCATTACTTGTTGCCGTAATCATTAAACAATCAAGTTACTCATCAGTTACTCAGTACTTGAGTAGTTTTTTCACAACATACTTTTTACTTTTACTCAAGTAAATATTTGGGTGACTACTCCTTACTTTTACTTGAGTAATACATCTCTAAAGTAACAGTACTCTAACTTGAGTACAATTTCTAGCTACTCTACCCACCTCTGGTTAAAAGTAATCCCCCGATTCCTACTTTCAACAGTCCGTTCTTTTGAGAAGGAAAACGCTGAACACCATTTTTGTTTTCTACCTGTCAGTTTAGGCTGCTCGCCGGCTTCTCATCACCACTTCAAGATGGCGGCCCAATTTCTCGCGTCACAGCAGCTAATGCTGCATCTACTTTTTATAAGATGTCCATGGGAATGGGGACCAAATTCGGTACTTTAATTAGTACTCGACAAATTTTTGCGGTACTACTGCGTATAAATTTGCTGAAAATCAAATGATACCTTATTTCCGGGGTAAAGTTTTATTTTGATTGATTGATACTTTTATTAGTAGATTGCACAGTACAGTACATATTCCCTACAATTGACCACTAAATGGTAACACCCCAATAAGTTTCTCAACTTGTTTAAGTCGGGGTCCACGTTAATCAATTCATGGTAAACCTATGGGAACCTATGGCTCTGGAGCCAGATGTGGCTCGTTTGAAGACTACATCTGGCTCTCAGATAAATCTTAGCTGACGTTGCTTAACACGAAAAGTAATTAATAATTCTGCTGGTAATCACAGTGTTAAAAATAACGTTCAAAATATGAAACATTCTCTAATCCATCCATCCGTTTATACCGCACCTGTTCAAGAAATCGCATTGATGGTCAAAAGTATTTTTATCTATTATTGGTTAGCTTCAGAATAACAAAGTTATTAAAAAGAATAAGAGACTTATTATACTCTAATGTTACAGGTCTGCGTGTTTCTCCTCATTGAGCTAAATTGAATCCTGTCTCTGTTTAATTCCTTGCTTCTTGTCTGTTTAATAGATGGCATCAGTGTTTGAACCTGACAGTTGTATTCAGTGTTAAAAATATTACACGGCTCTCACGGAAATACATTTTAAAATATTTGGCTCTCATGGCTCTCTCAGCTAAAAAGGTTCCCGACCCCTGCCTTATTTCCACACCCTTTTCCGCACACAACAAAACGTGGCATCGGGCTCATAGCAAACTACCTCTAATTTTTCACGCCAACAGGGCAAGCATGCCTGATAGTAAGCGCTCAAAAGTAAGCTCCGCTTTTCAATATGCGCTAGCTCAACGATAATATACATTGCCTATGCCAGGGGTGCCCACACTTTTTCTGCAGGCGAGCTACTTTTCAATTGACCAACTAGAGGGGATCTACCTCATTTATATATATCATTTATATTTATTTATTTATGAAAGAGACATTTTTGTAAACAAGTTAAATGTGTTTAATGATAATACAAGCATGTGTAACACATATAGATGTCTTTCTTTCACAAAGACAAGAATATAAGTTGGTGTATTACCTGATTCTGATGACTTGCATTGATTGGAATCAGACAGTAATGATGATAACGCCCACATTTTCAAATGGAGGAGAAAAAAAGTTGTCCTTTCTGTACAATACCACATGAAAGTGGTTGGTTTTTGGCATCTAATTCATCCAGCTTCCATACACTTTACAAGAAAACCTTGGCGGCAAATTCCGTAGCTTGCTTGATTGACATTCACGGCACCCGAGGGTCTTGTGAGATGACGCTGGCTGCTGCCAGTTCATTATTATGAAAAAATGACAGACAGGAGGGCGAGAAACACTTTTTTATTTCAACAGACTTTCGCGCCGTCCCTTCCGTCAAAACTCTAAAGGCCGACTGCACATTTCCTATCTTCACAATAAAAGCCCTGCTTCATGCTGCCTGCGCTAACAAAATAAGAGTCTCGGAAAGCTGGCGTGCACAAGTGATGTGCACGCCAGCTTTCTGAGGGATCGCTTGTGCACGCCAGCTTTCCGAGACTCTGTATTTAGTTAGCGCAGGCAGCATGAAGCAGGGCTTTTATTGTGAAGATAGGAAATGTGCAGTCGGCCTTTAGAGTTTGGACGGAAGGTACGGCGCGAGAGTCTGTTGAAATAAAAAGTGTTTCTCGCCTTCCTCTCGGTCATATTTTCATAATAATGATCTTGCAGCAGCCAGCGTCATCTCACAAGACCCTCCGGTACCGTGAATGTCATTTAAGTGACGTCTTGGTGAAGATTGATGATCGCTCATTTTTAGGTCTATTTTTTTTTTAAAAGCCCGGCTGGAGATCGACTGACACACCCCCCGCGATCGACGTATGCCACGTATTGACGAGCCACTAATGAGCAACAGAAATTTTACAATGCGATTTCAACACTTCAAAATTTGGTTAATAAAACTACAAGTCAGATGCAAGTTTTAATGAAACAGCTGGTGTGTACAATACTTATAGTATAATTACTTTATAGAGCGCAACAAAAAACAAGACTGGCACATTCAGCTTAGCTCGAGGAACACATTCATACTCATTATGTGTCATGATTTAATAAGAATGATTAAATGAGGGTGAAATTTGTTTCTACCTGCTGCTTATGTTTTTCTTGCTTTTGTTCTTCCTTTTCAAGCTTTCTCTCTCTTGGCTGCTCATAAAAGGAGGCATGGAGGCATATCCATGTTCAGCTTCTGCAAGCACATAACAGACCGGTGGTCAGTCGGACAGACATTGAGCCAAAGCGTGACGGAAACTACGTGCACAAAAGCTTAATTTCAAACATTCAATCCTTTTTGCATCCAGTCGCCATTCTTAAGGCTTTATTTTAAGCACGAAAACACTTGATATATTTTCATATTGTATTCCTCCCCTCAGCCCCGGACAATGATGTCATCTTGAACTGGAATAAACCCCACTAGAAAAACCACAACAGCAGGAAAGGAGGGGCCAGTGTGAAAACATCCCATCGCAGCTTGCATTATTTATAAAAGGAGAGAAAAAAAAAATGCACAATTCGAATAAATAAGTGACTTTTGTGAATTATTTTTATATAGCGCTTTTCTCGAGTGACTCAAAGCGCTTTACATAGTGAAACCCAATATCTAAGTTACATTTAAACCAGTGTGGGTGGCACCGGGAGCAGGTGGGTAAAGTGTCTTGCCCAAGGACACAACGGCAGTGACTAGGATGGCGGAGGCGGGAATCGAACCTGCAACCCTCAAGTTGCTGGCACGGCCACTCTACCAACCGAGCTATGCCGCAAAATAAATGCAAAATGCTAAAAACTGCATGACAGGAATTGCAAAAAAAGAATAAAATGATGACTGTTAGGGCTGCGAATCTTTGGGTGTCCCACGATTCGATTCAATATCGATTCTTGGGGTCGCGATTCGGTTGTATATCGATTTTTTTTCGATTCAAAAACGATATTTTTCCAAATCAAAACGATTCAATACATAGGATTTCAGCAGGATCTGCTGACATGCTAGCAGAGTAGCTTTTATAATTGTAAAGGACAATGTTTTATCGACTGATTGCAATAATGTCAATTTGTTTTAACTAATAAACAAACCTAAAATATGACTTATTTTATCTTTGTGAAAATATTGTGTTGTCAAGCTTATGAGATGCGATGCAAGTGTAAGCCACTGTGACACAATTCTTTTTTTATTTTTTTTATAAATGTCTAATGATAATGTCAATGAGGGATTTTTAATCACTGCTATGCTGAAATTATAACTAATATTGATACTGTTGTTGATAATATTCATTTTTGTTTCACTACTTTTGGTTTGTTCTGTGTCGTGTTTGCTCTGTTTATTGCAGATCTGAGTGTTGCTGGGTCAGGTTCGGTTTTGGAATTGGATTGCATCGTTATGGTATTGCTATGTATTGGTTTGTTGGATTGATTAAAAAAAAAAAATCAAAAAAATAATCCATTTAAAAAAAAGAATAAGAGAATCGATTCTGAATCGCACAACGTGAGAATCGCGATTCGTATCGGAATCGATTTTTTCCACACACCCCTATTATTTACAAAAGAGAGAAAAAAATATGCACATTTTAAATAAATGCAAAATGCTAAAGTGCATGACAGGAATTGCAAAAAAATAATAAAATGATGACTGTTAGGGCTGCGAATCTTTGGGTGTCGCACGATTGGATTCAATATCGATTCTTGGGGTCGCGATTCGGTTGTATATCGATTTTTTTTTCGATTCAAAAATGATATTTTTCCAAATCAAAACGATTCAATACATAGGATTTCAGCAGGATCTGCTGACATGCTAGCAGAGTAGCTTTTATAATTGTAAAGGACAATGTTTTATCAACTGATTGCAACAATGTCAATTTGTTTTAACTATTAAACGAACCTAAAATATGACTTATTTTATCTTTGTGAAAATATTGTGTTGTCAAGCTTATGAGATGCGATGCAAGTGTAAGCCACTGTGAGACTATTCTTTTTTTATTTTTTTAATAAATGTCTAATGATAATGTCAATGAGGGATTTTTAATCACTGCTATGCTGAAATTATAACTAATATTGATACTGTTGTTGATAATATTCATTTTTGTTTCACTACTTTTGGTTTGTTCTGTGTCGTGTTTGCTCTGTTTATTGCAGTTCTGAGTGTTGCTGGATCAGGTTCGGTTTTGGAATTGGCTTGCATTGTTATGGTATTGATGTGTATTGGTTTGTTGGACTGATAAAAAAAAAATCAAAAAAATAATCCATTTTAAAAAAAGAATAAGAGAATCGATTCTGAATCGCACAACGTGAGAATCGCGATTCGTATTCGAATCGATTTTTCCCCCGCACCCCTATTATTTACAAAAGAGAGAAAAAAATATGCACAATTTAAATGAATGCAAAATGCTAAAGTGCATGACAGGAATTGCAAAAAAAGAAATAAAATGATGACTGTTAGGGCTGCGAATCTTTGGGTGTCTCACGATTCGATTCAATATCGATTCTTGGGGTCGCGATTCGGTTGTATATCGATTTTTTTTTCGATTCAAAAACGATATTTTTCCAAATCAAAACGATTCAATACGTAGGATTTCAGCAGGATCTGCTGACATGCTAGCAGAGTAGCTTTTATAATTGTAAAGGACAATGTTTTATCGACTGATTGCAATAATGTCAATTTGTTTTAACTATTAAACGAACCTAAAATATGACTTATTTTATCTTTGTGAAAATATTGTGTTGTCAAGCTTATGAGATGCGATGCAAGTGTAAGCCACTGTGACACTATTGTTCTTTTTTAAATTTTTTTAATAAATGTCGAATGATAATGTCAATGAGGGATTTTTAATCACTGCTATGCTGAAATTATAACTAATATTGATACTGTTGTTGATAATATTCATTTTTGTTTCACTACTTTTGGTTTGTTCGGTGTCGTGTTTGCTCTGTGTATTGCAGTTCTGAGTGTTGCTGGGTCAGGTTCGGTTTTGTAATTCGATTGCATTGTTATGGTATTGCTGTGTATTGGTTTGTTGGATTGATAAAAAAAAAAATCAAAAAAATTATCAATTTAAAAAAATAAATAAGAGAATCGATTGTGAATCGCACAACATGAGAATCGCGATTCGTATTCGAATCGATTTTTTCCCCCCGCACTCCTATTATTTACAAAAGAGAGAAAAATATATGCACAATTTAAATAAATGCAAAATGCTAAAGTGCATGAGAGGAATTGCAAAAAAAAATAAAATGATGACTGCATGTTGATCAGTGCATAGTTTTGCAAAACAAAACAAAAATGCAAAACGTCATTTAAATGGGAGAAGTGGTTGAAGGTGTTGCATATTTTAAACAGCATACCAAAATATATTCACAAAAAAAAAGAAGGATATTTACCTCGTTCTCTGCGGTCAAGGTACTCGGCGGCTTCGATCAACATTTGCACCATTCCAATAGCCGTCATGTTGAATAATATCACAGATATTATCAACACGATTCGACGAGGGTTGTTTTTTTTTGTTGTTGTACACAAGCTGCTTCTCGTCCCAAGTCCGACACAGCGGCGTACTCGCACTCAAGTGTTGCTGGCTGCTCGGCTTTTGGCTTTTACAGGGCAAAAAAAATAAAAAAAATAAAAATACTATCGACCAAATGGAAGAAATAATGTGAAAAGGTAAAAATTTGCGCCCACGCCAGCAGACGGGAGAGGACAAAACCCGTGTTTTTTTTAATTCTTTTTTTTTTTTACCACTGCTGGCGTCGTCTCTTTATAATGACAGCAGCTGACTTACTGGCTCGTCCAAAAAAATAAAAATATCGTAAAGTGGTTACAGACTCATTTAGTGGCTAAAAAAGAAGTACGTTTTTTTTTGTTTTTTGTAAGTTTCCCCGGCGATGTCACAGAAGCTGTCAGCTCATTGATGTGTCGGTGGAGAAGTAGTTGTGCGCTAGTTCATCGCTCTCAGTCTGCTTCCGAAAAAAAAACAAAAACGTCTTGAGTATATTTTGACCATATTCCGTGGTAAAGCTTTGTCTGTGGTGGAATATTATTGGTTACAGGACGGAGCAAATCCAGACTTCTATTCGGCGTTTAATCTGTCACTCATTCGAATTGCAGGCGATTCGCTGAAACCGAAGCCCTGGATCGGCCATTTTGTGCCACCTCCACGTCAATATTGTGGTTCCGTGGAGCCACAATGGAGGATATGGCGTTGGGATACATTGCTGCGCCGTGATTGGTTGGCTCCAGATAACGCCGCCACCCATTGGTCGCGATATTATCCGGCTCACATGACGTCACCCGCCTCTGACGGATGACCCGCCCTCCTAACGTGCGGCTTCGCGGTGGAGGATCGTGATTGGCTGTTGTGGTGTTGTTTTTCCTGTTTTCTGATCGCTGATTGGTCAAATTCACATGCTGCTCTAGACTGACTCCTCCTACAAAATATCTACATCCGGGAAGGCACCTTCGCAGTCGTAGTCAATACTTAATACATTTTCTACATAAATGTCGATTTATAAAAGGCCTACATTTTCTAATCGGCTTAATGGTTTACCATTATAAATCCAATCTTGGAGAATGATTAAGTGTACAAAAGCCCTTAAATTTTTGTCTTTTTTAATTTTTTATTAATATTTATCCATCCATTTCCTACCGCTTATTCCCTTTGGGGTCGCTGGTGCCTATCTCAGCGACAATCGGGCGGAAGGCGGTGTACAGCCTGGACAAGTCGTCACCTCATCACAGTTATTTAATACTCTGTATTTGCTTTTGTTTTTATCCCCTTGTTGTTCAAAGTGCCTTGACCGTTGTGTGAATTATAATTGTATGTTTGTTGTTCAATAAATAAATAAAAAAAACCTTTGCCGTCAATAGTCGTACAATCTGAACAAGTGAAGTGAATTATACTTATATAGCGCTTTTCTCAAGTGACACAAAGCGCTTTACATAGTGAAACCCAATATCTAAGTTACATTTAAACCAGTGTGGGTGGCACTGGGAGCAGGTGGGTAAAGTGTCTTGCCCAAGGACACAACGGCAGTAACTAGGATGGCACAAGCGGGAATCGAACCTGCAACCCTCAAGTTGCTGGCACGACCACTCTACCAACCGAGCTATGCCGCCCCATGCAAATGATTCCATGTAAAATTCTGTATTTCCTTGAATTGCCGCCGGGGCGCTAATTAATTTGAAACCTCTTCTCACTCCTGCGCTTACCAAAGGCATGCGGTAAAAGTAAGCATGCGTTAATTATTTTAAAACCCTCTTCTCACTACGGCACTTACCAAAGGCATGCAGTAAAAATTGAGTGTGATGTAAGCTTGGACCTTAAATCCTACTGAATAGCTCTTAATCTTCTTCCCTTTATGCGGTATTGAAATCAGCCTCCTCCCTTTTGAAAATGATGACAGGGGAAATGTCACTCGTGACGTGACGAGTTTGACCAGGCGGTAATAGTAAGCATACGCTAATTATTTTGGGAATCGAGTTTGCCCTGCGGGAATTCAAGGAAATACGGTAAGCAGAAAGTAAAGAATGGAGCCAGGTCTTTAAAATGACTTTATTTAAACAAAACTAACAACTGTCAGGAATAGAGGACAAATTCCACTTATCTTTGCAACATAATTTGTGTCAATACTTAACACAAACACTAACTTAATTGAATCCAGGATTTACAAATGTATATACAAAGGTCTTAAATCCCACAGAAAAGGTTACATATTAACAGGAAAAAGCAAACGCTCATCCATCTTCGTCAAAGACAAAAAAGGTGTGATTCATCAGCAAAGCTGCAGAGATGTTGGGACTTTCATGCGATGAAGTCCAGCGGTCTGTTGAACCCACCTTTTCTGTTCATGTACTGCCTAGAAAAGGGATATAAAAAAAAAGCTAAACATTACATCACTGTTACCCCGCAACACTCAGAGGTTACATCATCATGAACCAATGGGGAAGCCAGGATCTTTGCATGGAAACCCCTGCAAAAGTGATTGGCTACAATAGCAGTGATTGCACTTCCTGTGATGAAGGGGGAGACAACTTGACATTTTAGAACAGCCATTTGACCAACTGCGGCGTCTGATGAATAACATTACATCTCACACAACTTTAATGAAATGTGACAGCATGTCAAAACATTTGTCTCTGCACTTGCCATACCTGTATTTTCGCTTCATGGACACATTGATAGCAAATGCTTTGGTCGATCCTTCGCTTTTCTTCCCCTGAGAAGAGAAAAAACTATGTCTTTCAAACGTTCCTCAAGATGGCCACCTAGTTCAAGTTAGCAGCCAATAGCAAATAAACTCACTACAAATAGCCCTCACTCAATATCAATAGCCCTCACTCACTACAAATAGCCCTCACTCACTATCAATAGCCCTCACTCACTATCAATAGCCCTCACTCAATACAAATGGCCCCCACTCACCACAAATGGCCCTCACTCACCACAAATAGCCCTCACTCACTACAAATAGCCCCCACTCACCACAAATAGCCCCCACTCACCACAAATGGCCCCCACTCACCACAAATAGCCCCCACTCACCACAAATGGCCCCCACTCACCACAAATGGCCCTCACTCACCACAAATAACCCTCACTCACTACCAATAGCCCTCACTCACTACCAATAGCCCTCACTCACTACCAATAGCCCTCACTCACTACCAATAGCCCTCACTCACTACAAATAGCCCCCACTCACTACCACTAGCCCCCACTCACTACAAATAGCCCCCACTCACAACAAATAGCCCCCACTCACAACAAATAGCCCTCACTCACTACAAATAGCCCTCACTCACTACCAATAGCCCTCACTCACTACCAATAGCCCTCACTCACTACCACTAGCCCCCACTCACTACAAATAGCCCCCACTCACAACAAATAGCCCCCACTCACCACAAATAGCCCTCACTCACCACCACTAGCCCCCACTCACTACCAATAGCCCTCACTCACTACCAATAGCCCTCACTCACTACCACTAGCCCCCACTCACTACCACTAGCCCCCACTCACTACAACTAGCCCCCACTCACTACAAATAGCCCCCACTCACTACAAATAGCCCCCACTCACCACAAATAGCCCTCACTCACTACCAATAGCCCTCACTCACTACCACTAGCCCCCACTCACTACAAATAGCCCCCACTCACAACAAATAGCCCCCACTCACAACAAATAGCCCTCACTCACTACAAATAGCCCTCACTCACTACCAATAGCCCTCACTCACTACCACTAGCCCCCACTCACTACAAATAGCCCCCACTCACTACAAATAGCCCCCACTCACAACAAATAGCCCCCACTCACAACAAATAGCCCTCACTCACTACAAATAGCCCTCACTCACTACCAATAGCCCTCACTCACTACCACTAGCCCCCACTCACTACAAATAGCCCCCACTCACAACAAATAGCCCCCACTCACCACAAATAGCCCTCACTCACCACCACTAGCCCCCACTCACTACCAATAGCCCTCACTCACTACCAATAGCCCTCACTCACTACCACTAGCCCCCACTCACTACCACTAGCCCCCACTCACTACAACTAGCCCCCACTCACTACAACTAGCCCCCACTCACTACAAATAGCCCCCACTCACCACAAATAGCCCTCACTCACTACCAATAGCCCTCACTCACTACCAATAGCCCCCACTCACAACAAATAGCCCCCACTCACTACAAATAGCCCCCACTCACTACAAATAGCCCCCACTCACCACAAATAGCCCTCACTCACTACCAATAGCCCCCACTCACTACCAATAGCCCCCACTCACCACAAATAGCCCTCACTCACTACCAATAGCCCTCACTCACTACCACTAGCCCCCACTCACTACAAATAGCCCCCACTCACAACAAATAGCCCCCACTCACAACAAATAGCCCTCACTCACTAGCAATAGCCCTCACTCACTACCACTAGCCCTCACTCACTACCACTAGCCCTCACTCACTACCACTAGCCCTCACTCACTACCACTAGCCCTCACTCACTACCAATAGCCCTCACTCACTACCAATAGCCCTCACTCACTATCAATAGCCCTCACTCACTATCAATAGCCCTCACTCACTACCACTAGCCCTCACTCACTATCAATAGCCCTCACTCACTATCAATAGCCCTCACTCACTACCACTAGCCCTCACTCACTACCAATAGCCGTCACTCACTACCAATAGCCCTCACTCACTACCACTAGCCCTCACTCACTATCAATAGCCCTCACTCACTATCAATAGCCCTCACTCACTATCAATAGCCCTCACTCACTATCAATAGCCCTCACTCACTATCAATAGCCCTCACTCACTACCAATAGCCCTCACTCACTACAAATAGCCCTCACTCACTACAAATAGCCCCCACTCACCACAAATAGCCCTCACTCACTACCAATAGCCCTCACTCACTACCACTAGCCCCCACTCACTACAAATAGCCCCCACTCACAACAAATAGCCCCCACTCACCACAAATAGCCCTCACTCACCACAAATAGCCCTCACTCACTACCACTAGCCCCCACTCACTACAAATAGCCCCCACTCACTACAAATAGCCCCCACTCACAACAAATAGCCCCCACTCACAACAAATAGCCCTCACTCACTACCACTAGCCCTCACTCACTACCAATAGCCCTCACTCACTATCAATAGCCCTCACTCACTACCAATAGCCCTCACTCACTATCAATAGCCCTCACTCACTACCAATAGCCCTCACTCACTATCAATAGCCCTCACTCACTATCAATAGCCCTCACTCACTACCACTAGCCCTCACTCACTACCAATAGCCCTCACTCACTACCAATAGCCCTCACTCACTACCAATAGCCCTCACTCACTACCACTAGCCCTCACTCACTACCACTAGCCCTCACTCACTATCAATAGCCCTCACTCACTATCAATAGCCCTCACTCACTATCAATAGCCCTCACTCACTATCAATAGCCCTCACTCACTACAAATAGCCCTCACTCACTACCACTAGCCCTCACTCACTATCAATAGCCCTCACTCACTATCAATAGCCCTCACTCACTACCAATAGCCCTCACTCACTACCAATAGCCCTCACTCACTACCAATAGCCCTCACTCACTACAAATAGCCCTCACTCACTACAAATAGCCCTCACTCACTACAAATAGCCCTCACTCACTACCAATAGCCCTCACTCACTACCAATAGCCCTCACTCACTACCACTAGCCCCCACTCACTACAAATAGCCCCCACTCACAACCAATAGCCCTCACTCACAACCAATAGCCCTCACTCACTACCAATAGCCCTCACTCACTACCAATAGCCCTCACTCACTACCAATAGCCCCCACTCACTACCACTAGCCCCCACTCACTACAAATAGCCCCCACTCACAACAAATAGCCCCCACTCACAACAAAAAGACCTCACTCACTACCCATAGACCTCACTCACTACCCATAGACCTCACTCACTACCAATAGACCTCACTCACTACCAATAGCCCTCACTCACTACCACTAGCCCCCACTCACTACAAATAGCCCCCACTCACAACAAATATCCCCCACTCACCACAAATAGCCCTCACTCACCACCAATAGCCCTCACTCACTACCAATAGCCCTCACTCACTACCAATAGCCCTCACTCACTACCACTAGCCCCCACTCACTACCACTAGCCCCCACTCACTACCACTAGCCCCCACTCACTACAAATAGCCCCCACTCACTACAAATAGCCCCCACTCACCACAAATAGCCCTCACTCACTACCAATAGCCCCCACTCACTACCAATAGCCCTCACTCACTATCAATAGCCCTCACTCACTATAAATAGCCCTCACTCACTACCACTAGCCCCCACTCACTACCACTAGCCCCCACTCACTAAAAATAGCCCCCACTCACCACAAATAGCCCCCACTCACTACAAATAGCCCTCACTCACTAGCAATAGCCCTCACTCACTACCACTAGCCCTCACTCACTACCACTAGCCCTCACTCACTACCAATAGCCCTCACTCACTACCACTAGCCCTCACTCACTACCACTAGCCCTCACTCACTACCACTAGCCCTCACTCACTACCACTAGCCCTCACTCACTACCAATAGCCCTCACTCACTATCAATAGCCCTCACTCACTACCACTAGCCCTCACTCACTATCAATAGCCCTCACTCACTATCAATAGCCCTCACTCACTATCAATAGCCCTCACTCACTACCACTAGCCCTCACTCACTACCAATAGCCCTCACTCACTACCAATAGCCCTCACTCACTACCAATAGCCCTCACTCACTAACACTAGCCCTCACTCACTACCACTAGCCCTCACTCACTACCACTAGCCCTCACTCACTACCACTAGCCCTCACTCACTACCACTAGCCCTCACTCACTATCTATAGCCCTCACTCACTATCAATAGCCCTCACTCACTACAAATAGCCCTCACTCACTACCACTAGCCCTCACTCACTACCACTAGCCCTCACTCACTATCAATAGCCCTCACTCACTACCACTAGCCCCCACTCACTATCAATAGCCCTCACTCACTATCAATAGCCCTCACTCACTACCACTAGCCCCCACTCACTACAAATAGCCCCCACTCACAACAAATAGCCCCCACTCACTACAAATAGCCCTCACTCACTACCAATAGCCCTCACTCACTACCAATAGCCCTCACTCACTACCACTAGCCCCCACTCACTACAAATAGCCCCCACTCACAACAAATAGCCCCCACTCACCACAAATAGCCCTCACTCACCACCACTAGCCCCCACTCACCACCACTAGCCCCCACTCACCACCAATAGCCCTCACTCACTACCAATAGCCCTCACTCACTACCAATAGCCCTCACTCACTACCACTAGCCCCCACTCACTACCACTAGCCCCCACTCACTACAACTAGCCCCCACTCACTACAAATAGCCCCCACTCACCACAAATAGCCCTCACTCACTACCAATAGCCCTCACTCACTACCACTAGCCCCCACTCACTACAAATAGCCCCCACTCACTACAAATAGCCCCCACTCACAACAAATAGCCCCCACTCACCACAAATAGCCCTCACTCACTACCAATAGCCCTCACTCACTACCACTAGCCCCCACTCACTACAAATAGCCCCCACTCACAACAAATAGCCCCCACTCACAACAAATAGCCCTCACTCACTAGCAATAGCCCTCACTCACTACCACTAGCCCTCACTCACTATCAATAGCCCTCACTCACTATCAATAGCCCTCACTCACTACCACTAGCCCTCACTCACTAGCAATAGCCCTCACTCACTACCACTAGCCCTCACTCACTACCAATAGCCCTCACTCACTATCAATAGCCCTCACTCACTATCAATAGCCCTCACTCACTACCACTAGCCCTCACTCACTATCAATAGTCCTCACTCACTATCAATAGCCCTCACTCACTACCACTAGCCCTCACTCACTACCACTAGCCCTCACTCACTACCAATAGCCCTCACTCACTACCAATAGCCCTCACTCACTACCACTAGCCCTCACTCACTATCAATAGCCCTCACTCACTATCAATAGCCCTCACTCACTATCAATAGCCCTCACTCACTATCAATAGCCCTCACTCACTATCAATAGCCCTCACTCACTACAAATAGCCCTCACTCACTACCACTAGCCCTCACTCACTATCAATAGCCCTCACTCACTATCAATAGCCCTCACTCACTACAAATAGCCCTCACTCACTACCAATAGCCCTCACTCACTACAAATAGCCCTCACTCACTACAAATAGCCCTCACTCACTACAAATAGCCCCCACTCACCACAAATAGCCCTCACTCACTACCAATAGCCCTCACTCACTACCACTAGCCCCCACTCACTACAAATAGCCCCCACTCACAACAAATAGCCCCCACTCACCACAAATAGCCCTCACTCAATACCAATAGCCCCCACTCACTACCACTAGCCCCCACTCACTACAAATAGCCCCCACTCACAACAAATAGCCCCCACTCACAACAAATAGCCCTCACTCACAACAAATAGCCCTCACTCACTAGCAATAGCCCTCACTCACTACCACTAGCCCTCACTCACTACCACTAGCCCTCACTCACTACCAATAGCCCTCACTCACTACCAATAGCCCTCACTCACTACCAATAGCCCTCACTCACTATCAATAGCCCTCACTCACTACCACTAGCCCTCACTCACTATCAATAGCCCTCACTCACTATCAATAGCCCTCACTCACTATCAATAGCCCTCACTCACTACCACTAGCCCTCACTCACTACCACTAGCCCTCACTCACTACCAATAGCCCTCACTCACTACCAATAGCCCTCACTCACTACCAATAGCCCTCACTCACTACCACTAGCCCTCACTCACTACCACTAGCCCTCACTCACTATCAATAGCCCTCACTCACTATCAATAGCCCTCACTCACTATCAATAGCCCTCACTCACTATCAATAGCCCTCACTCACTACAAATAGCCCTCACTCACTACCACTAGCCCTCACTCACTATCAATAGCCCTCACTCACTACAAATAGCCCTCACTCACTACCAATAGCCCTCACTCACTACAAATAGCCCTCACTCACTACAAATAGCCCTCACTCACTACCAATAGCCCTCACTCACTACAAATAGCCCTCACTCACTACCAATAGCCCTCACTCACTACCAATAGCCCTCACTCACTACCACTAGCCCCCACTCACTACAAATAGCCCCCACTCACAACAAATAGCCCCCACTCACAACCAATAGCCCTCACTCACTACCAATAGCCCTCACTCACTACCAATAGCCCTCACTCACTACCAATAGCCCTCACTCACTACCAATAGCCCTCACTCACTACCAATAGCCCCCACTCACTACCACTAGCCCCCACTCACTACCACTAGCCCCCACTCACTACAAATAGCCCCCACTCACAACAAATAGCCCCCACTCACAACAAAAAGACCTCACTCACTACCCATAGACCTCACTCACTACCCATAGACCTCACTCACTACCAATAGCCCTCACTCACTACCACTAGCCCCCACTCACTACAAATAGCCCCCACTCACAACAAATATCCCCCACTCACAACAAATATCCCCCACTCACCACAAATAGCCCTCACTCACTACCAATAGCCCTCACTCACTACCAATAGCCCTCACTCACTACCACTAGCCCCCACTCACTACCACTAGCCCCCACTCACTACCACTAGCCCCCACTCACTACCACTAGCCCCCACTCACTACAAATAGCCCCCACTCACTACAAATAGCCCCCACTCACCACAAATAGCCCTCACTCACTACCAATAGCCCCCACTCACTACCAATAGCCCTCACTCACTATCAATAGCCCTCACTCACTATAAATAGCCCTCACTCACTACCACTAGCCCCCACTCACTACCACTAGCCCCCACTCACTACAAATAGCCCCCACTCACCACAAATAGCCCCCACTCACTACAAATAGCCCTCACTCACTAGCAATAGCCCTCACTCACTACCACTAGCCCTCACTCACTACCACTAGCCCTCACTCACTACCACTAGCCCTCACTCACTACCAATAGCCCTCACTCACTACCAATAGCCCTCACTCACTACCACTAGCCCTCACTCACTACCACTAGCCCTCACTCACTACCACTAGCCCTCACTCACTACCACTAGCCCTCACTCACTACCAATAGCCCTCACTCACTATCAATAGCCCTCACTCACTACCACTAGCCCTCACTCACTACCACTAGCCCTCACTCACTATCAATAGCCCTCACTCACTATCAATAGCCCTCACTCACTATCAATAGCCCTCACTCACTACCACTAGCCCTCACTCACTACCAATAGCCCTCACTCACTACCAATAGCCCTCACTCACTACCAATAGCCCTCACTCACTACCAATAGCCCTCACTCACTACCAATAGCCCTCACTCACTACCAATAGCCCTCACTCACTACCACTAGCCCTCACTCACTACCACTAGCCCTCACTCACTACCACTAGCCCTCACTCACTATCAATAGCCCTCACTCACTATCAATAGCCCTCACTCACTATCAATAGCCCTCACTCACTACCAATAGCCCTCACTCACTACAAATAGCCCTCACTCACTATCAATAGCCCTCACTCACTACCACTAGCCCCCACTCACTATCAATAGCCATCACTCACTATCAATAGCCCTCACTCACTACCACTAGCCCTCACTCACTACCACTAGCCCTCACTCACTATCAATAGCCCTCACTCACTAACACTAGCCCCCACTCACTATCAATAGCCCTCACTCACTATCAATAGTCCTCACTCACTACCACTAGCCCCCACTCACTACCAATAGCCCCCACTCACTACCAATAGCCCCCACTCACTACCACTAGCCCTCACTCACTATCAATAGCCCTCCACTCACTATCAATAGCCCTCACTCACTACAAATAGCCCTCACTCACTACAAATAGCCCTCACTCACTACAAATAGCCCTCACTCACTACAAATAGCCCTCACTCACAACAAATAGCCCTCACTCACTATCAATAGCCCTCACTCACTATCAATAGCCCTCACTCACTACCACTAGCCCCCACTCACTATCAATAGCCCCCACTCACTACCACTAGCCCTCACTCACTACCACTAGCCCTCACTCACTACCAATAGCCCTCACTCACTATCAATAGCCCTCACTCACTAACACTAGCCCCCACTCACTACAAATAGCCCCCACTCACAACAAATATCCCCCACTCACCACAAATAGCCCTCACTCACTACCACTAGCCCCCACTCACTACCAATAGCCCTCACTCACTATCAATAGCCCTCACTCACTAACACTAGCCCCCACTCACTACAAATAGCCCCCACTCACTACAAATAGCCCCCACTCACTACAAATAGCCCCCACTCACAACAAATATCCCCCACTCACCACAAATAGCCCTCACTCACTACCAATAGCCCCCACTCACTACCAATAGCCCTCACTCACTATCAATAGCCCTCACTCACTATAAATAGCCCTCACTCACTACCACTAGCCCCCACTCACTACCACTAGCCCTCACTCGCTACCAATAGCCCTCACTCGCTATCAATAGCCCTCACTCACTATCAATAGCCCTCACTCACTATCAATAGCCCTCACTCACTACAAATAGCCCCCACTCACTACAAATAGCCATCACTCACTACCACTAGCCCTCACTCACTACCAATAGCCCTCACTCACTACCAATAGCCCTCACTCGCTATCAATAGCCCTCACTCACTATCAATAGCCCTCACTCACTATCAATAGCCCTCACTCACTATCAATAGCCCTCACTCACTATCAATAGCCCTCACTCACTATCAATAGCCCTCACTCACTATCAATAGCCCTCACTCACTACAAATAGCCCTCACTCACTACCAATAGCCCCCACTCACTACCAATAGCCCTCACTCACTATCAATAGCCCTCACTCACTACAAATAGCCCTCACTCACTACCAATAGCCCTCACTCACTACCAATAGCCCCCACTCACTACCAATAGCCCTCACTCACTACCAATAGCCCTCACTCACTACCAATAGCCCTCACTCACTACCAATAGCCCTCACTCACTACCACTAGCCCTCACTCACTACCACTAGCCCTCACTCACTACCACTAGCCCTCACTCACTACCACTAGCCCTCACTCACTATCAATAGCCCTCACTCACTATCAATAGCCCTCACTCACTATCAATAGCCCTCACTCACTACAAATAGCCCTCACTCACTACCACTAGCCCTCACTCACTATCAATAGCCCTCACTCACTACCACTAGCCCCCACTCACTATCAATAGCCATCACTCACTATCAATAGCCCTCACTCACTACCACTAGCCCTCACTCACTACCACTAGCCCTCACTCACTATCAATAGCCCTCACTCACTAACACTAGCCCCCACTCACTATCAATAGCCCTCACTCACTATCAATAGTCCTCACTCACTACCACTAGCCCCCACTCACTACCAATAGCCCCCACTCACTACCAATAGCCCCCACTCACTACCACTAGCCCTCACTCACTATCAATAGCCCTCCACTCACTATCAATAGCCCTCACTCACTACAAATAGCCCTCACTCACTACAAATAGCCCTCACTCACTACAAATAGCCCTCACTCACTACAAATAGCCCTCACTCACAACAAATAGCCCTCACTCACTATCAATAGCCCTCACTCACTATCAATAGCCCTCACTCACTACCACTAGCCCCCACTCACTATCAATAGCCCTCACTCACTACCACTAGCCCTCACTCACTACCACTAGCCCTCACTCACTACCACTAGCCCTCACTCACTACCAATAGCCCTCACTCACTATCAATAGCCCTCACTCACTAACACTAGCCCCCACTCACTACAAATAGCCCCCACTCACAACAAATATCCCCCACTCACCACAAATAGCCCTCACTCACTACCACTAGCCCCCACTCACTACCAATAGCCCTCACTCACTATCAATAGCCCTCACTCACTAACACTAGCCCCCACTCACTACCACTAGCCCCCACTCACTAAAAATAGCCCCCACTCACCACAAATAGCCCCCACTCACTACAAATAGCCCTCACTCACTACCACTAGCCCTCACTCACTACCACTAGCCCTCACTCACTACCAATAGCCCTCACTCACTACCAATAGCCCTCACTCACTACCAATAGCCCTCACTCACTACAAATAGCCCCCACTCACTACCACTAGCCCCCACTCACTACAAATAGCCCCCACTCACAACAAATAGCCCCCACTCACAACAAATAGCCCTCACTCACTACAAATAGCCCTCACTCACTACCAATAGCCCTCACTCACTACCAATAGCCCTCACTCACTACCACTAGCCCCCACTCACTACAAATAGCCCCCACTCACAACAAATAGCCCCCACTCACCACAAATAGCCCTCACTCACCACCACTAGCCCCCACTCACTACCAATAGCCCTCACTCACTACCAATAGCCCTCACTCACTACCACTAGCCCCCACTCACTACCACTAGCCCCCACTCACTACAACTAGCCCCCACTCACTACAAATAGCCCCCACTCACTACAAATAGCCCCCACTCACCACAAATAGCCCTCACTCACTACCAATAGCCCTCACTCACTACCACTAGCCCCCACTCACTACAAATAGCCCCCACTCACAACAAATAGCCCCCACTCACAACAAATAGCCCTCACTCACTACAAATAGCCCTCACTCACTACCACTAGCCCCCACTCACTACAAATAGCCCCCACTCACTACAAATAGCCCCCACTCACAACAAATAGCCCCCACTCACAACAAATAGCCCTCACTCACTACAAATAGCCCTCACTCACTACCAATAGCCCTCACTCACTACCAATAGCCCTCACTCACTACCACTAGCCCCCACTCACAACAAATAGCCCCCACTCACAACAAATAGCCCCCACTCACCACAAATAGCCCTCACTCACCACCACTAGCCCCCACTCACTACCAATAGCCCTCACTCACTACCAATAGCCCTCACTCACTACCACTAGCCCCCACTCACTACAACTAGCCCCCACTCACTACAAATAGCCCCCACTCACCACAAATAGCCCTCACTCACTACCAATAGCCCTCACTCACTACCAATAGCCCCCACTCACAACAAATAGCCCCCACTCACTACAAATAGCCCCCACTCACTACAAATAGCCCCCACTCACCACAAATAGCCCTCACTCACTACCAATAGCCCCCACTCACTACAAATAGCCCCCACTCACAACAAATAGCCCCCACTCACCACAAATAGCCCTCACTCACTACCAATAGCCCTCACTCACTACCACTAGCCCCCACTCACTACAAATAGCCCCCACTCACAACAAATAGCCCCCACTCACAACAAATAGCCCTCACTCACTAGCAATAGCCCTCACTCACTACCACTAGCCCTCACTCACTACCACTAGCCCTCACTCACTACCACTAGCCCTCACTCACTACCACTAGCCCTCACTCACTACCAATAGCCCTCACTCACTATCAATAGCCCTCACTCACTATCAATAGCCCTCACTCACTACCACTAGCCCTCACTCACTATCAATAGCCCTCACTCACTATCAATAGCCCTCACTCACTACCACTAGCCCTCACTCACTACCAATAGCCGTCACTCACTACCAATAGCCCTCACTCACTACCACTAGCCCTCACTCACTATCAATAGCCCTCACTCACTATCAATAGCCCTCACTCACTATCAATAGCCCTCACTCACTATCAATAGCCCTCACTCACTATCAATAGCCCTCACTCACTACCAATAGCCCTCACTCACTACAAATAGCCCTCACTCACTACAAATAGCCCTCACTCACTACAAATAGCCCCCACTCACCACAAATAGCCCTCACTCACTACCAATAGCCCTCACTCACTACCACTAGCCCCCACTCACTACAAATAGCCCCCACTCACAACAAATAGCCCCCACTCACCACAAATAGCCCTCACTCACCACAAATAGCCCTCACTCACTACCACTAGCCCCCACTCACTACAAATAGCCCCCACTCACTACAAATAGCCCCCACTCACAACAAATAGCCCCCACTCACAACAAATAGCCCTCACTCACTACCACTAGCCCTCACTCACTACCAATAGCCCTCACTCACTATCAATAGCCCTCACTCACTACCAATAGCCCTCACTCACTATCAATAGCCCTCACTCACTACCAATAGCCCTCACTCACTATCAATAGCCCTCACTCACTATCAATAGCCCTCACTCACTACCACTAGCCCTCACTCACTACCAATAGCCCTCACTCACTACCAATAGCCCTCACTCACTACCAATAGCCCTCACTCACTACCACTAGCCCTCACTCACTACCACTAGCCCTCACTCACTATCAATAGCCCTCACTCACTATCAATAGCCCTCACTCACTATCAATAGCCCTCACTCACTATCAATAGCCCTCACTCACTACAAATAGCCCTCACTCACTACCACTAGCCCTCACTCACTATCAATAGCCCTCACTCACTATCAATAGCCCTCACTCACTACCACTAGCCCTCACTCACTACCAATAGCCCTCACTCACTACCAATAGCCCTCACTCACTACAAATAGCCCTCACTCACTACAAATAGCCCTCACTCACTACAAATAGCCCTCACTCACTACCAATAGCCCTCACTCACTACCACTAGCCCCCACTCACTACAAATAGCCCCCACTCACAACCAATAGCCCTCACTCACAACCAATAGCCCTCACTCACTACCAATAGCCCTCACTCACTACCAATAGCCCTCACTCACTACCAATAGCCCCCACTCACTACCACTAGCCCCCACTCACTACAAATAGCCCCCACTCACAACAAATAGCCCCCACTCACAACAAAAAGACCTCACTCACTACCAATAGCCCCCACTCACTACCAATAGCCCTCACTCACTATCAATAGCCCTCACTCACTATAAATAGCCCTCACTCACTACCACTAGCCCCCACTCACTACCACTAGCCCCCACTCACTAAAAATAGCCCCCACTCACCACAAATAGCCCCCACTCACTACAAATAGCCCTCACTCACTAGCAATAGCCCTCACTCACTACCACTAGCCCTCACTCACTACCACTAGCCCTCACTCACTACCAATAGCCCTCACTCACTACCACTAGCCCTCACTCACTACCACTAGCCCTCACTCACTACCACTAGCCCTCACTCACTACCACTAGCCCTCACTCACTACCAATAGCCCTCACTCACTATCAATAGCCCTCACTCACTACCACTAGCCCTCACTCACTACCACTAGCCCTCACTCACTATCAATAGCCCTCACTCACTATCAATAGCCCTCACTCACTATCAATAGCCCTCACTCACTATCAATAGCCCTCACTCACTACCACTAGCCCTCACTCACTACCAATAGCCCTCACTCACTACCAATAGCCCTCACTCACTACCAATAGCCCTCACTCACTACCACTAGCCCTCACTCACTACCACTAGCCCTCACTCACTACCACTAGCCCTCACTCACTACCACTAGCCCTCACTCACTACCACTAGCCCTCACTCACTATCTATAGCCCTCACTCACTATCAATAGCCCTCACTCACTATCAATAGCCCTCACTCACTACAAATAGCCCTCACTCACTACCACTAGCCCTCACTCACTATCAATAGCCCTCACTCACTACCACTAGCCCCCACTCACTATCAATAGCCCTCACTCACTATCAATAGCCCTCACTCACTACCACTAGCCCCCACTCACTACAAATAGCCCCCACTCACAACAAATAGCCCCCACTCACTACAAATAGCCCTCACTCACTACCAATAGCCCTCACTCACTACCAATAGCCCTCACTCACTACCAATAGCCCTCACTCACTACCACTAGCCCCCACTCACTACAAATAGCCCCCACTCACAACAAATAGCCCCCACTCACCACAAATAGCCCTCACTCACCACCACTAGCCCCCACTCACTACCAATAGCCCTCACTCACTACCAATAGCCCTCACTCACTACCACTAGCCCCCACTCACTACCACTAGCCCCCACTCACTACAACTAGCCCCCACTCACTACAAATAGCCCCCACTCACTACAAATAGCCCCCACTCACCACAAATAGCCCTCACTCACTACCAATAGCCCTCACTCACTACCAATAGCCCCCACTCACTACAAATAGCCCCCACTCACAACAAATAGCCCCCACTCACAACAAATAGCCCTCACTCACTACAAATAGCCCTCACTCACTACCACTAGCCCCCACTCACTACAAATAGCCCCCACTCACTACAAATAGCCCCCACTCACAACAAATAGCCCCCACTCACTACCACTAGCCCTCACTCACTACCACTAGCCCTCACTCACTACCACTAGCCCTCACTCACTACCACTAGCCCTCACTCACTACCAATAGCCCTCACTCACTACCACTAGCCCCCACTCACTACAACTAGCCCCCACTCACTACAAATAGCCCCCACTCACCACAAATAGCCCTCACTCACTACCAATAGCCCTCACTCACTACCAATAGCCCCCACTCACAACAAATAGCCCCCACTCACTACAAATAGCCCCCACTCACTACAAATAGCCCCCACTCACCACAAATAGCCCTCACTCACTACCAATAGCCCCCACTCACTACAAATAGCCCCCACTCACAACAAATAGCCCCCACTCACCACAAATAGCCCTCACTCACTACCAATAGCCCTCACTCACTACCACTAGCCCCCACTCACAACAAATAGCCCCCACTCACAACAAATAGCCCCCACTCACAACAAATAGCCCTCACTCACTACCAATAGCCCTCACTCACTACAAATAGCCCTCACTCACTACCAATAGCCCTCACTCACTACAAATAGCCCTCACTCACTACCAATAGCCCTCACTCACTACCAATAGCCCTCACTCACTATCAATAGCCCTCACTCACTATCAATAGCCCTCACTCACTACCACTAGCCCTCACTCACTATCAATAGCCCTCACTCACTATCAATAGCCCTCACTCACTACCACTAGCCCTCACTCACTACCAATAGCCGTCACTCACTACCAATAGCCCTCACTCACTACCACTAGCCCTCACTCACTATCAATAGCCCTCACTCACTATCAATAGCCCTCACTCACTATCAATAGCCCTCACTCACTATCAATAGCCCTCACTCACTATCAATAGCCCTCACTCACTACCAATAGCCCTCACTCACTACAAATAGCCCTCACTCACTACAAATAGCCCTCACTCACTACCACTAGCCCCCACTCACCACAAATAGCCCTCACTCACTACCAATAGCCCTCACTCACTACCACTAGCCCTCACTCACTACCAATAGCCCTCACTCACTACCAATAGCCCTCACTCACTACCACTAGCCCCCACTCACTACCACTAGCCCCCACTCACTACCACTAGCCCCCACTCACTACCACTAGCCCCCACTCACTACCACTAGCCCCCACTCACTACAAATAGCCCCCACTCACTACAAATAGCCCCCACTCACCACAAATAGCCCTCACTCACTACCAATAGCCCCCACTCACTACCAATAGCCCTCACTCACTATCAATAGCCCTCACTCACTATAAATAGCCCTCACTCACTACCACTAGCCCCCACTCACTACCACTAGCCCCCACTCACTACAAATAGCCCCCACTCACCACAAATAGCCCCCACTCACTACAAATAGCCCTCACTCACTAGCAATAGCCCTCACTCACTACCACTAGCCCTCACTCACTACCACTAGCCCTCACTCACTACCAATAGCCCTCACTCACTACCAATAGCCCTCACTCACTACCACTAGCCCTCACTCACTACCACTAGCCCTCACTCACTACCACTAGCCCTCACTCACTACCACTAGCCCTCACTCACTACCACTAGCCCTCACTCACTACCAATAGCCCTCACTCACTATCAATAGCCCTCACTCACTACCACTAGCCCTCACTCACTACCACTAGCCCTCACTCACTATCAATAGCCCTCACTCACTATCAATAGCCCTCACTCACTATCAATAGCCCTCACTCACTACCACTAGCCCTCACTCACTACCAATAGCCCTCACTCACTACCAATAGCCCTCACTCACTACCAATAGCCCTCACTCACTACCAATAGCCCTCACTCACTACCAATAGCCCTCACTCACTACCACTAGCCCTCACTCACTACCACTAGCCCTCACTCACTACCACTAGCCCTCACTCACTACCACTAGCCCTCACTCACTATCAATAGCCCTCACTCACTATCAATAGCCCTCACTCACTATCAATAGCCCTCACTCACTACAAATAGCCCTCACTCACTACCACTAGCCCTCACTCACTATCAATAGCCCTCACTCACTACCACTAGCCCCCACTCACTATCAATAGCCATCACTCACTATCAATAGCCCTCACTCACTACCACTAGCCCTCACTCACTACCACTAGCCCTCACTCACTATCAATAGCCCTCACTCACTAACACTAGCCCCCACTCACTATCAATAGCCCTCACTCACTATCAATAGTCCTCACTCACTACCACTAGCCCCCACTCACTACCAATAGCCCCCACTCACTACCAATAGCCCCCACTCACTACCACTAGCCCTCACTCACTATCAATAGCCCTCCACTCACTATCAATAGCCCTCACTCACTACAAATAGCCCTCTCACTACAAATAGCCCTCACTCACTACAAATAGCCCTCACTCACTACAAATAGCCCTCACTCACAACAAATAGCCCTCACTCACTATCAATAGCCCTCACTCACTATCAATAGCCCTCACTCACTACCACTAGCCCCCACTCACTATCAATAGCCCTCACTCACTACCACTAGCCCTCACTCACTACCACTAGCCCTCACTCACTACCACTAGCCCTCACTCACTACCACTAGCCCTCACTCACTACCAATAGCCCTCACTCACTATCAATAGCCCTCACTCACTAACACTAGCCCCCACTCACTACAAATAGCCCCCACTCACAACAAATATCCCCCACTCACCACAAATAGCCCTCACTCACTACCACTAGCCCCCACTCACTACCAATAGCCCTCACTCACTATCAATAGCCCTCACTCACTAACACTAGCCCCCACTCACTACAAATAGCCCCCACTCACTACAAATAGCCCCCACTCACTACAAATAGCCCCCACTCACAACAAATATCCCCCACTCACCACAAATAGCCCTCACTCACTACCAATAGCCCCCACTCACTACCAATAGCCCTCACTCACTATCAATAGCCCTCACTCACTATAAATAGCCCTCACTCACTACCACTAGCCCCCACTCACTACCACTAGCCCTCACTCACTACCAATAGCCCTCACTCGCTATCAATAGCCCTCACTCACTATCAATAGCCCTCACTCACTATCAATAGCCCTCACTCACTACAAATAGCCCCCACTCACTACAAATAGCCATCACTCACTACCACTAGCCCTCACTCGCTACCAATAGCCCTCACTCGCTATCAATAGCCCTCACTCACTATCAATAGCCCTCACTCACTATCAATAGCCCTCACTCACTATCAATAGCCCTCACTCACTATCAATAGCCCTCACTCACTACAAATAGCCCTCACTCACTACCAATAGCCCCCACTCACTACCAATAGCCCTCACTCACTATCAATAGCCCTCACTCACTACAAATAGCCCTCACTCACTACCAATAGCCCCCACTCACTACCAATAGCCCTCACTCACTACCAATAGCCCTCACTCACTACCAATAGCCCTCACTCACTACCAATAGCCCTCACTCACTACCACTAGCCCTCACTCACTACCACTAGCCCTCACTCACTACCACTAGCCCTCACTCACTACCACTAGCCCTCACTCACTATCAATAGCCCTCACTCACTATCAATAGCCCTCACTCACTATCAATAGCCCTCACTCACTACAAATAGCCCTCACTCACTACCACTAGCCCTCACTCACTATCAATAGCCCTCACTCACTACCACTAGCCCCCACTCACTATCAATAGCCATCACTCACTATCAATAGCCCTCACTCACTACCACTAGCCCTCACTCACTACCACTAGCCCTCACTCACTATCAATAGCCCTCACTCACTAACACTAGCCCCCACTCACTATCAATAGCCCTCACTCACTATCAATAGTCCTCACTCACTACCACTAGCCCCCACTCACTACCAATAGCCCCCACTCACTACCAATAGCCCCCACTCACTACCACTAGCCCTCACTCACTATCAATAGCCCTCCACTCACTATCAATAGCCCTCACTCACTACAAATAGCCCTCACTCACTACAAATAGCCCTCACTCACTACAAATAGCCCTCACTCACTACAAATAGCCCTCACTCACTACAAATAGCCCTCACTCACTACAAATAGCCCTCACTCACAACAAATAGCCCTCACTCACTATCAATAGCCCTCACTCACTATCAATAGCCCTCACTCACTACCACTAGCCCCCACTCACTATCAATAGCCCTCACTCACTACCACTAGCCCTCACTCACTACCACTAGCCCTCACTCACTACCACTAGCCCTCACTCACTACCACTAGCCCTCACTCACTACCAATAGCCCTCACTCACTATCAATAGCCCTCACTCACTAACACTAGCCCCCACTCACTACAAATAGCCCCCACTCACAACAAATATCCCCCACTCACCACAAATAGCCCTCACTCACTACCACTAGCCCCCACTCACTACCAATAGCCCTCACTCACTATCAATAGCCCTCACTCACTAACACTAGCCCCCACTCACTACAAATAGCCCCCACTCACTACAAATAGCCCCCACTCACTACAAATAGCCCCCACTCACAACAAATATCCCCCACTCACCACAAATAGCCCTCACTCACTACCAATAGCCCCCACTCACTACCAATAGCCCTCACTCACTATCAATAGCCCTCACTCACTATAAATAGCCCTCACTCACTACCACTAGCCCCCACTCACTACCACTAGCCCTCACTCACTATCAATAGCCCTCACTCACTATCAATAGCCCTCACTCACTACAAATAGCCCCCACTCACTACAAATAGCCATCACTCACTACCACTAGCCCTCACTCACTACCAATAGCCCTCACTCGCTATCAATAGCCCTCACTCACTATCAATAGCCCTCACTCACTATCAATAGCCCTCACTCACTATCAATAGCCCTCACTCACTATCAATAGCCCTCACTCACTACAAATAGCCCTCACTCACTACCAATAGCCCCCACTCACTACCAATAGCCCTCACTCACTATCAATAGCCCTCACTCACTATAAATAGCCCTCACTCACTATAAATAGCCCTCACTCACTACCACTAGCCCCCACTCACTACCACTAGCCCTCACTCACTACCAATAGCCCTCACTCGCTATCAATAGCCCTCACTCACTATCAATAGCCCTCACTCACTATCAATAGCCCCCACTCACTACAAATAGCCCCCACTCACTACAAATAGCCATCACTCACTACCACTAGCCCTCACTCGCTACCAATAGCCCTCACTCGCTATCAATAGCCCTCACTCACTATCAATAGCCCTCACTCACTATCAATAGCCCTCACTCACTACAAATAGCCCCCACTCACTACAAATAGCCATCACTCACTACCACTAGCCCTCACTCACTACCACAAGGGTGGGGCGGTAAAGCTCCCTTGGGCAAGACACTTTACCCACCTGCTTCCAGTGCCACCCACACTGGTTTAAATTAGATATTGGGTTTCACTATGTAAAACGCTTTGAGTCGCTAGAGAAAAAGTGCTATATAAATATAATTCACTTCACAAGCCCTCACTCACTACAACTACACCCTTGAAATGAAGCAAAAGGGGTAGAGCTTTGTAATTTTCCCTAAGAATTGGGACACAACTTGCTACGTCACTGCATAGTTTACATTCGTGCACGTAAGCGACTACATAGTTAAGTCTGCACATACGTTCCACCTAGAGTTGTACCGACACCAATATTTTGGTACCAAAATGTATATATCGTTTTGTGTTTCAATACTTTGATACTTTTCAAACTAAAGGAGAACACAAACAATTTCATCATTGGCTTCATTTTAACAGAACATTTATGATGAAACATGTTTCTCATTGCACCCAAATAATATTGGAATACAAATGAAAATGTGCATCAAACATGGGCTTTTCTCATTGCAATCAAATAACAGTTTACACATATTTCACATGTTAGATAAAGCCTGCCATAATCTAAAATTAGGTTGGTATGGAATAGAAAGCTTTATTGACAATTTATTAAATGCTTCATGATAAAGGTGACGCTTTAAACAAGGAAGCAACGCGCTTCACGTGTTGCTTTAAAACACGCCTCGCCAAATGTTACGATTAGCATTACCACTTTTGCTTCACACTTAGGTAAATATTGAAATAATAAGCATTCAGATCTGCACAATGAGTTTAAATAGTGACAGGTAATAATGTAGTTGTTACACCTGTCCTGCTGTTCTGCTCCGGTGCAGACTTTATTCGAAGAGCATAGGGCAGACGTTCCCTTCATGGTCGACATTTTCATCAGGTTAACACCCTTCACTTCACCCATCAATGGGTCTGCTAAGCTCCACTTTCAGGTCAGAATGACGAGGCCGCCGATTTGTGAAAATCTGGTTGCTTTATTGTTAGTTTTGCAGGACACAACCAGACCCGTTCATCCTGCTACCTCTATCTCACTTTACCCGCCCACTCACTCACTGTCGTCACTCAGACAACACGTTGCCATACTTGCAAACACACACGCTTCTATCATGAGTTAAACAACTCCCCTGCTGTGCACATGTAGATACGTAGACGCGCACACAGCTGCTTGGATTGATGCCAAATATTAGCAGTTAAAACCACCCAATTATCAGTCAACTAATGCAAGTGAAATGACTATATTTTGGAACAAATTGCTACAAAGTGTTTTTATCTTTAACAAATGTGTTTTGCTTGCTATATGGCTAATCTGTGTACATTTATCCACAGTTTTCTTTTAAGTACTTACTAATAATTGTATTTTTCTTAAAGCACAGACGAGGAGTGGCAACCATAAATCATGAAGCATTTAATATAATGTAAATAAAGCTTTTTTATTATAATCTAACCTAATCTTTGATTATGGCAGACTATATGTAGAATGGAAAACTGCAGATTGTTCTTTGAGTGTATCAAGGGAAGCTCAATGAGTTTAATTTAACCTTCTAAAATTGTTCTTTGAGTGCAATAGGAAACATGTTTATTGTACTGTCAGGTTTTCTGTTAAAATAAAGCCACTGTTGACATTATTTGTGCTTCCTTTTATTTTGAAAAGTATCGACAGACACACATATACAAATAAATATAAATAACTACATATAAATTTGCACATCATCAAACACACTTACCTTGCTGGTGTTAAACGTTGCAAATCCCATCAGTTTCATCATCTCAATTTCCTCTTCAGTTTTGCCTTGCATGTCCTCAGCTGTAAGAAAAAGAGGTTTAATTGTGTGGACTTCCATTACTGTATGAGAATATTGAACGTCAACACGGCCTGATAACCTGATATTTGAACAGGCTTGGATGACTTTGTTTCTTTACGATCATCATCCCGTCTGTCTTTTTGTCTCATAGGAGAAAGGGACGAAGAACGATGGCGCCGAGGAGATCTGTGGAGGAAAAACAGCATGGCTACAAAATGCTGCATTGGTATGATTTATGGAGGTGAAGTTCATCCTAGTGTACTTATATATTGAAATTTAAAGTTCCTTCACCTTGATCGCCTCCTGTGAGGAGATCTGGAACGACTTCTTCTTCTCTCTCGGTCTCTATCTCGATCTCTCTCCCTTCTCCTTCGATCGCGTTCACGTGAATTGGAGCGGGAACGCCTTCTTTCTGCATGCAATACGATAAGTGGGTTATCATTGGAATGTGAACATAACAATGCAGGATTAATGATTAATTCTTCATCTAACCCAGGGGTATGGAACCTATGGCTCTAGAGCCAGATGTGGCTCATTTGATGACTGCATCTGGCTCTCAGATAAATGTTAGTTGATGTTGCTTAATACGATAAGTAATTAGTAATAATGTTCAAAATATAAAACATTCTCATGCATTTGAATCCATCCACCCATTTCTATCGCACCTGTTCAAGATGTCAAAGTATTTAATTTATTATTGGTTAGCTTCAGAATAACAAAAAAGAATAAGAGATGCACGCATTTAGTTGTTGTAATCAGAGAAAGTCCAAATAAAAGAGGAGGCGTTGAATTCTCTTGTCAGAGCCGGGGACAACAGTGAATTGTGAATTATATTTATATAGCGCTTTTCTCTAGTGACTCAAAGCGCTTTACATAGTGAAACCCAATATCTAAGTTATATTTTAAACCAGTGTGGGTGGCACTGTGAACAGGTGGGTAAAGTGCCTTGCACAAGGACACAACGGCAGTGACTAGAATGGCGGAAGCGGGAATCGAACCTGCAACCCTCAAGTCGCTGGCACGGCCACTCTACCAACCGAGCTATGCCGCCATAGCACAAGGGTACAGGTCTACGGGTTTCTCCTAAATTGAATCCTGTCTCTGTTTAATTCCTTGCTTCTTGTCTGTTTAATAGATGTCATCAGTGTTTGAACCTACAGTTGTATTTGGTGTTAAAAATATTATACGGCTCTTACGGAAATACATTTTAAAATATTTGGCTTTCATGGCTCTCTCAACCAAAAAGGTTCCCGACCCCTGATATAACCGGTGAGAGCAGAAGTTTTACATAAGAGATGGTTTTATCATGTTTGTAGTTGGTATTTAATTTTTAGCACTTCGCAATAGTGCTACTTGCTGGATCTGCTTATTACTAAGCTCATAAAATGTGTAGATCATCGTCCGTATATTCAGGATAAAAAATATAAGGGTCTGAATCATCATTTGTCCCAAAGTAGTCGTCGTTGGCTTACATCAAGTCTGCCATGATTAGTTTTAGTTGTTGTCGAAGGAAATAGCAAACGTGATGCGCCTTTGAAAATAATACTAACCTGGGAGAGGCCTACTGAAACCCACTACTACCAACCACGCAGTCCAATAGTTTATAAATCAATGATGAAATATTAACATTGCAACACATGCCAATACGGCCGGGTTAGTTTACTAAATTGCAATTTTAAATTTAGCGCCGAGAAATCCTGCTGAAATATCTCGGTATGATGACGTCACGCATTGTAGAGGACATTCCCAGCTATAAGTCGTCTGTTTTCATCGCATAATTACACAGTATTCTGGACTTCTGTGTTGCTGAATCTTTTGCAATTTGTTTAATTAATAATAGAGAAGTCAAAGTAGAAAGATGTAGGTGGGAAGCTTTAGCCTTTAGCCACACAAACACACAGTGTTTCCTTGTTTAAAATTCCCGGAGGTGAAGCTTTACTATGGACCAGAGCGGTCAAGCGAACATGGATCCCGACTACATGTCAACCGGCAGTTTTCTGTGAGAAAATTGTGGTGATAAGTCTGCTCTTACCGGAGATCAGTGGAGCTTCTGTCCTGCTGCAGCTTCGTGACTGAATACAGAGACTCTGGTGTCAACACACTCCTCCAACTTTAAGGTACTATTTAACTAAGTAAAACACTAGCAACACAATAGCAGATGAGGGATTTCCCAGAATTATCCTAGTAAATGTGTCTAAAAACATCTGAATCGCTCTCACTGGCCTCGCCTTTTTTTTCTTCTTCTATGTCTTCACTCTGAATTTCCTCATCCACGAATCTTTATTCATCCTTGCTTAAATTAATGGGGAAATCGTCGCTTTCTCGGTCCGAATCGCTCTCGCTGCTGGTGGCCATGATTGTAAACAATGTGAGGATGTGAGCAGCTCCACAACCCGTGACGCCACGCGCATATCTTCTGCTACTTCCGGTACAGGCAAGGTTTCTGTCCTGCTGCAGCTTCGTGACTGAATACAGAGACTCTGGCGTCAACACAACCGTGGCCACACCCCTCCAACTTAAAGGTACTATTTAACTAACTAAAACACTAGCAACACAATAGCAGATAAGGGATTTCCCAGAATTATCCTAGTAAATGTGTCTAAAAACATCTGAATCGCGGTCACTGGCCTCATCTTTTTTCCTTCTTCTATGCCTTCACTCTGAATTTCCTCATCCACGAATCTTTAATCATCCTCGCTCAAATTAATGGGGAAATCGTCGCTTTCTCAATCCGAATCGCTCTCGCTGCTGGTGGCCATGATTGTGAACAATGTGAGCAGCTCCACAACCCGTGACGTCACGCGCATATCGTCTGCTACTTCCGGTACAGGCAAGGCTTCTGTCCTGCTGCAGCTTCGTGACTAAATACAGAGACTCTGGCGTCAACACACCCGTGGCCACACCCCTCCAACTTTAAGGTACTATTTAACTAACTAAAACACTAGAAAAGCAATAGCAGATAAAGGATTTCCCAGAATTATCCTAGTAAATGTGTCTAAAAACATCTGAATCGCTCTCACTGGCCTCGCCTTTTTCTTCTTCTTCTATGTCTTCACTCTGAATTTCCTCATCCACGAATCTTTAATCATCCTCGCTCAAATTAATGGGGAAATCGTCGCTTTCTCGGTCTGAATCGCTCTCGCTGCTGTTGGCCATGATTGTGAACAATGTGAGCAGCTCCACAACCCGTGACGTCACGCGCATATCGTCTGCTACTTCCGGTACAGGCAAGGCTTCTGTCCTGCTGCAGCTTCGTGACTAAATACAGAGACTCTGGCGTCAACACACCCGTGGCCACACCCATCCAACTTTAAGGTACTATTTAACTAACTAAAACACTAGCAACACAATAGCAGATAAGGGATTTCCCAGAATTATCCTAGTAAATGTGTCTAAAAACATCTGAATCGCGGGCACTGGCCTCACCTTTTTTTTTATTCTATGCCTTCACTCTGAATTTCCTCATCCACGAATCTTTAATCATCCTCGCTCACATTAATGGGGAAATCGTCGCTTTCTCAATCCGAATCGCTCTCTCGCTGCTGTTGGCCATGATTGTGAAAAATGTGAGCAGCTCCACAACCCGTGACGTCACGCGCATATCGTCTGCTACTTCCGGTACAGGCAAGGCTTCTGTCCTGCTGCAGCTTCGTGACTAAATACAGAGACTCTGGCGTCAACACACCCGTGGCCACACCCCTCCAACTTTAAGGTACTATTTAACTAACTAAAACACTAGCAACACTGTAGCAGATAAGGGATTTCCCAGAATTATCATAGTAAACGTCTAAAAACATCTGAATCGCTCTTACTGGCCTCGCCTTTTTTTCTTCTTCTATGTCTTCACTCTGAATTTCCTCATCCACAAATCTTTAATCATCCTCGCTCAAATTAATGGGGAAATCGTCGCTTTCTCGGTCCGAATCGCTCTCGCTGCTGTTGGCCATGATTGTGAACAATGTGAGCAGCTCCACAACCCGTGACGTCACGCGCATATCGTCTGCTACTTCCGGTACAGGCAAGGCTTCTGTCCTGCTGCAGCCTCGTGACTAAATACAGAGACTCTGGCGTCAACACACCCCTCCAACTTTAAGGTACTATTTAACTAACAAAAACACTAGCACCACAATAGCAGATAAGGGATTTCCCAGAATTATCCTAGTAAATGTGTCTAAAAACATCTGAATCGCCTTTTTTTTCTTCTTCTATGTCTTCACTCTGAATTTCCTCATCCACAAATCTTTAATCATCCTCGCTCAAATTAATGGGGAAATCGTCGCTTTCTCGGTCCGAATCGCTCTCGCTGCAGTTGGCCATGATTGTGAAAAATGTGAGGATGTGAGCAGCTCCACAACCCGTGACGTCACGCGCATATCGTTTGCTACTTCCGGTACAGGCAAGGCTTCTGTCCTGCTGCAGCTTCGTGACTAAATACAGAGACTCTGGCGTCAACACACCCGTGGCCACACCCCTCCAACTTTAAGGTACTATTTCATTAACTAACGCACTAACAACACAATAGCAGATATGGGATTTCCCAGAAATATCCTAGTAAATGTGTCTAAAAACATCTGAATCGCGGTCACTGGCCTCACCTTTTTTTTTCTTCTATGCCTTCACTCTGAATTTCCTCATCCACAAATCTTTAATCATCCTCGCTCAAATTAATGGGGAAATCGTCGCTTTCTCAATCCGAATCGCTCTCGCTGCTGTTGGCCATGATTGTGAACAATGTGAGCAGCTCCACAACCCGTGACGTCACGCGCATATCGTCTGCTACTTCCGGTACAGGCAAGGCTTCTGTCCTGCTGCAGCCTCGTGACTAAATACAGAGACTCTGGTGTCAACACACCCCTCCAACTTTAAGGTACTATTTAACTAACTAAAACACTAGCAACACAATAGTAGATAAGGGATTTCCCAGAAATATCCTAGTAAATGTGTCTAAAAACATCTGAATTGCTCTCACTGGCCTCGCCTTTTTTTTTCTTCTTCTATGTCTTCACTCTGAATTTCCTGATCCACGAATCTTTAATCATCCTCGCTCAAATTAATGGGGAAATCGTCGCTTTCTCGGTCCGAATCGCTCTCGCTGCTGTTGGCCATGATTGTGAATTATGTGAGCAGCTCCACAACCAGTGACGTCACGCGCATATCGTCTGCTACTTCCGGTACAGGCAAGGCGTCTGTCCTGCTGCAGCTTCGTGACTAAATACAGAGACTCTGGTGTCAACACACCCGTGGCCACACCCCTCCAACTTTAAGGTACTATTTAACTAACTAAAACACTAGCAACACAATAGCAGATAAGGGATTTCCCAGAATTATCCTAGTAAATGTCTAAAAACATCTGAATCGCTCTTACTGGCCTCACCTTTTTTTCTTCTTCTATGTCTTCACCCTGAATTTCCTCATCCATGAATCTTTAATCATCCTCGCTCAAATTAATGGGGAAATCGTCGCTTTCTCGGTCCGAATCGCTCTCGCTGCTGTTGGCCATGATTGTGAAAAATGTGAGCAGCTCCACAACCCGTGACGTCACGCGCATATCGTCTGCTACTTCCGGTACAGGCAAGGCTTCTGTCCTGCTGCAGCTTCGTGACTAAATACAGAGACTCTGGCGTCAACACACCCGTGGCCACACCCATCCAACTTTAAGGTACTATTTAACTAACTAAAACACTAGCAACACAATAGCAGATAAGGGATTTCCCAGAATTATCCTAGTAAATGTGTCTAAAAACATCTGAATCGCGGGCACTGGCCTCACCTTTTTTTTTATTCTATGCCTTCACTCTGAATTTCCTCATCCACGAATCTTTAATCATCCTCACTCAAATTAATGGGGAAATCGTCGCTTTCTCAATCCGAATCGCTCTCTCGCTGCTGTTGGCCATGATTGTGAAAAATGTGAGCAGCTCCACAACCCGTGACGTCACGCGCATATCGTCTGCTACTTCCGGTACAGGCAAGGCTTCTGTCCTGCTGCAGCTTCGTGACTAAATACAGAGACTCTGGCGTCAACACACCCGTGGCCACACCCCTCCAACTTTAAGGTACTATTTAACTAACTAAAACACTAGCAACACTGTAGCAGATAAGGGATTTCCCAGAATTATCATAGTAAATGTCTAAAAACATCTGAATCGCTCTTACTGGCCTCGCCTTTTTTTCTTCTTCTATGTCTTCACTCTGAATTTCCTCATCCACAAATCTTTAATCATCCTCGCTCAAATTAATGGGGAAATCGTCGCTTTCTCAATCCGAATCGCTCTCGCTGCTGTTGGCCATGATTGTGAACAATGTGAGCAGCTCCACAACCCGTGACGTCACGCGCATATCGTCTGCTACTTCCGGTACAGGCAAGGCTTCTGTCCTGCTGCAGCCTCGTGACTAAATACAGAGACTCTGGTGTCAACACACCCCTCCAACTTTAAGGTACTATTTAACTAACTAAAACACTAGCAACACAATAGTAGATAAGGGATTTCCCAGAAATATCCTAGTAAATGTGTCTAAAAACATCTGAATTGCTCTCACTGGCCTCGCCTTTTTTTTTCTTCTTCTATGTCTTCACTCTGAATTTCCTGATCCACGAATCTTTAATCATCCTCGCTCAAATTAATGGGGAAATCGTCGCTTTCTCGGTCCGAATCGCTCTCGCTGCTGTTGGCCATGATTGTGAATTATGTGAGCAGCTCCACAACCAGTGACGTCACGCGCATATCGTCTGCTACTTCCGGTACAGGCAAGGCGTCTGTCCTGCTGCAGCTTCGTGACTAAATACAGAGACTCTGGTGTCAACACACCCGTGGCCACACCCCTCCAACTTTAAGGTACTATTTAACTAACTAAAACACTAGCAACACAATAGCAGATAAGGGATTTCCCAGAATTATCCTAGTAAATGTCTAAAAACATCTGAATCGCTCTTACTGGCCTCACCTTTTTTTCTTCTTCTATGTCTTCACCCTGAATTTCCTCATCCATGAATCTTTAATCATCCTCGCTCAAATTAATGGGGAAATCGTCGCTTTCTCGGTCCGAATCGCTCTCGCTGCTGTTGGCCATGATTGTGAAAAATGTGAGCAGCTCCACAACCCGTGACGTCACGCGCATATCGTCTGCTACTTCCGGTACAGGCAAGGCTTCTGTCCTGCTGCAGCTTCGTGACTAAATACAGAGACTCTGGCGTCAACACACCCGTGGCCACACCCATCCAACTTTAAGGTACTATTTAACTAACTAAAACACTAGCAACACAATAGCAGATAAGGGATTTCCCAGAATTATCCTAGTAAATGTGTCTAAAAACATCTGAATCGCGGGCACTGGCCTCACCTTTTTTTTATTCTATGCCTTCACTCTGAATTTCCTCATCCACGAATCTTTAATCATCCTCACTCAAATTAATGGGGAAATCGTCGCTTTCTCAATCCGAATCGCTCTCTCGCTGCTGTTGGCCATGATTGTGAAAAATGTGAGCAGCTCCACAACCCGTGACGTCACGCGCATATCGTCTGCTACTTCCGGTACAGGCAAGGCTTCTGTCCTGCTGCAGCTTCGTGACTAAATACAGAGACTCTGGCGTCAACACACCCGTGGCCACACCCCTCCAACTTTAAGGTACTATTTAACTAACTAAAACACTAGCAACACTGTAGCAGATAAGGGATTTCCCAGAATTATCATAGTAAATGTCTAAAAACATCTGAATCGCTCTTACTGGCCTCGCCTTTTTTTCTTCTTCTATGTCTTCACTCTGAATTTCCTCATCCACAAATCTTTAATCATCCTCGCTCAAATTAATGGGGAAATCGTCGCTTTCTCGGTCCGAATCGCTCTCGCTGCTGTTGGCCATGATTGTGAACAATGTGAGCAGCTCCACAACCCGTGACGTCACGCGCACATCGTCTGCTACTTCCGGTACAGGCAAGGCTTCTGTCCTGCTGCCGCCTCGTGACTAAATACAGAGACTCTGGCGTCAACACACCCCTCCAACTTTAAGGTACTATTTAACTAACTAAAACACTAGCAACACAATAGTAGATAAGGGATTTCCCAGAAATATCCTAGTAAATGTGTCTAAAAACATCTGAATTGCTCTCACTGGCCTCGCCTTTTTTTTTCTTCTTCTATGTCTTCACTCTGAATTTCCTCATCCACGAATCTTTAATCATCCTCGCTCAAATTAATGGGAAAATCGTCGCTTTCTCGGTCCGAATCGCTCTCGCTGCTGGTGGCCATGATTGTAAACAATGTTCAGATGTGAGGAGCTCCACAACCCGTGACGTCACGCGCATATCGTCTGCTACTTCCGGTACAGGCAAGGCCTTTTTATCAGTTGCGAACTTTATCGTCGATGCTCTCTACTAAATCTTTTCAGCAAAAATATGGCAATATCGCAAAATGATCAAGTATGACACATAGAATGGACCTGCTATCCCTGTTTAAATAAAAAAATCTCATTTCAGTAGGAATTTAATAAAAGGCCATATCGTCCAGCCCTCGTACATATACACACATTCTACATAAGTTAGTTCTACGTACACACACACATACATACATACATACATACATACATACATACATACATACATACATATATATATATATATATATATATATATATATATATATATATACATATATATATATATATATATACATATATATATATATATATATATATACTCACATTGTACTATAAAGGGCTAACTCGATTCTTTTCTAGAACGTTCTCGACTCAGGCCACATTACACACACACAGAACATTTGATGTCTTACCGCGCCTTGGAGGAGTTCGACTGCGGCTCCTTCCCATCTTAAACTGTGAAATATTCAGAAAGAGCAGGCCGACAAGGTAGAACAAATTAAATGGAAAATCTCTAGTTAATTTGAGCTCGTCGCCGCCATGAACGACACAGCTCCGTTGTCCGATGACCACTTCCGCTTCTCCAATGCCAACTTCCGCTTGTCCTTTTTTCCCGCAGCGCCCCCTGTCGACCTGGAAGATACCTTGTCGAATGATATGAGCAAATCGTAAGTAAATGTGGCTCTAAAAAAAAAATAAAAAATTGAAATTATGTAATTAAAATAAGAGACATACATATCCATACGTAAATGTCATTTGATTTTAAATAAAACTTTAATGACAGGCGATATATGATAACCTTCCAACATTCACTTGCACATTCTAATTTGAAATCAAAAATAACTATGAGCAAACAACCATTTTTAAACACAGAAATAAACAGGAGGTATTTTGCATGCGCATTCATTAATTTTCTTTATTTTCATGACTATTTACTTTGTAGATTGTCACCTCAAAACTATGAATGAACACATGTGGAGTTATGTACTTAACAAAAAAATGGTGAAAATAACTGAAAACACCTTTTATAGTCTAGTTCCTTCGAAATAGCCACGCTTTGCTCTGATTAACAGCTTTGCACACTTTTGGCATTCTCTGGATGAGCTTCAAGCACACCTGTGAAGTGAAAACCCTTTCAAGTTGACGCTTGAAGCTCATGGAGAGAATGCCAAGAGTGTGCAAAGCCGTAATCCGAGCAAAGGGTGGCTGTTTTTGAAGAAACTAGAATATAAAACACTGCAATGAGGTGGCGACTCGTCCAGGGTGTACACCGCCTTCCGCCTGATTGTAGCTGAGATTGGCTCCAGCACCCCTGTGATCTTGAAGGGAATAAGCGGTAGAAAATGGATGGATGAATGGATGGATAGAATATAAACTACTGCGACTAGGTGGCGACTTGTCCAGGGTGAACCCTGCCTTCCGCCCGATTGTAGCTGAGATAGGCTCCAGCGCCCCCCGCGACCCCAAAGAGAATAAGCGGTAGAAAATGGAAGGATGGATGAATAGAATATAAAACATTGCAATGAGGTGGCGACTTGTCCAGGGTGAACGCCGCCTTCCACCCAATTGTAGCTGAGATAGGATCCAGCGCCCCCTGCGAACTCAAAGAGAATAAGCGGTAGGAAATGGATGGATAGAATATAAAACACTGCGATGAGGTGGCGACTTGTCCAGGGTGTACACCACCTTCTGCCCGATTGTAGCTGAGGTAGGCTCCAGCACCCCCTGCGAACTCAAAGAGAATAAGCGGTAGAAAAATAGATGGATGGATGGATAAAACACTGCGATGAGGTAGCGACTTGTCCAGGGTGTACACCGCCTTCCGCCCGATTGTAGCTGAGATAGGCTCCAGCACCTCCAAAGACAATAAGCGGTAGAAAATGGATGGATGGATGGATAGAATATAAAACACTGCGATGAGGTGGCGACTTGTCCAGGGTGTACTGCGCCTTCCGCCCGATTGTAGCTGAGATAGGCTCCAGCGCCCCCATAGACAATAAGTGGTAGAAAATGAATGGATGGATGGATAGAATATAAAACACTGCGATGAGGTGGCGACTTGTCCAGGGTGAACCCTGCCTTCCGCCCGATTGTAGCTGAGATAAGCTCCAGCGCCCCCAAAGACAATAAGCGGTAGAAAATGGATGGATGGATGGATGGATAGAATATAAAACACTGCGATGAGATGGCGACTTATCCAGGGTGAACACCGCCTTCCGCCCGATTGTAGCTGAGATAGGCTCCAGCGCCCCCAAAGACAATAAGCGGTAAAAAATGGATGGATGGATGGATAGAATATAAAACACTGCGATGAGATGGCGACTTGTCCAGGGTGAACCCCGCCTTCCGCCCAATTGTAGCTGAGATAGGCTCCAGCGCCCCCAAAGACAATAAGCGGTAGGAAATGGATGGATGGATGAATGGATAGAATATAAAACACTGCGATGAGATGGCGACTTGTCCAGGGTGTACGCCGCCTTCCGCCCGATTGTAGCTGAGATAGGCTCCAGCGACCCCAAAGAGAATAAGCGGTAGAAAATGGATGGATAGAATATAAAACACTGCGATGAGATAGCGACTTGTCCAGGGTGTACACCGCCTTCCGCCCGATTGTAGCTGAGATAGGCTCCAGCGCCCCCAAAGACAATAAGCGGTAGGAAATGGATGGATGAATGGATAGAATATAAAACACTGCGATGAGATGGCGACTTGTCCAGGGTGTACGCCGCCTTCCGCCCGATTGTAGCTGAAATAGGATCCAGCGCCCCCCTGCAACCTTGAAGGGGACAAGCGGTAGAAAATGGATGGATAAATGGAATACAAAACATGTTTTCAGTTATTTCACCTTTCTTTCTTAAGTACATAACTCCACATGTGTTCATTGCTAGTTTTGATGTGACAAACTACAATATAAATAGTCATGAAAATAAAGACAAACACATTGAATGAGAAGGTGTGTCCAAACCTCTGGCTTGTACTGCAGGTAAATGGAACATGTGGACTGATGAGTGCCTTCAGTATATATATACAAGTCTTCAAGCTGCAGTTACAAACATATTTTATCGATACCCACTTTTTTTTTACGATTTTGCCAGCTTTGGTCTGTTTTTTTTTCTTGCTTTAATAACATCGATCGTCGGCTTGATTTACAATAAACAGCATTCAGAGCACAATCAGTAGCTATCAGTACATTAGTATACCTGCGACATCAAGGTGATACTTATAGCTAAACCATTAGATGCTACGATCACATTTACATTGTTGTATACGGGGATGAAGGGTGAACTATTTTAGGGAATTAAAAAGCTGCATTTGTGTACATTTTGTGTAGATCCTCCTGAGACCCAGCGTCCTCTCCATCCATCTTCTTCCGCTTATCCGAGGTCGAGTCCCGGGGGCAACAGCCTAAGCAGGGAAGCCCAGACTTCCCTCTCTTTGTCCAGCTCTTCCCGGGGGATCCCGAGGCGTTCCCAGGCCAGCCGGGAGACATAGTCTTCCCAACGTGTCCTGGGTCTTCCCCGTGGCCTCCTACCGGTCGGATGTGCCCTAAACACCTCCCTAGGGAAGCGTTCGGGTGGCATCCTGACCAGATGCCCGAACAACCTCATCTGGCTCCTCTCCATGTGGAGGAGCAGCGGCTTTACTTTGAGTTCCACCAGGATGGCAGAGCTTCTCACCCTATCTCTAAGGGAGAGACCCAAACTCATTCGGGCCGCTTGTACCCGTGATCTTGTCCTTTCGGTCATGACCCAAAGCTCATGACCATAGGTGAGGATGGCAACGTAGATCGACCGGTAAATTGAGAGCTTTGCCTTCCGGCTCAGCTCCTTCTTCACCACAATGAATCGATACAACGTCCGCATTACTGAAGACGCCGCACCGATCCGCCTGTCGATCTCACGATCCACTCTTGAACAAGACTCCAAAGTACTTGAACTCCTCCACTTAGGGCAAGATCTCCTCCCCAACCCGGAGATGGCACTCCACCCTTTTCCGGGCGAGAACCATAGACTCGGGCTTGGAGGTGCTGATTCGCTTCACACTCGGCTGCGAACCGATCCAGTGAGAGCTGAAGATCTTGGCCAGATGAAGCCATCAGGACCACATCATCTGCAAAAAGCAGAGACCTAATCCTGCGGCCACCAAACCGGAACCCCTTAACGCCTTGACTGCGCCTAGAAATTCTGTCCATAAAAGTTACGAACAGAATCGGTGACAAAGGACAGCCTTGGCGGAGTCCAACCCTCACTGGAAACGAGTCTCGTGACAGCGTCCTCTGCCGTAGATATTCGTTTTTTTGGTCTATTTCTTCAAAGATACACGTTTTAGAGAAACGGACAGCCCTGTTATGCAAAAGATAAATGATCACTACAGAGGACGCTGGTCTTCAGGAGGATATCTTCAGAACAGTTCTTGACTCCAATATGCAAAGTGGAGACTCATTGGCGTTTTGAGTCATGGTGACAGAAAGAAATGAGAAAGTGTTGAGAAGTGAGGTGAAAATGAGAGGTTGGGGGTTTTGTCCCCTTTGAACCAAAGTGTAAAAGTGTGACCATCTGTCGGACCACCAAGTCCGTCATTGGCGTTGTTACTGTGTTGGAAAAGCAGTCACCCCCACCGGTCTGTTACTATTTTACACACAAAAAAACAGCTCAGGTTTCTACTTTCTCCTTCTGTTTCTTGCTCTTCTTCAGGAACGACGGCGGCTTGAACTTCTTTTTCTTCTTCGACGGCGACTTTGACGGCGAGCCCTCGGGGGTCCCGCCCTGTGGTTTGGCGGGCGGGGCGGCGGTGTCATTGGTGGAAAGGGCCTTCATGCTTTTCTCCAGCTCTTCCGTCGTCTGCTTTTCCTCTTCCCCTCCGTTCTGAATGACCGGAGTGTCTGTCTTTGCATCCCCTGCTCAGAGGACATATTAATACATTAAATATTTCTTTAATACAGTAGCGTGGCTAACCTAACAAGAGACTTCTCCCAGTAGCTCCACCCACTCGGCTGATGACTTCGTGCAAATACGAAGAAAATTTGACTCATTAGAAAGGAGGTTAAAGTTCTGTTAACTCAGATACGAAAGTATGTACGACGGCTCCGAAATAACCTCTGTCTTTTTGAAGAAATAACATTAGAGGAACTCCCGCATCTCGTAAGTGAGACGAAACAAACAACACGTGGGAAACTTATCAATAAGCTGTTTGTACTAATAGGACTCTCAGTGCTAAGTATTAAGAACATATCACTTTCCTCTGGTACTGTTGCCCTAGCATTCAAAAAAGAGGGTATTCACCATCTGCTTAAAAGAACTAACCTCGATTCTGACCTCATGGTAAACCACCTTCCCTTTATCTCGAAAATCCAGCTAAATGAACACTAAGCGTCTAACAATCTCTGTGAACCCTTTCAGTCTGGTTTCAAGGCAAATCACTCTACGGAGCTAATATTTAACAGCGCGTTCCAGCTCCAATTGGGTTCTAGTTCTATTGACTCAGATACGAACGTATGTACGACGGCTCCGAAATAACCCCTCTTTTTTTTGAAGATTAAACATTAGAGGAACTCCTGCGCCTCGTAAATGGGACAAAACAAACCATACGTTTACTTGACCCACTTTATGAGAAACTTATCAAGGAACTGTTTGTACTATTTGGACTATCAGTGCTAAATATTAATAACATATCACTTTCCTCTGGTACTGTTCCCCAACCATTCAAAAAAGAGGGTATTCACCCTACGCTTAAAAGACCTAACCTCGATTCTGACCTCGTAGTAAACTACCGGCCGGTGTCCCACCTTCCCTTCATCTCGAAAATCCAGCTAGATGAACACGAAGCGTCTAACAATCTCTGTGAACCCGTTCGGTCTGGTTTCAAGGCAAATCACCCTACGGAGCTAATATTTAACTCAGCGCGTTCCAGCTCCAATTGGGTTCTAGTTCTATTAACTCAGATACGAACATATGTACGACGGCTCCGAAATAACCCCTCTCTTTTTGAAGATTAAACATTAGAGGAACTCCGGCGCCTCGTAAATGGGACAAAACAAACCACACGTTTACTTGACCCACTTCATGGGAAACTTATCAAGGAGCTGTTTGTACTATTAGGACTATCAGTGCTAAATAATAACTTATCACTTTCCTCTGGTACTGTTCCCCAAGCATTCAAAAAAGAGGTTATTCACCCTCTGCTTAAAAGAGCTAACCTCGATTCTGACCTCGTGGTAAACTACCGGCCGGTGTCCCACCTTCCCTTTATCTTGAAAATCCAGCTAAATGAACACTAAGCGTCAAAAATCTCTGTGAACCCTTTCAGTCTGGTTTCAAGGCAAATCACTCTACGGAGCTAATATTTAACTCAGCGCGTTCCAGCTCCAATTGGGTTCTAGTTCTATTAACTCAGATACGAAAGTATGTATGACGGCTCCAGAATAACCTCTCTCTTTTTGCAGATTAAACATTAGAGGAACTCCGGCGCCTCATAAATGGGACAAAATAAACCACACGTTTACTTGACCCACTTTATGGGAAACTTATCAAGGAGCTGTTTGTACTATTAGGACTATCAGTGCTAAATATTAATAACTTGTCACTTTCCTCTGGTACTGTTGCCCTAGCATTCAAAGAAGAGGTTATTCACCCTCTGCTTAAAAGACCTAACCTCGATTCTGAACTCATGGTAAACCACCTTCCCTTTATCTCGAAAATCCAGCTAAATGAACACTAAGCGTCTAACAATCTCTGTGAACCCTTTCAGTCTGGTTTCAAGGCAAATCACTCTACGGAGACAGCCCTCGCAAAAGTGACCAATGATCTATTGCCAACTATGAATGCAGATGCGTCATCCGTGTTGTTGCCACTTGATATCAGCTTTTGATACTGCCGATCATAACATTCTATTAGCACGTATTAAAATATGTTGTCAGTCTTAGCCTTTGATTTGGTTTAACTCCTGTCTTACTGACAAGATGCAGTGCGTCTCTATAACAATGTGAACTCGGACTACGTTAATTAAGGTAACGTGTGGAGTTCCACTGGGTTCGGTTCTTGGCCCTGCATTATTCAACATCTACATGCTGCCGCTAACTGTCTTTCTTTGCATCCCCTGCTCAGAGGGTTAAAAAGAAAGGGTTTTAGCAATTAGGTTCAGAGCATGAAATGGGTGGAGCTATGAAGCCTAAATGGCTGAACTGCAGATGAGCATGCGGTCTTCATGTGAGTTGTGTACTGTTTCTGTACTTACTAGTGGGATAAGACCAAAGCACCAGGTGTGTGCCCTACGGGTCAATGTGGAGTAACACAGAAAAGGACAGACAGACACAGAGGGACACAAGATACAGTGGGTACAGAGACAGATGGATCGACTCAAATATCGATAAAAATGTGACATTCTGACAGAAGTTGTAGCTGGAAGCTAACATTGGGGTTCGGATGCTGCACAAGCTGGTTTAAAAGTCGGGAAAAGCGTTATTTAAATCTAATCCAATATTGGTCTGTGCATGGTTAAAAGCATGACAAGTCAAAAAGCCTTTTAAGCAAAACAACATAAAAACATCTTGCAGACAGCCAGCACCTAAAAGCTGACACTCCATATTACTCCCTTTTGTGAGCAGTAAGCAGCAGGAATACAAACGCCACACCAACTGGATTGTCCTGGTTTTTAGAGTCCGCCTGTTATCGTACGGCCCAACATTGTACCAAACAAGTCTGTTCGACCGTGATTGTTCAAACAAATATAACATATTGGAATAAAAATTAAAATGTGCATAGGATTTTACCACTGCAATCAAATAACAGTTTACAATTATTTTACATATTAGATAAAGCCCGCCATAATCTAGAACTAGGTTAGAATGGAATAGAAAGCTTTATTGACATTGAATTAAATGTTTCATGATAAAGGTGAGGCTTTAAACAAGGAAGCAACGCGGTTCAAATGTTGCTTTAAAACACGCCTCGCCAAATGTGACGATTAGCATTGCCACCATTGCTTCACACTTAGGTAAATATTGAAATAATAAGAATTCAGTTCTGCACTAGGAGTTTAAATAGTGACAGGTAATAATGTAGTTGTTACACCTGTCCTGCTGTTCTGCTCCGGTGCAGACTTTATTCGAGGAGCACAGGGCGGACGTTCCCTTCAGGGTCGACGTTTTCCTCGGGTTAACACCCTTCACTTTAACCATCAATGGGTCTGCAAAGCTCCATTTTCAGGTCAGAATGACGAGGCTGCAGATTTGTGAAAGTTTTTGAAATCCGCCTCTGTTATCGTACGGCCCAACATTGTACCAAACAAGTCTGTTCGACCGCGATTGTTCAAAAAAAAGAATCAAACAAAGAATCAAACAAAGAACCTCGAGTTAGTTCGGGGGTTTCCAAACTTTTTGACTTGGGGGCCGCATAGGGCTTAAAAAGTAACAATACATGTAGCCTTGCTCATTACGTCGATCGCGAACTAGCGGTCGATGGCGGAGGGTGTGTCAGACCATCCCCAGCCAGGCATCCATCCATCCATTTTCTACCACTTATTCCCTTTTGGGGTGGCGGGGGGCACTGGCGCCTATCTCAGCTACAATCGGCCAGGCATTAAAAAAAAAAAATGGACCTAAAAATGAGCGATCATCAATCTTCACCAAGACGTCACCTTCGTCACTTGATCGACATTCACAGCACCCGAGGGTCTTGTGAGATGACGTTGGCTGCTGCCAGATCATTATTAAGAAAAAATGACCGACAGGAAGGCGAGAAACACTTTTATTTCAACAGACTCTCGTGCATACTTGCCAACCCTTCCAATTTTCCCGGGAGACTCCCGAATTTCAGTGCCCCTCCCGAAAATCTCTCAGGGAAACCATTCTCCTGAATTTCTACCGATTTCCACCCGCACAACAATATTGGGGGCGTGCCTTAAAGGTCCCCTCTCTTACCTGAAAAGGAGACTATTATATAAGTCTCCGTCATCCATAGGTTTATCTATAACCCATAAAGTAGGCAGGCACGGAGCTATTTCTCAGCGTGTGTTTATTCCAGCCGGCACGTTAATACACTGACCACACAACATCCGGATTCCCATCATGCATTGCTTCAAAACTACGGCAAGTAGTAATGTCCAAAAACATAACGGAGACGGAGCAGAAGAACGAAGAAGAGACATGGCGACGACGAGTAAGAAGAAGTATGCTTACAAGTTCCAAAATGATTGGAAAAAATAATTTCAGTTCATCCAGGACAGCTCGAAGGGGAAGGGGTGTGCTGCCTGAAAATTTTGTAGATCACGGTGGCCGAAGGATTATACTCATTCATGAACGGATTATTTATACATACAGTATATAAGAAATACTTGAAAATATATAGACCGCCCTTACCCCCCACCTCAACACCCCCCTTAATTTTTGACAAGGACAGTAAAGTTAATCATATTACGTTTATACTGGCTCCTCTGCACTGGCTTCCTGTGCACTTAAGATTTATGACTTCCGACCATAAATCTATGTTCTAAGAACTCCGGCTCATTAGTGATTCCCAGAGCCCAAACAAAATCTGCGGGCTGTAGAGCAATTTCTATTTGGGCTCCAGTACTCTGGAATGCCCTTTGGTTTGTCACCGATTCTGTTCATAACTTTTATGGACAGAATTTCTAGGCGCAGTCAAGGCGTTGAGGGGATCCGGTTTGGTGGCTGCAGGATTAGGTCTCTGCTTTTTGCAGATGATGTGGTCCTGATGCCTTCATCTGGCCAGGATCTTCAGCACTCACTGGATCGGTTCGCAGCCGAGTGTGAAGCGACTGGGATGAGAATCAGCACCTCCAAGTCCGAGTCCATGGTTCTCACCCAGAAAAGGGTGGAATGCCATCTCTGGGTTGGGGAGGAGACCCTGCCCCAAGTAGAGGAGTTCAAGTACCTTGGAGTCTTGTTCACAAGTGGGGGAAGACTGGATGGTGCGATCGACAGGCGGATCGGTGCGGCGTCTTCAGTAATGCAGACGCCGTATCGATCCGTTGTGGTGAAGAAGGAGCTGAGCCGGAAGGCAAAGCTCTCAATTTACCGTTCGATCTACGTTCCCATCCTCACCTATGAGCTTTGGGTTATGACCGAAAGGACAAGATCACGGGTACAAGCAACCGAAATGAGTTTCCTCCGCCGGGTGGCGAGGCTCTCCCTTAGAGATAGGGTGAGAAGCTCTGCCATCCGGGAGGAACTCAAATTAAAGCCACTGCTCCTCCACATCGAGAGGAGCCAGATGAGGTGGTTCGGGCATCTGGTCAGGATGCCACCCGAATGCCTCCCTAGGGAGGTGTTTAGGTCACGTCCGACCGGTAGGAGGCAACGGTGAAGACCCAGGACACGTTGGGAAGACTATATCTCCCGACTGGCCTGGGAACGCATCGGGATCCCCCGGGAAAGCTGGACGAAGTGGCTGGGGAGAGGGAAGTCTGGGAATCCCTCCTTAGGCGGCTGCCCCCCGCGATCAGACCTTGGATGGACGGATGGCACTGCAAACTAATGCATTCTTCGACTTTGCTCCCTCAGACCGGAGTATGAGCTCTTTTTCTCGTCATCGTTTCTTAAAATCTTGCACTCTTCCGCCCTTTTTGATTACCTCTCGAGGAAGTCTGAAGAAATGTCTACCCTTTTCGCAATTTGAACGATTTGTACAGCCGAAAACAACACAAGTGCAGGGTACTTTTTTCTTCCAGAAAGGGTAAATGGTGTTATGGTTTAGTTGCAATGAATTGATTAACGTGGACCCCGACTTAAACTAGTTGAAAAACTGTTACCATTTAGTGGTCAATTGTACGGAATATGTACTGTACTTTGCAATCTACTAATAAAAGTTTCAATCAATCAATCAATCAATTAAAACCTAGTACCCATTGAGAACAAACCAAGCTTGACCACCATCTACATTTACTGAGCGGGATGTGGGTCGGTAAAATCCAAGCAATAGCATGAGTGTACTAGTTTGCTTTGCATACACATCCCCATTTGCTTCATACATTATCTCCCTAAAATATGTCCACGCACAACCCCGTGCTTTATTTATCTTGAATGAGGATTATTACGAGAGGGAGTAACAGGGCTGTCAGTGAGCATGGGAAGCGTTAGAGGGTTGAACATCAATCGGACTGGTTGATGCCGACCAAAGCTGCTGTGCATGCCATGCGAGGCAGGCAGTGAGTGCATGGCTAAGCCTCACCTGTGATGGGAGGCTGGTTCGTGGGGGAGGTAGCAGGGGAAGTCTCAATTGCCACCTCCTCCCCTAAAAACACAGTTAGAGATGCAGAAAGACTTAAAATAGTGCTTCGTTGTGCAGCTGAGAGGCCAAGACGATCATTAAAGTAAGGGTGGACATCCATAATGATTAGTGTGCACAGGCTGAGAGTATTAAATATTAGAAATGAATAAGAATATAAGATGAAATGCATGCAAGAAGGATACAAAACATCACAGTTATTGTCCCAAAAGAAGATGAGATATGAACTTTCATAGCGGTCCATTATTAGAGTTAGTACCAACAGGAATATTGCAGATCTCCATTTCCTTCCTTCTGTAAACAGGTAAACAACACCGAGTCCCCCCCACTCCCAGTAAGCTGTGGAGTCCTCCAAGGCAGTATATTAGGGCTTTTACTGTTCCTAATATACGTAAACGACATGCGACTGTAAATTGTTCCTCTTTCCGGATGACCCGGGCCTGTTGGTATCCGGCAAGGACAAGTCACAGGTGGAAAGAATCCTCAGTGTCGAACTCTGTAGACTTTGCACCTGGCTCGCTGACAACAAGCTATCCATACACTTGGGCAAAACGGAATCCATCCTATTTGGGTTCCACACCAACCTTAGGAAAGTCAGTGACTTCACTATTAAAGTGGGTGACATTGTTATCACCAGGAAGGATGAAGTCACCTACCTAGGTTCCATTCTAGAGGCCAATCTTTCCTGTGATAAAATGGCAACCAAGGTAATCAAAAAGGTCAACCAAGGAACGAGATTTCTCAACAGAATCTCCTCTCTGGTCAGCAAAAGCACCTTGAAGATTCTAGCGGGAACCCTCATTCAACCCTTTTTCGATTACGCTTGCAGCTCCAAAACCCTCAAATCTAGACTCCAAACATCCCAGAACAAGCTAGTCGGGTTACTTCTAGACATCCTCCCCAGATCACACCTCACTCCTACCCACTTCTCCAAAGTGGGCTGGCTCAGGGTGGAGGACAGAGTAAAACAACTTGCACTGAGCCTGGTGTATAAAACCCGCTACACCTCCCTGACACCAAAGTACATGTCAAACTACTTCCTTAACGTGAATGACCGCCATAACCACAACACCAGGGGAGCTCCACAAAGTTAAAGTTACTTTAAAGTTAACTTTACCTTTTAACCACGTTAAACCAAGATTTCGATCTAACAAAGGTTAGGTCCCACATAAACCTTAGGAAAGTCAGTGACTTCACTATTAAAGTGGGTGACATTGTTATCACCAGGAAAGGTGAGATCACCTACCCAGGTTCCATTCTAGAGGCCAATCTTTCCTGTGATAAAATGGCAACCAAGGTAAACAAAAAGGTCAACCAACAAACGAGATTTCTCTACAGAATCTCCTCTCTGGTCAGCAAAAGCACCTTGAAGATTCTAGCTGGAACTCTCATTCAACCCTTTTTCGATTACGCTTGCAGCTCCAAAACCCTCAAATCTAGACTCCAAATATCCCAGGACAAGTTAGTCCGGTTACTTCTAGACCTCCACCCCAGATCACACCTCACTCCTACCCACTTCTCCAAAGTGGGCTGGCTCAGGGTGGAGGACAGAGTAAAACAACTTAAACTGAGCCTGGTCTATAAAATCCGCTACACCTCCCTGATACCGAAGTACATGTCAAACTACTTCCAGAACGTAAATGACCGCCATAACCACAACACTAGGGAGAGCTCCACAAACCACGTTAAACCCAGATTCCGATCTAACAAAGGTAAGGTCCCACATAGACCTTAGGAAAGTCAGTGACTTCACTATTAAAGTGGGTGACATTGTTATCACCAGGAAATATGAGGTCACCTACCTAGGTTCCATTCTAGAGGCCAATCTTTCCTGTGATAAAATGGCAACCAAGGTAATCAAAAAGGTCAACCAACGAACGAGATTTCTCTACAGAATCTCCTCTTTGGTCAGCAAAAGCACCTTGAAGATTCTAGCTGGATTACTCATTCAACCCTTTTTCGATTACCCTTGCAGCTCCAAAACCCTCAAACCTAGACTCCAAACATCCCAGAACAAGTTAGTCCGGTTACTTCTAGACCTCCACCCCAGATCACACCTCACTCCTACCCACTTCTCCAAAGTGGGCTGGCTCAGGGTGGAGGACAGAGTAAAACAACTTAAACTGAGCCTGGTCTATAAAATCCGCTACACCTCCCTGATACCGAAGTACATGTCAAACTACTTCCAGAACGTAAATGACCGCCATAACCACAACACTAGGGGGAGCTCCACAAACCACGTTAAACCCAGATTCCGATCTAACAAAGGTTAGGTCCCACATAAACCTTAGGAAAGTCGATGACTTCACTATTAAAGTGGGTGACATTGTTATCAACAGGAAAGATGAGGTCACCTACCTAGGTTCCATTCTAGAGGCCAATCTTTCCTGTGATGAAATGGCAACCAAGGTAATCAAAAAGGTCAACCAAGGAACGAGATTTCTCTACAGAATCTCCTCTCTGGTCAGCAAAAGCACCTTGAAGATTCTAGCGGGAACTCTCATTCAACCCTTTTTCGATTACGCTTGCAGCTCCAAAACCCTCAAACTTAGACTCCAAACATCCCAGAACAAGTTAGTCCGGTTACTTCTAAACCTCCACCCCAGATCACACCTCACTCCTACCCACTTCTCCAAAGTGGGCTGGCTCAGGGTGGAGGACAGAGTAAAACAACTTGCACTGAGCCTGGTCTATAAAATCCGCTACACCTCCCTGATACCGAAGCACATGTCAAACTACTTCCAGAACGTAAATGACCGCCATAACCACAACACCAGGGGAGCTCCACAAAGTTAAAGTTACTTTAAAGTTAACTTTACCTTTTAACCACGTTAAACCAAGATTTCGATCTAACAAAGGTTAGGTCCCACATAAACCTTAGGAAAGTCGATGACTTCACTATTAAAGTGGGTGACATTGTTATCAACAGGAAGGATGAGGTCACCTACCTAGGTTCCATTCTAGATGCCAATCTTTCCTGTGATGAAATGGCAACCAAGGTAATCAAAAAGGTCAACCAACGAACGATATCTCTCTACATAATCTCCTCTCTGGTCAGCAAAAGCACCTTGAAGATTCTAGCTGGAACTCTCATTCAACCCTTTTTCGATTACGCTTGCAGATCCAAACATCCCAGAATAAGCTAGTCGGGTTACTTCTAGACCTCCTCCCCAGATCACACCTCACTCCTACCCACTTCTCCAAAGTGGGCTGGCTCAGGGTGGAGGACAGAGTAAAACAACTTGCACTGAGCCTGGTCTATAAAATCCGCTACACCTCCCTGATACCGAAGCACATGTCAAACTACTTCCAGAACGTAAGTGAACGCCATAACCACAACACTAGGGGGAGCTCCACAAACCACAATAAACCCATATTCCGATTTAATGAAGGTCTTAACTCATTCTCTTTCTATGCCACATCAATATGGAATGAACTCCCAACAGGTGTAAAAGAAAGTACTTCAAAACCGCACTCAAAGAACACCTCCAGGCAACTTCAACCCTAAACCAACACCCTTCTCGGATTGTAAATAATCAAATGTATATACTTGTTCTTATGCTTTCTGATCCACTGCTTGCTGTACATATCCTACCAAGTCAGACTTACATTGTTTTGATGTCCATTTCTCAGATGATGCAATTGTTGATGACTGAAGTGCTGATATCAACCAAACCTACCCCCCTCCACATCCCACCTCCCGATTGTAAATAATGTAAATAATTCAATGTATTAACTTGTGTGATGACTGTGTTATGATGACAGCCAACCCCAAAATAAAATGTAAAAAAATCAAAACTAGATTTCCGACGATTGGTGTGCATTTTTACACTATATTTTATCTTTAGCTTTATTCTCATTTACCAACGAGTTTCTCGTGTACGTACCACAGAATATTTTGTTTTTTTACTACATAATTAACTTACATTATGATTGGAGATGTCCGATAATATCAGACTGCCGATATTATCGGCTGATAAATGCTTCAAAATGTAATATCGGAAATGATCGGTATCGGTTACCAAAAGTAAAATGTACGACTTTTTAAAAACGCCGGAGTGGTACACGGACGTAGGGAGAAGTACAGAGCAGTTGGGTCTCCCTCAGTGTTAAAGTTGTTTAGACGGCCACCCTCAGTGTGACCTGTATGGCTGTTGACCAAGTATGTGTTGCATTCACTTGTGTGTGTGAAAAGCCGTAGATATCGTGATTGGGCCGGCACGCAAAGGCACTGCCTTTAATGTTTACTGGCGCTCTGTACGTCTCCATACGTCCGTGTACCACTCCGGCATTTGAAAAAGTCATAAATTTAACTTTTTGAAACCTATACCGATAATTTCCGATGTTACATTTTAAAGCATTTATCGGCCGATGATTTTATCGATCACCTCTATAACTGATATTGTGTTTCTGTCCCTTGGATAATGAAGGACCACGGGCTTAGAAGAAGAAACGTTCAAAAAGTCTGAGTGAGTCGTACCATTGGTCCCAACGTCCTGTTTCTTCTGCACTTCTTTCCGGTACTCCTCCAGTTCCTGGTCGGTCAGCTGGTTAAAGGGGTTGGGAGTTTCAGGTTCCGGCGGGACTTGGGGCGGCGTGACCGGAGACTAATGGATACAAAAAAAACCAAAAAACAAAGCTCCTAAAACGATCTGCCAGGAGAAAATAAGTACAAACGTCGCATTTTTTTTTTTTACCGGAGGACTATCATCTGTAATTACACTAGCCAGGACTTGAGACTGTGGGCCTGCGGTCTTCATGTCCTGGCGATTCTGCTGTCGGATCTGGAGAGGACTTCATCATCAACACGCTGTGTACAATTCGCAGAAAAGGACGACCGGAGGTTACCTTATTCCGGGTCTCGATCACCTCTCGGGGGTTGGTAAACAGAGGGACGAACTGGTTTGAGTTCTCCATCTTCATGGACGTACCGCCAGCTTGTGTCACCTCTTCGGCCTTCATCCACTGAGGAGGACACACAGCAGTTGAAGGTATTGTACCAAGAAGAAGCACTCCATTGTTAATAATGTTCTCTTTACTATTTTATCACACAGATTGACGAGTTAAAGGCCTACTGAAAGCCACTACTACCGACCACGCAGTCTGATAGTTTATACATCAATGAGGAAATATTAACATTGCAACACATGCCAATACGGCTGGGTTAGTTTACTAAATTGCAATTTTAAATTTCCCGCCGAAATATCCTGCTGAAACGTCTTGGGATGAAGACGTGTGCGCGCGACGACATTTTGATCCAGCATCGTTCCCAGCTATAAGTTGTCTGTTTTCATGGCAAAATTCCACAGTATTAAGGACATCTGTGTTACTGAATCTTTTGCATTTTGTTCAATGAAAAATGGAGACATCAAAGAAGAAAGCTGTAGGTGGGAAGCGGTGTATTGCGGCCGGCTTTAGCAACACAAACACAGCCGGTGTTTAATTGTTTACACTCCCGAAAGATGACGGTGAAGCTTTACTATGGAACAGAGCGGTCAAGCGAACACGGTTGGACTGGATCACACACACAAAGTACAGTGTATTATGCAGCGGTCATTTCGAAAGATCGTGTTTTGAAGAGGGTCCCTTGACGAAATCTTAACATTGCAACACATGCCAATACGGCTGGGATGGTTTACTAAATTGCAATTTTAAATTTCCCGCCGAAATATCCTGCTGAAACGTCTCGCCATGAAGACGTGTGCGTGCGACGTCACGCATTGTAGAGGACATTTTGATCCAGCATCGTTCCCAGCTATAAGTCGTCTGTTTTCATGGCAAAATTCCACATTATTCTGGACATCTGTGTTGCTGAATCTTTTGCAATTTGAATGAATAATGGAGACGTCAAAGAAGAAAGCTGTAGGTGGGAAGCGGTGTATTGCAGCCGGCTTTAGCAACACAAACACAGCCGGTGTTTCATTGTTTACATTCCCGAAAGATGACGGTGAAGCTTTACTATGGAACAGAGCGGTCAAGCGAAAACGGTTGGATTGGACCACACACACAAAGTACGGTGTATTATGCAGCGATCATTTCGAAAGATCGTGTTTCGAAGAGGGTCCCTTGCGAAGGGCAGGGATGGGCATCGCCACCACCCGTCGACTGGTGCTGAAGAAACCTGACCTTCAGGTTGTACAGGTACGACCATATAATCTCATTAAAACACTAGTAACACAATAAGCAGATAAGGGATATTCCAGAATTATCCTAGCAAATTTGTCTAATAACATCTGAATCGCTCCCACTGTATAGTCTTTTTTTTTCCTAGTGCTTCACTCTCACTTTCCTCATCCACAAATCTTTCATCCTCGCTCGAATTAATGGGGAAATCGTCGCTTTCTCGGTCCGAATCGCTCTCGTTGCTGGTGGCCATAATTGTAAACAATGTTCAGATGTGAGGAGCTCCACAACCCGTGACGTCAGACACACATCGTCTGCTACTTCCGGTAAAGGCAAGGTTTTTATATCAGCACCAAAAGTTGCGAACTTTATCGTCGATGTTCTCTACTAAATCCTTTCAGCAAAAATATGGCAATATTGTGAAATGATCAAGTATGACACATAGAATGGACCTGCTATCCCCCGTTTAAATAAGAAAATCTCATTTCAGTAGGCCTTTAAAATGTATTTGGTGTTACTGCGTTTCTCCACCAGAGGGCAGCAGTCGCAGCTGATTCAGACGTGGCCTTCTCTGCAATGCAGAGACCTTCAGGGAGGTGGGAGGGAGAACCCAGGATGTAAACCAGGCCTGGGCAATTCTTTTGACTCGGGGGCCACATTTAGAGATAAAAATGTGTCTGGGGGCCGGTGTATCTATTTTTAGGAACACTAATACAAAACCTCACAATAATGTCTGATTGAAAGCTAATTAACGTTATGACAGACCGCCTTTAAAAAAATGTAATGGAATTTGACATTTTTCTATAAACGATAAAACACTGAATATTGACAAAATATAAATGTCACGCCCGCTTTCGATCGACATATTTTACAATCAAGTGAAACGCAACAAAAATACAACAAACAGTGAAAGGGTACAAAATAAACCCACCTACAATCTGATGTATCCGACATTTGCTGAATTTCCCCCAGGGATCAATAAAGTACTCACACACACACATAAGACTTTTAAAGTATTTTTGATAGTAGGCTATTATAGCTAATATAGACACTTACTGTACTTTATGTGTTGCCTTCACTACAACACTTAAATAAGACTTTTAAAGTATTTTTTTATAGTAGGCTAATATAGACACTTACATCATGTTTTGCCTTCATTATAACACTTATATAAGACTTTTAAAGCCATTTTTATGGGCGACTTGTCCAGGGTGTACTCTGCCTTCTGCCAGATTGTAGCTGAGATAGGCACCAGCGACCCCTGTGACCCCAAAGGGAATATGCGGTACGAAAATGGATGGATGGATGGAAGTCATTTTGATAGTAGGCTAATATAGCTAATATAGACACTTACATCATGTGTTGCCTTCATTATAACACTTATATAAGACTTTTAAAGTCATTTTGATAGTAGGCTAATATAGCCACTTATATCATGTGTTGTCTTCATTATAACACTTATATAAGACTTTTAAAGTCATTTTGATAGTAGGCTAATATAGACACTTACATCATGTGTTGTCTTCATTATAACACTTATATAAGACTTTTAAAGTCATTTTGATAGTAGGCTAATATAGACACTTACATCATGTGTTGCCTTCATTATAACACTTATTTAAGACTTAGAAGGTCATTCTGATAGTAAGCTAATAAAGCTAATATAGACACTTACTCTACATTATGTGTTGCCTTCACTACAACACTTATATCAAATTTAAAGTAATTTTTATATAGTCGACTAACCTAGCCACTTACATCATGTCTTGCCTTCATTATAACACTTATATAAGACTTATAAAGTCATTTTGATAGTAGGCTAATATAGACACTTACATCATGTGTTGCCTTCATTATAACACTTATTTAAGACTTAGAAGGTCATTCTGATAGTAAGCTAATAAAGCTAATATAGACACTTACTCTACATTATGTGTTGCCTTCACTACAACACTTATATCAAATTTAAAGTAATTTTTATATAGTCGACTAACCTAGCCACTTACATCATGTCTTGCCTTCATTATAACACTTATATAAGACTTATAAAGTCATTTTGATAGTAGGCTAATACAGCTAGTATAGACACTTACATCATGTGTTGCCTTCATTATAACACTTATATAAGACTTTTAAAGCCATTTTGATAGTAGGCTAATACAGACACTTACATCATGTGTTGCCTTCATTTTAAAACTTATGTAAGACTTAGAAGGTCATTTTGATAGTAAGCTAATAAAGCTAATACAGACACTTACTCTACATTTTGTGTTGCCTTCACTATAACACTTATATAAAATTTAAAGTAATTTTTGTATAGTCAACTAACCTAGCCACTTACATCATGTCTTGCCTTCATTATAAAACTTATATAA